>NC_050466.1:54767103-55100269 GCF_903995425.1 Onychomys torridus
AAATATATATCAGTATACAGAATATCTTAAACAGAAGTAGAACATACATACAGTATGACAGGCATAAATTCACATTTGTATCAATATACAAATATTTCAAATAACAGTAAAAATATGTGTACAATATAACAAACATAGTTCTGTATTTGTATCAATATACAAATTATCTTAAATAGGAATGTAAAAGGTTTATATTTGTATCAACAAATACGAATTCATAAACAGTGCAAAGGCTGGTATATTACTAAATTTGTTTACTAATGTATATGACAGTCTACCATAATATTCTTATACCTATCCATTCCATATCTTCTTTTCCCTTTTTTTTTGAGACATATTTTCTTTCCTTAAGGAGAGTACTGAGTTTAACAGTTTCTTCCACCCCCAACCCTAGAACCATTATCCATAACCCTGAGAAATATGAAACCTTAGGGAGAAGGGGCGTCGTTTTCTTAGAATTGCTTCCTGCTGTTTAGGAAGCGATGGTATCTCTGTTGGGTATAGTGAGAAAGCTCAGATAGTTAAATCTCAGTTAGACTAACTGTAGATTCTGAAGCTACTCTCAGAGTAATGGGTAAGATTGTCTGAAATTTTGGCAAGAAGTGTAATATGATGATGATTACCATGGCATCATTCTGGATTGGGTAGAGTTGTTGTTGTTGGGGCCCCATCTTCCTTCTGGAGACTTCAGAGATTGCTATTGGAAAAAAATTATTTTTTTTAACAGAATGGAAGGTTTGGATTTAAAGATGTCATGACATGTAAGAAAGGATTCCAAGAAATCAAGAGTAAGTATGGAGAGAATTAGAATCATGAAGATAATGGTCCCTTATAATTGGTTTCCTTCTGTCTCACACCAGAGGGCTCTTCTGATATGGGACTGAAGAATCTCTCAACCTTTTCTTTTATCAATATGCTTGGGTTTAGAGAAGAAGTGAGCCAGTTCCATCTCCAAATCCAGCTTGGTTTATAATTAAATTGGAACCACAACTATTCTAGATTGATAGAGATATAGATGTTAGACAGTGATATCTTACCCTGTGTAGATTGGTACCAATAGATTCTTTCTTTCTGCTGTAAACATCTGGATATCCAAGGCCTTATGATTTCTGGAAGATGGGTATTTCCATTATCCTGGAAAGACAAAAACAGAACCCTACCCCAACCTTTGATTGTTAAATTTTTCTTACAACCTGAAGAGATGTCACATTGGTGGATGATCTTTTACTTCTCCTCATCAAGGGGTTTCTCCTGTTCGAATCGAATTTTTATTAATTTTGTTGGTATCCATAGCTTTTCTTCTCCTGTGGAAACAAAAGCAAAACCCCTTCCCCAACGTAGGACATATCCAGGTTTCCATTCTGAGGTCAAACACATCCTTAAAATAAACCGGATGGTTTAGCTCAGGAGTTTTGTCTGTCGTCCAATGTCTCTCCGCAGCTGTTGTTCCTTTCTCATCAGCATTGAGAAAATTCAAGGTTAATAAAGCACTATGCAATCTATTTCTAGGAGTCATTGTTACCTGTTGCTGTTTATTTAGCATATCCTTTAAAGTTCGATTGGATCTTTCTATGACTGCTTGGCCTGTGGGATTGTGTGGTATACCTGTAACATGCTTTATATTGTAATAAGCAAAGAACTGTCTCATTTTATTGGAGACATATGCTGGGGCATTGTCTGTCTTAATTTGTACAGGTATTCCCATGATGGCCATAACTTCTAATAGGTGTGTAATCACAGAATCAGCCTTTTCAGAACTCATAGGAGTTGCCCACTGAAATCCTGAATAGGTGTCAATGGTATGGTGTACATACTTTAATCTTCCAAATTCTGCAAAATGAAACGCATCCATCTGCCAAATTTCATTTCTTTGTATACCTTTTGGATTGTTTCCTGCAGGTAATGGAGCTTGGTTATAGAAGGAACAAGTAAGGCATTTTTTTCACAATATCCTTAGCTTGTTGCCAAGTAATGGAGAAATCCTTCTTCAAACCTTTGCTATTTGCATGGTGTTTCTTATGAAATTCTGAGGCTTCTAGCACATTACCTATTAGTAACTGATCAATCTCATCATTAGCTTGTGCTAGAGGTCCTGGCAGACCTGTATGGGATCTGATATGTGTTATATATATATATATATATATATATATATATATATATATATATATATATATATATATAGGATGTCCCCTTTTTCTGATGATTTCCTGCAATTGTATGAATAATGAAGTTAATTCTGTATTATCAGGAATAAATTCAGCAGTTTCAATGTGTAAAACAACTCTCTCTGAATATTGAGAGTCAGTGACTATATTGTGGGGTTCTGTGAAGTCCATCAGTACCATAAGAATGGCATACAGTTCTGCCTTTTGCACAGAGCTGTATGGACTTTGTACTACTTTACTTAAGTCTCCTGATTTGTATCCTGCTTTCCCTGATTTACTTGCACCAGTATAGAATGTGAGGACTCCAGAAATTGGCTTGTGTTGTACAATGTGAGGAAGGACCCATTCAGTCTTCTTTATGAATTCTATTCTCTTGCTTTTGGGATAATGGCTGTTAATCTCTCCCAAAAAGTTACTGCAGGCTCTCTGCCAGTATTCATTATCTTTCCATAGTGACGAAATTTCCTCATTAGTTAAAGGTACTACAATTTCTGCTGGGTCCATTCCTGTCAACTGACAAAGTCTTAATTTACCTTTTTGAATCAAATCAGAGATCTTTTCCATGTAAGTCTTTAATTTCTTATTTGGTTTACGTGGTAGGAATATCCATTCCAATATAATATCTTGCCTCTGCATCAAAATACCTGTGGGGGAATGTCTGGAGGGGAATATGACAAGAATACATTTAAGTTCTGGATCCACACGATCCACATGTGCTTCTCGAATTGTCTTTTCTACTAGAGCCAATTCCTTCTCAGCTTCGGCTGATAATTCTCTTGGGCTATTTAATTCTTTGTCCCCTTCTAGAGTATTAGCCAAATTTTGTAGTCCATCTTTGGGTATTCCCATGATACCCAATAAGTTGGAAATGCTTCCTAACAACTTTTGAAAATCATTAAGAGTCTTTAATCGATCTCTCCTCAGTTGTACCTTTTGGGGTCTAATTTTTTGTAACTCTATCTTATATCCTAAGTAATTAATAGAATCTCCTCTTTGTATTTTTTCAGGAGCAATTTGCAGTCCCCAGTGAGGCAAAACTTTTTTTACTTCTTCAAACATGCTTTCTAATGTGTCTAACTTTGGATCTGCTAATAGGATATCATCCATATAGTGATAAATTATGGATTGTGGAAACTTTACACGAATTAACTCCAATGGTTTTTGCACAAAGTATTGGCATAAGGTAGGGCTGTTTAACATTCCCTGTGGGAGGACCTTCCATTGATATCTCTTGACTGGCTGAGAATTGTTATAATTAGGAACTGTGAAGGCAAATTTTTCTCTATCATTTTCTTGTAAGGGTATGGTAAAGAAACAATCTTTTAAGTCAATAACTATTATAGGCCATTCTTTGGGTAGCAGAGAGGGCAAGGGCATCCCAGTCTGTAGGGAGCCCATTGGCTGAATTACTTTATTAATAGCTCTCAGATCTGTCAGCATTCTCCAATTACCAGACTTTTTTTTTTAATAACAAATACAGGAGAATTCCAAGGGCTGGTAGATTCTTCAATGTGTTGAGCATTTAACTGCTCTTGAACCAGCTGTTCTAAAGCTTGTAGCTTCTCTTTTGTCAAAGGCCACTGTCCAACCCAGACAGGTTTATTAGTTAGCCATTTTAAACGTAAGGCAGTTGGTACTTCTGAGAGTTCAACAGTAGTTGTGCTCTGTTTGTGTACAGCCTGAATGGTTGGTGACTGTTTTTTTATAGCATGTTATGATATTATTCCTAGAAATATGCATTGGCCTGTATTCCTTTTCTGAGAGTGTAGGAATTTTAATCTGGGTATTCCACTGTTGTAACAGATCTCGGCCCCATAGATTTACTGCTACATTTGCTACATATGGCTTCAGCCTTCCTCTCTGTCCTTCTGGCCCTATGCATTCAACCCATCTCAAACTCTGTTTTATCTGAGATAGGGTGCCAATTCCTAAAAGTTGGACATCTACCTCTTGAAGAGGCCAATTTGGATGCCATGATTTTGGTGTAATTACAGTCACATCCGCACCTATGTCTACCAGGCCCTCCAGAACCAAGCCATTAGTTCAAATTCTAAGCTTTGGTCTTTGTTCATTTATGGAAGTCTGCCAAAATATTTGCTTTGTTGTGTTCTTTGTAAACTGTGATTCATCTATCAGAGCTGTTTTATCATCCATTGCAGTATCAGTTTTTACATTAGGCATTGGTTTATTCAGGTGTCCTGGAGAGGAATGTCTTCCACCGTGGCTGGGAATGTTCTTACCACATTTGATTTGGGGGCCTGCAAGAGGCCCCCTGAGGCGTTTCCCAGCTACTAAAGGGTTGCCTTGTATATCTATTTTTGATCTGCACTCACTGGTCCAATGTTGGCCTTTCCCACATCTACATAATCCAGGAGGTGGTTGGGGTCTTCTGTTTAGGCTATTCCTAGGAGTATTACTTCTAGGATTACCCCATGTACAGTTTTTACTTATATGACCTGGTGTACCACATTTAAAACATTTGGTACCACGGGGCCTTCTTTCACCTCTGGGATTTCTCTCTCCTATCCAAGCCTCATTACTGTAGTTAAGAGATTCAACACTATTAGTATACTGAATCCATTCTTCCAAAGGAGCTGATCTGATCTTTAATGGTGTAAGTATTCTTTTGCATTCTGCATTAGCCTTGTCGAATGCCAAGGACTCAGTTAATACTTTTCTTAATTCTTTATCTGATACAGCTTTTGTTATAGCTGTGTTCAGCCTTTGTAAAAAATTGGTGAAGGGTTCATGTGGTCCCTGAAATATCTTTGTGTATACCTCAGTTGCTTTTCCAAGTTCTGGAAATTTTCCCCAAGCATTTAGAGCTGCTGTACGGCATAGGGATATTGTATGCTCATCATAAATGGCTTGTACATTCCTGTCAGCAAAACATCCCTCACCAAGTATTTGATCTTGAGAGATCTCAAAACCTCTGAGTTTACCTTGTTGTTCTAAATTTCTTGCCTCTTCTCTCAACCAGCTTTTCCACTATAACTGCTGGCTATATTCTAGAACAGCTGAAATTAACTGATGCCAGTCATCTGGAATGATTCTATGTGAGGTAGACCACGAATTTAACATCTGTTTTACATATGTGGAGTGTATCCCATATGTAACTACTGCTTCCTTTATATTTTTAAAGTCCCTTGTTAAAATTGGTTGTAATGTATATGTTGTATATGGCTCGGGGTGTGTGTCATCTGCTGGCTTCTCATGGATGATAACAGGATAAGCCATTGTATGAGACCCATTTGGGTATGTTACAACCTGTATGGTCTTGCCCTTCTGCTTATTAGGTCCTTTGTCATGTTTATTGAGAGTTTCCTCCAGGGCTTGTAAACGAGCACCTAGGGCCTGTTCCAGGGAATAAACCTCCTCTCCTGTAAGGGATTCCAGATTTTTCATGGAATCATGGAAGTTTTTATGTTCTTCTGAAACACATGATTCCATGGACCTTATCTTACCAAGTCATGATAATTTTTCTTCCTTATATATTGTCTGAGTAGCTACAACTTCACTCTGGAGAGTTAGTGTTCTATCCATTAAATACTCACATTCATTATCAATAAAAGCAATTTTGGGTACAAGCTTGTTTTGTAAATTCTGGTTAGCAGATTCCAGAGAGAGAATCTTTTTATGTAAGTCCTTGTCAGCAGATTCCATAGGCAGAATCTTTTTCTGTAAGCCTTCATTGCTAACTTTTAAAGCCTGTAAATCCTGGTTAGCAGATTCCAGAAAGAGAATTTTTTTTCTGTAAGCCTTCATTGCTATCTTTTAAAACCTGTAATTCCTGGTTAGCAGATTCCAGAAAGAGAATCTTTTTATGTAAGTCCTGGTCAGCAGATTCCATAGACAGAATCTTTTTCTGTAAGCCTTCATTGCTATCTTTTAAAGCCTGTATCAGTCCCAATAATGACTCATCTTTGTTCTTATTATTAAACCAGTGTTTGAACACTGTGTGAATTATTACAATGAATGTCAAAATGGTACAGGCCAGATATGTCTTAGGGAGGTCATATATTTCCAGGAAAATGTCATTCATCATACAGGCAAAAAGGTTTTTAAATTCTTGTGAGGTAATGTTGTCAGCCATATTACAAGAATTACTCAAAATTTGTTAGTCAGTTTTAAGGTGTAAAATTATCAAGTACCTTTACTTGAAAGAAGCTTACCTGTCCATGGTTTTGGGTGGTGCAGTAGCACTTTTCAGCCAGCAGGAGGCGATGGTATAGCTCCAAAGCAGGGCCTGCTGGCGACCTTGGTTGGTGGCAGCTGAAAGCAGAAGCCAAGATGGCGGGGAGCCAGCACTCAGGGAGGAGTGGGAACGCCTTACTCACAGCGGGTTTTCGCTGGTCTAGGGGCTAAGCTAGGGAACTGAGACCGGACTAGCTGCTCTCTTTTTTGGGAATGGAACCATGTAGGTGTCCCCTGGTTAAATGGAACTTTGCAGGCGGGTTTAGGTACCCTCCAGCCGCCAGCCAGGGAGGAGGCTGAGGGAGGGAGCCACCTGGGCCTTTGGAATTTGCCCCACATGAGCGCCAGATATTGGTGAAATTATTAAGGCCACTCCACGTAGTTAAAAGGGAGGTTTATTTTGTGGGGTAACTTACAAATGAAGGGGTAGGTTGCAGGGTCTGGCAAAGGTATAGCGCAGTCCTGCAGTGTTCTCTGGAGAACTCTTCTCGGTCTACATCCAGCATCCAGGGTCCCGGAACCAAGCGAGAGACCTCCTCCCAATCCTTGGTCTTCTGCTTCCTCCTCTGCCCTGCCTTGTGGGCGTGACCATTACCAAAGCCTCAATGGGGGTTGGAACTTCCAGGCCAATGCTGGGATGGCTATCCACTACATTCAAATGTCTTTTTGCATCAAATATATAAATCAAAACACCAAAAATTTTAACTCTAAGATTGGATTAAAGATATGTAAGCCTTAATTATTTGAACCCACCTCCTAACATCATTATCACTAGACTTAGGATTTAACATAAAAGTTTGGATATATAAGCATTTAGTCTTTAGCAATGAAAAATAATTTTATGGTTGGGGTCACCACAACATGAGGAACTGTATTAAAGGGCCACAGCATGAGGAAGCCTGGGGAAAATGAAAGAAAAACACATGCAGTTTCTGGGAGCAGAGGATGTCTGACTTGATGCCCGCTAAGGAAAGAGGGCCGAGGGCCTCCAAACACAAGGAGCTGAACTGAACAACAGCTCAAATAAGAAGAACCCAGTTAAAAGACCTTGATTTCAGCTTTTTTGTCTGCTGAGCAGGAAAAGCAGACATGCTGACTTCCATTTCTTCCCTGTAGAACTGGAGATGTTTGTGCTACTCTATTCAATATGCATGTCAACACATTCCAGCAGCAATGGGAAAGAAATAACTGTCTGAGTATCTTAGTGATGTTTACTTTTATAACAGATTTAAATCTAGTGACAATCCAAATATACAACATTAAGATAGTTGAAAATAAGGTTTACCGGTGAAATAGATTATGTAACCAAAAATTCCTACAATTTTGTTTTGTGAACCTGCACATAAATAATTTAATTGTGAAAACTGTAATTTTGACAAAATTCCCTGGGTAGAAAGGCTATCTGTTAAAACCTGAATGACAATCTTCTTTTCCTAATTGTCCCTGTCCCATTAACCCAAAGCCTTCACAAAAGATATCTGGATATCAACATGATTTCTTTAACTCACATAAAGTGACAACATTAAAATTGAGTTCTAAACAGAAAGACATTTGGATTAAAAGAGAATGTTTGCCTTGACTAACTCTAATGTCTGAAGGTTAACTGTGCACTCTGTCTAACCTTTAACTAGACAATTCTTTTCTTTAGTATTTGGCATGGTCCAGGGTTTTCTAATGAATTTATTGCTCTTCCATGGAAAAAAGTAAAATGAATGTTCTTTAATGCAGAAATAAGATCAAAGTTCTAAGGACAGCAGTTATTTTCATTGTAATTTATCTTTTATTAGCCAAACAATTATATGAAACAAAAATCTTCTAAAACTGACTGTCTTCTGTAAAAAAAGATAGAAGATATTTCCTTCCTAATTAGTTAGCAAACTTAAAATAATTATGTTTATTAACGTGGGGGATAACCTACCAATTAAAATCATTGTTGAATAAAATATATTTAATTTCAAGCCATCTCTTCTAAGTCCCCATCTTGGTACCCATTGCTCATCAATATCTATTAGAATAGTTCTTGGATGGGTGGAAAGTTTTCCCTCTCTGGCATATGATGATGTTTGGAGACATTTTTGTTTGCCACAACAGCTAATTTGCTATTGATATCATTGTACACAGAGGTTAGTGTTGGTTTTTTTGTGGCGCTCTTACTCTGTGAGTAAATGTCACAAAACATGACAGAATCCACTAACAAGAGTTTTATTAAGATAAGGGAAAGAGACAGATGTGCACAGGCTTGTGGAAAGACACGTGAGTGAAGTGTGGCTGAGAATCATGGCAATGGCTTATAAAGGCTGGGCTGCGCCTGCGCACACAGGCCCATGTGGCTATTCTACATATGTGTGTAGATCACATGGTTGTGTTGTGTGCTTTACACAACCACGCAAAGCCATGGGGTCCTGGTCACTGGAGACATTTTGAGCCGGAAATGACTAGGTGGAAGTGGCTAGGTCCCACTGGGCATGCGCGACCATGCCCAACCATGGGGGCATGTTGTGAATCCATATGAGTTAGCCCCCAAATACCAGTATTACCAAGGTTGAGAAATCTTTGTCTATAAAGATCTAGACATAGATAAGCCATGAACAAAGACATGGGTTCTATATTTAAGGGAAGTAGTAAATGCTATATTAGCACAGAAATCTCTGGGAGTTGGGGAAAGGACAATGAAAGGCAAGAGAAAGCTGCAAAAAAGAGGAGGCAAAACCAACTAACCAAGGAAATTGTAAGAGAAAGGTGATTGTCACAAAATAAGGAAGGAGACAGTTGTTTTGTTTTGTTTCTCTGTGTAGCTGCAGCTGTCCTAGAACTCACTTTGTAGATCAGGCTGGCCTCAAACTCACAGAGATCCACCTGCCTCTGTCTCCTGAGTGCTGGGATTAAAGGAATGTGCCACCACCACTGGGATGAGGGAGACAGTTTTAAAGAGGAATTGGCCAACAAAGTGTACTGTCCTGGGGCAGGAATATGGAGTGAGAGCTAAGAAAAGGCAATGCTGTCACTTAAAAATATATTGTGGGTGATCCCTGAATAAAAGCGTTAAGTGAACTGATATTAGAGAAAATTTCATGGCTGAAGTGTTAGAAATAAAGGCTACTTTTTGTTTCTGCATTTAATTTGCTTTTTTTTTTAAAGTCTACAACAGGAAAATATGGAACCTATGACTACCAACCAGGCCCTTAAACATAATGTCCAACCTTCTCTGAAATAACAAGAATTTCTTTAGTAATTTAAAATTTGTATGCATTAAACAATTTTAACATTTAAATAGGCTTTTTCAAGTACCATAGTTAGCTAGTCTTGTATTGCTGTGACAAAATACCCAGCAAAATCAACTTTAAAGGAAGAAAGATTTTCTTTGGCTCACAGTTTCAAAACTCTTAGACCATTAGTTCCATTGCTTCTTGGCTGTGGCAAGGCAGAACATCACAGAAGGAGAATGTGGTAGAATAAAACTGCTTATCTCCTGATAACTAGGAAGCAAAGAAAAAGGAATGAGCCAGGGTCAAAATATAGGCCCAAAACATATTCCTAAAAATCCATTCTCTTTAAATGAGCCCTCACCTCCTAATTTTGCACTGAACTATAAATTCATCAGTTGATGCACCCTAATAATCCAATACTCTTCTAAAGGTTCTACCTTTGAAAATTGTTATGGGGACCAAGACTTACATATATGACACTTTGGGGGACATTCAAGACACAAAACACAGCTTTACTTAAAGTAAGGTCTGACCCATAGATAAGTGTAATCTTACCAAGGAGATTTCTCTTTGCAACAGGCAAAGACCAGTCCAGATGGTACCACAACCAATCAAAAAAAAGAATGCAAAGTTGTGGAGCCCACTTCCAATGAAGACATCTACAAAACACTTCCACACCTAAGGCTCAGGGAATATTGCAGAAGATGGGGCAGAAAGAATGGAAGAGCCAGAGCATCCCAGAGTGTGATGTGAGAGTGTGTCTCTTAGAAATATCAGAAACTACATGACTGCTGAAATGTGAGCTGAACAAGGATGACACCCATGGACATACCAAATTAAATGGGGGAAAGTTCCTTAGGCCTCCAACCTACACAAAGAACTACAGGCAACTGAGAAAAACTGGAGGGGGAGAGAGTGTCTTTCTCAGGGAAGAGTGCAACAATTGGTTGTCCAGTAGCAAACAGCTCTGAAAATATACATGTATGTAATTATATGGACCAAGCAGGGTATATTTAAGAATATATATGTATACAATAACAATTAGTGAAAAAAGTGGCCACACATTTGAAGGAGAGTAGGGAGGAGTATGTGGGATGGTTTGGGGAGGAAAGGGAAAGGAGAAATACTGTAATTAAACTATAATCTCTTTTTCTTTTTGAGCTGAGGATCGAACCCAGGGCCTTGCTACGACTGAGCTAAATAAACTATAATCTCAAAAATAAATAAATAGAGGCAATTGAGGAAGAAAAAATAAGAAAAATAAAGTAAGGTATGAATTGTTCAGTAAAAAGAGGGGGCAATGGAGATAGCTTAGTAGGTAAGCACGTTTGTCCTACAGGCATAACGATATGACTTGAAATATTCAGCCCCATGTGAAAATCCATGCATGTTTGTCCACACCTATAATCCTAGCACTGGAGGAAGAGATAGGCAAATCCAAGACTTCAGTAGCTAGCCACCCTACTAAAAAGGCAAGATTTTGGTGTACTGAGAGATCCTGTCAGTCTCAAAGCAATAAAGCAGTAATTAATAGAAGAAAGTACATTCTGTTCTGGCCATCTGCATATGTGTGGGCACCCACACACTCATATTTATGCAGGGGGGGGATGTAAAATAAATACTCTCCTCTCCCCTTATTTCCCTTCTATCAAGTTATAAAATCCAGTTCTTGCATTATCCGTAAAACAAAAGCCAATTATATCTCAACAATTAGTCAGGTGAGATGAAGGGAATGCAAAAAGAGAGAAAGATCATTGGTTACAATGGTGCTTAGTCTGAAAAGACTCAACTGTCAAGCTGTCTTTTTTTACACTCTAGCTGTTTTGTTTTTGTTTTTGTTTTGTCTGAATGGTATAGAGAGTTTAACTCTGATTCTCCCAGTGGAACCTTACATTGATTTGACATTACAATTTTTTCTTTGCATAAACTACAAAAAGTAATTCAATTAGCTGCCTGTTTCCTCCATATTGAATTGCAAACTAGACTGCCAACTATTAAGCCAAGCTTGAAGAGCTGTTACTTCACAAAACCCAAGCATGCTCCCTTGGGCCCTAGCAGTCCCCTTGTAGGATTTTTGTGTTAGTTATTTATCTTGTTGCTGTGACAGACCACCTGACAGAAACAAGTTGAGGAATGAAGGGTTTGTTTCGGCTCATAGTTCAGGTCATACAGTCCATCATAGTGGGGAAGGCATGGTGGTAGCTTATGACAGTGGGAACATGCCTCTACCTAGGAAGCAAAGCCTGTGCAGGAAGGATAGCCATCTATAACCCTCAAGTTCTGTCCCTAATAGCCTTATGTCTGCAAACGAAGGTCCAACCAAGTTCAAACTGTTGGACAACTTCCTCAAAGTGCCATTAGCTAGGGACTAACACATGAGCCCATGGGGAAAATTTTACAATCAAACCATAACAAGGGTCATTGTCTATGACCTCTCCCTGGAATAGATCTATGAGCTGGCAAGTCACTATGGGGCAGCAGACATAAGATTTTACTGAAGCAAAATCTTTTTGGTTTGGGGGAGTGCAACTACAGAAATCAATGTTCATTTTTCTATTTTGATGTGGGTGAGGGGCACCCTTCATCTATAGTTTGATTGATTTTTTCCCTATATCATATCATAGTGTCTTATCCTAAACAGGTGTACATGAAGAAGTGTGCCAAGAAAAATATTTTTGCCAGGCATGGTGCCACATGCCTTTAATCCCAACACTCAGGAGACAAAGGCAGGTAGATCTCTGAGTTCCAAGACAGCCTGGTCTACAGAGAGTTCCAGGATAGCCAGAGCTACACAGAGAAACCCTGTCTTGAAAAACCAAAACCAAAGAAGAAAAAATAGTTTTTATGGAAATTATTGAAAGAGTATATACCATTTGTAATATGATGTCTGCAGCACCTTCCATGGAAGGAGAGTTTATTCTATTATTCTTTGTCAATAATATTCACATGAACACCTCTACTAACAATCCATTAGCACTGGTGCAGGTTGTTCCCAGCATGCAACACTCCCTCACTGGCCATACCTATCCACAGCCAAGTCTGATCATTCTTTAACTTTATATGCACTTCTGTTTCTCCCCTTTTCCCATCTACCATCTAATTCAACACTTTACAAGGACACAGTGGGATTTTGGCACTTAGCTTGTAGAAAATCACCAGGCCTAACTGTATCAATGGCCATACTGAATGCTCATACAAACAAATGATAGCTTAGTGCATAAACCCCTATTGCCTTCATAAGTACTGTGATAACACTCATTACATCAGCATGGAGCAAGAGAAAGGCATTCAGACTTAGTCCACTTTAATCTCAGGTATTTCCTAATATAAAAACCGAGCCTTTTCACATTCTTTAGAAGGATTAGCAAAGGCCAACATGAATAACAAATTGACATTTCTGAAGTTTTGGAAGAGCCAAAAGCAATACAAAAGGAAGGCAGACAGATCAAATTTCTGAACAGAATTATTTTTCTAAGCAAAGTTTAAAATTTAACATTAAGAACAAATGTTAAACAGTTCTGTGTGGTTATTTTGTTTTACCTGGAACATATTTTGCCAAACAGTTAAATCGACAATTTATAAAGACACATTTTGATGTTATAGAGACAAAAGCACTTCTTGTATATGGCAGTCATGGTAAGAGATTAAAGAAATAAAACTCTGTAACTTACATCATTGTTTTTACATTATTTTACTTATTATACTGTCTGAAATATCCTGAAAGTAATGGTATTAATTTTTCTAAAGTGAAGAATATGTTGGCTTCTGTCAAGTAATTGTATAATGACATTGAAAAGATTTTTAAATAGTGACTTTAGCCACTCCCATTGTGACTGAGGAAAGTCAGATCAAAAAAGTTTTCCAGAATCCAATGTCATCGAATCAGGAATTCACACAAGTTCAAGACTGATTTTCTGATGTCTCATCCAGTTGTGCTTTTTTTTCAGTCTGTGTATGAATGTGTTTGTGTATGTGTGGGTATACCTGTGTATGTGTTTCCATAATTTCTGTGCACATACATGTGTACAGGCCAGATTAAAACCTTGGGTTCCATTCTCAAAAATGCCACTACCTTTTTTGAGACAGGGTCTCTCACTGGCCTGGAGCTTACCAATTAGGTCATGGAAGTCCTACAAACCCCATAAATATACGTATGTCTGTTTCCTCAGCACTGGGATTATATACCTGGACCCCCAAGCCTGGACTTTTTATATGAGTTCTGGGTATTGAACTCAGGTCCTCATACTTGCAAGCAAGCACTTTATTCACTGAACTATTGCCCCAGTCCCAGTAATCTTTTAATGTACCATTCTCCCTCCTCTAGAACATATTATATTTTCTTGCTGTGCAATATTATTGGCCTGCTTCTCTGTTAAAACTCCATTCTGGTTTTTCTTTTTATGTCTTGAATACTGTGAGTCATGGGTTAATCCAAGTCCTTTGGCAGTAAGCCTTATCTAAAGTGAAAATATCTCCAAGAAAAGTTCATGTGGGGATTCTAGATACTCATCTATTCTAAAGTCAAACTTAGTCCTAAACATAGTATTTGGTCTAGATTTCTTAACATCAATACTATTAAATTCAGGGCTAGACTATTTTTTGGGTTGAGAGCTAATTTAAGGTGCTTGGCAATGTCCCTGGCTTCTACCCACTAGATTCCAGTACTACCTTACTCCTTATGTAGGGCCAAATCATCCAAGATTAAGAGCCACTGGCAAATCCCTTCAGTGTCTACATAAACCTTTACACAAAATAGGAGCAAGCAATGACACAAAAGGGGAGAGAAAAAGAAACTCACTAACACCTCATACATCATGGGGTGAATGGGTCAAATTTCAAAATGACCTAATGAGTCTACTTCTAACATCAAATTTTCTTCCTCTTCATTCCCTTCCTTAGTCAGGAGTTGGGGAAAGGGAAGGAATGAATTAAGAATGATTTGTGTCCCCAGCTCTGACTTTATCCTGATGCTTGCTCTCAGTACAGACATTTCAAGTCTTCAGCACCTGTAAAACAAACCTTCCAAAACTGCTTTCTTTCCTTCTCATGTCATTGTCTCAGTGCTTTCACCCAGAAGAAAATAGGAACAAACATTAAACTAAACTTGAAGAAGAATGGTGAAGACTCAATGATATCGGTGATCACAAAGAACAGAAAAACAGTTAACAATCACTTCTTAATCAAGAAGAGCTATGAAGAGGACTTGAGTTGGATTCCCACAACCCACTTGAAATAAAAAAGCCAGGGGTGGTGGTGTTCACTTAGAATCCCAGTGCTGGGGAAGTGGAAACAGGCAGATCCCTAGGGCTCAGTGGCCATCCATCCATCCTAGACTAACTTGCCATGTTCCAGGCCAATGCAGGATCCTGGCACACACACACACACACACACACACACACACACACACACACACACATACACACACACACACACACACACACACACACACACACACACACACATACACACACACACACACACACACACACACACACACACACACACACAAGGTGGCAGTTCCTGAGGATTAGCAGGATTAGCATTCAAGGTTATTCTCTGGCACATGTGACATACATACATACATACAAAATTACGGATGGGCTGGGACATGAAGGTACATACCTGCAATTATAGCACACAGAATGCTAAAGCAGGATTTCTGTGAGTTGGAGCCATCTTGGGCTACATAGAATGTAAGGTCAGCCAGGGGTACATAGCAAGATCCTGTCTCAGATACAAAGAAAAAAAGGACTTCTAATTGTAATTTTGTCATGGTTTCTGCTACTTCCTTGAATATAGCCATGGTTACCACACCATAAAAACTTTAACAGAAATGCTTAATGGATGCAATTCTTATATAATTTCTTCTCTATAATTTTATATACTAAGATATAATGTTAAGATAAAATGCTCAAATCTGAACTATAAAGCTTTATGGATTTTTACATGTGCATACATTTGTGCTACTATCTCCCAGATGAAGATATCAAATATTCTTGTTACTTTGAAAAGTTTTCCTTGTACCTCCAAGCTAGCTAATAACATTTCCATCACTCAAGGCAAGCAATTCTGGTTTCTGCAAAGAGTATTAGTTTGTTCTTTTTCTTAGTCTATAATTAAATTGCACAATACATAATCTTTGTACATTTTTTCATACATACAATGTTGATAAAGTTCATACATGCACTTTCATATAAGTGGTTTGTCTTTTGTGTTGATATTTTGCATTGCTTCATACTTCATCACAGACCTTTGTCAATAGATACTTGTATGCATGGACTATAATGAATAAAACTACAAAGAAATACATTTTACAAATCATTGTATGAATATATGTAGCTGCTTCTCTTAGCTATATAAACAAGAGTGAAATTCTAATACTGAATAACAGACAATAACAACTATCAAATTGATTTTTTTATTTGTAGAAAGATTTGAAGGAGACAGTGATCTTTTCTCATTTATTTTATACAAAAGAGCAAGAGATAGATGAGCTGATGAATTACTAACATGTCAACAGAGCTTAGCATTAAGTCAAAAGTAGAATTTCTCTTGAAATTGGGGAGACTTTCATATAGAAAGTGGTACTTTACACTGGAACCATTTAACCTGGACTTCGCTGAGAAAACTGATTCTTCTGACAGAGAAGATGGGAGCTGGGGCCATGTATCTAATCCCAACTTCAGTATTAAATTGTTTTTTGACCTTGGCCAAATTGTTTAAACTCTTGTCTTCTAATCATGACATTGGTCAGAGTCTTCTCCACTGAAATTTTATAGGGGCTCCATAAATGGCAAGTCATAAATTCCAAGATTGCAATCTAATAAAGCTGTCAAGGAAGAATTGAGAGCTGGAGTACAGACTCCAGAGCTGAGATGTATGCTTATAAGAGCCAGGCTATACCTGCATCTAAAGTGCCACCAAATTAATTTATGAGGTTCTTCTCTCTCCCCTTTCATTTTCTCTTCCAGTTCTGAATACATATTGACTTAAAATAAGTCTCAGCTAGCCACATATGCTCTATGTTATTTCATGAAAAAGAAGTGAGCTGCAAATTACATCAGCGGTTGTGACACATTTGGCAGTATCTTTCTTCTTCATGCTTCAGTCACTGGACTTGCTGTATGATGAGAATCCCAGAAGCCTAGTGCGACAGTCCTTGAAATTTTCCCTGGGTCAAATACCATGAAATTATTTCATATTGTTGAATCTACATCCATACTAATATGCAGTCCAGTAATCACACATCTGAAAAAAAAATGGAAATGAAGGTCTACATAGACATTTTTATATAATGTTTGTAACAGTTTTATTTGTATCAGTTAAAAAAAAATAAAAACAGCCTCTACATTCATCACCTGATAAACAGATAAAGTGTGACATATCAATACTATGGAATATATCTGTGCAATTACCAAACTCTTAATGCCAACAGTAATTTGAATAGATATCCATGGAAATATGAGTATAAAAAAGCTCATCTTGAAAGGTCATGCATGATATGATTTCATTTCTATGGAGCATTTTAGTGCATTTATTCTACAATTATAAAATAACTGGTATTAGGAAATTTACAAAGAACAGAAATATATTTCCTCACTGTTTTGATCAAGGAATTAGCAGGGCTGGTGTCTGGTAAAATCTCTGGTCTCTATTTATAAGATTTTCCTTGAACACTGTATATTTACTTAGAAGAAGAATGGGAAGGACAAAAATTGTTTTCATGTGGAACATGAGCCCATTCCCCAAATTCCTTCTACAAGGTTCCTAATCCCTTATGTGAGCGTTCTGACTTAATTATCTTCTAAAGGCCCCACCTCTTGATTCTACCATGGTAGCAATAAAATTCAATGCAAGAACTTGGGGAAACCCATTGTGACAGTATCATAAAGTGATCAAAATAACAAAATATGATATGGAGGACAAGTTAGTGATTGTCAAGGACTTGAGACCATATTATGTGGCTTATGGGTATGATTATAAAGATGAAACATGAGGAGTTTTGTAATAGAAAAGTTTTATATGTTGACAACAGTAGTGATTACACCTTTACATGTGATAAAAATAGAAATAAACTGTAGCTGGAGTTTTTCTTGTCCTGCCTGGCTCGCAGTCAGGACAAATCTCTCTCACCCTCCAGTCCCATAGCTGCTGAGATCCAACCAAGTAAACACATAGAGACTTGTGTTGCTTACAAACTGTATGGTCATTACAGGCTTCTTGTTATCTAGTTCTTCTATCTGAAATTGACCCATTTCTATTAATCTATACTTTTCCACATGGCTAGTGGCTTACTGGTACCTTACATCTCACTTGTCATGGTAGCAGCTGGCAGTGTCTCTCTGCCTCAGCCTTCCACTTCCCAGAATTCGCCTCTCTCCTTGTCCTGCCTATACTTCCTGCCTGGCTACTGGCCAATCAGTGTTTTATTTATTAACCAATCAGAGTAACACATTTAACATACAGAACATATCATAGCAATAAATGTATTATAACAGTGTCAATTTCCTGACTTTTGATCACATTTTGTGTAAAATAGAAATTAACAGGAAAAAGGGAATACTAGAGTACATGGTATCTCTCTAGTACTTTTACAACTGCCTACACATCTATAATTATTTTAAATATTTTAAGAGTCACATATCTTTATCAATATCTAAACGTATACACATATATCACACAGACATACAAATATACATACACAAGAAAGCAACATCCTATTTTTATTTTGCTTTTCTTTTTTGAGGAGGAACAAAGTCTCACTATGTAGCCTTAGATGGTCTGGGTCTGGTACTCACTCTGTAGACCAGGCTGACCTCAAATTCACAGAGATATGCCTACCTCTGCCTTCTAAGTGTTGGGATTAAAGTTGCATGCCACCATGTTTGGCTTTCCATTATTTATTGAAAGTCATTACCTTCTGAAAAAATATCCTTCATAAGATGATGAATTTTCATAAGTAAAATACAAAAATCATTGTTAATATCAAAGGGAAGAGGTTTTTGTTGGTGGTGGTATTTTTTTAACAAATAGCAGCCATTCACATTAACATGAAACGGGTAAGTGTGCATGTGTTTGTATATATATATGTGCATGTTGGTGCATTTATATGTGTGTGTACATGCATGTATAGGCCAGATTTTGACATTAGGTATCTCCTTCAATATTCTACATTAATTTTTGAGGCAAGGTCTTTCACTAGTTCAGAAGGGTTAACAGCCCAAGGAGCTTTAGACACCCTCCTGTCTTTATTTCTCCAGCACTAAGATTATAGGTATGTGCCACTACATGACTTTTTATATGAATGATAGGGATCCAAACTCAGTTCCTCATGCTTGCAAATTTAATACAAGTTGTTATAACAAAACAAGGAAATGACACTCTGTTTAATCGCCAACATGGATATATTTTTGTGTATATACCATGTTATTCATTATTCTGGAAGTTATGTATCATATACTGAATAAGCCTATGGCTATAAGGCATGCATTTGATCTTCAATAATTAATAATTGCCTATTTAAATAAAAGTAAAAGAACACAACAACAACAAAACTGTGATAAACATGTAAATGGTGCCTAAAGTTATAATTCTTCCAAACTAGTTAACATAGAATTTTGTTGAAAGAAGGGGTAAGGAGGGCTATGAAACCAATGGTTACTCTAATAAAAACATTAGCCATTCATATTTTTGTGCCATCAGATAAGCACTCAAAATTCCTTTTTACCCATCCTCCACTAAACTGAAGCCATCAAGACTAAATTGTTCTTCTCTAGTGTTCTTGGAAGACAGCCCAGCAGACACAAGAATGCTGTCTGCAGAGATTGGTGAGAATCTGATCAAAGATGAGGTGAATTTTAAAGCTGTTCCACATTAAGAGGTGTCTAGCACACAGCAACAAAACACTGTTTTACTTGGAGCAAAAGGATCACTCTCTGTGTTAAACACATGTGTCCATGTGTGCTATGATGCATCTAATCACAGTTATCAAGTGCTGCCATGACATTGGCTGAGCTAAGAGAACTGTTGTCATTGGGAGGGAGTAAAGCCAATGTAAAGGATGTAACACTTCCTTTGATACACAAATTTCATCTCACCAGGACAAGTCTTTCCAAAATCTCCAAGAAATGGCAAAGTAAGAAAAAGGTGAAGGAAACAGAAAACCCAGGGCTAAGATGTCACAATAGCTTCAGATAAAAGTTCAAACCCATGGAGGATGGGGATGAGAGAGGGTCAATAACAGGCAGGCTCTTAAATGGTCCTCTCTCCATCTTTCTGACTAAGGAGAGAAGAATCAAAAAGGAAGGCACTGGGGTACCATCTGTTTATTCGCAGAGGTCCCTGACAGTCAACTCCATCTGGCCCACCTCTCATTCTGCCGTCTTTCACTTTCATTCACACTTAAGCACAGATCTCTGCACCCTCTTCTGAAAGAAGCCAGTTATTGATATGACAACTGTAACTATAGTATGTGATAAGGAAGCATTAGTGGAGCAGAGTGGAGTAGAGGAGTCATCTTGGTGAGATGCTTTGGACTGGAATTCTTCAATCAGTGGTTTTCAAGCAGGGGCAATTTGATCACTAGGCATTATACGATAGTGTGTGGAATTATTTTTGGTTTAGGCTGTCACAACTCAGCAAAAGTGGGGAGAGATGTCACTGGCTTCTAATAAATAGAAACTCTGATCTAAAAAAACACAATAATTCCAATTAAACATGGTGGTATGTACTTGTAATCCTAGTTTTTAGGACATGGAGGAAGGAATACCAGAAGTTTAAGGTCCTCCTCACTTCCACAGTAAGTTCAAGGTCTGCCTGGGCTGCATGAGATCCTGCCCTAAGAAAATAAAATAAGCAATTCCTAAAGGTCAGCCTAGTGATACAGGTCAAGCCTGATTATGTAACAAAGAAGTACCAAGCAAGGTTTGGGACATTTCTGGGCTAGAGAAAGAGTTCTAAATGAATGTATACATGGAACAAAAAGTTAGAACTGTATAGCTGAAACATCAAAGGTTTCACAGTCAGAACCCAGAATGCACCTCTAATCAGCTGCATGAGATCAGCCAACTACTTAACATTTCCCGTTCTTAATATCTATACCAACAAGGCCAGAATCCTAATATCAAAACCACAAGAATTTTTAAGAACTAAGGAAGATATTGACCATGAAGCATTTATTACTAGTGACGCAAATATCAAGAAGTCCCAGGACCCCCAAAGAATTTTTTTCCTTTATTTCTCTTTATAACCCCTTCAATGAGAATCATATAGGCAAAGAAAATAAGGGATTAACTGTTCTTCCCATAGCTCAAAATTTTCCAAGCTCCTTGATCCTTTTTTGCCTTCTTTTAATTTTCTTTCTGCTGCAGAAGTGAGACTTGCTATCCATCAGTAGTCATGGACTTTGAAAAGGGCTTGAAGTAACACTTTTTTTTCACATGGTTACCCCCAAAAGATAGAGTACAATAATGCCACCAAGAATCTGTGAACTTAAGGACTTAAGGAAACTCTTGGGACATTGTTTACTCTGTGAAGACAAAGGGTCAACAGGAAATGTAGACTTCAAACAGCAGCTAGCCTTTAAAGATAAGAGTCATTCTAAGCACACCATAAATCTTGTCATTAGAACTGCTCCCTCAGTCACATCAATTTACTCTAAGTCTTTGCAGAAGAAAGCATTAATAAATAAATAGCCATAAAATCCTAATATTTGTTCTGAAAACTCCTAAAGGCTAATGAAAGGCAAAAATCAGCAGATCCATACTTATGGGAAAGGAGCTACTGACATTAGTGGAAGCATAGGTAACATCACTTTGGTGACCAGACTAATGGTATGGTGGACTCTGTTCATCTCATACTCTTAATAAAGAACACTGACAACTACAGCAACAACATCCTCAAGAAATTCCAACCGTGAAAGTAGTTCATTTGCAGGCATTAAAAGCAAGCAAATTCCCCCTAACAAAGGCTTAGAGAATGGAAGGAGAGAGATGGCATGTGGTTCACATGCCCACAGCACTGAGAGAAAAGATGGTAAGAATATAGGAGCTATGTCCCAGGAATTTCCAATACTATGCACAAACAACTTGAATAGTGGAGACAAAATAGCTAGAGAAATACTTTTTAGGACATTGTTTGACACTTCTTATTTAAATAAGCATAACCAAGGTTACTTTATAAAGAGTGAACAGCTATTATCCCCAAATGTCCCATAGGTCTACTTCTGTGTTGCCACAAAATATGACACTGGGCTTCAACAGTAACATTGGGACATTTGTTAAGTCCGTAGAGTCATTTATATTCTGAAGAGCCTAAACCTAATTTGCAAACCGTTGACAGGCTAGGCCTACTGTGTGCTGGGTGGTCTTGAAGGAGTTACTATCCTACTAACTTTATTGACCCCATTGATGTTCTGTTACTGCATTCTTACTTCCTTACTTTAGTTAAGAAAACGTATCAAGATCCAGAGATCTTTCTGCTTTGGAAACAAACAACTGAGGCCTTTCAACATGCTTTACAAGGTGCTAGAAGGCATGTACTAACATGCCTTGCTCACCTCACCCTTGATGCTCATGGTTTCCCGTCAAATAACACGGCATGGAATATACACAGTGTAAATAAATATCTAAAGAGACATAAGCCCTGGATTTCTGCCATATTTTTGTCGAATGCAAAATATTAGACCTAAGACTTTCATGCTGAGATGCCCATATTCATTTATTCTGAGCTGGAGCTCCTTTTCTTTTCTTTTTTTCTTTTGGTGTATATGTTTTTTGTTTTGTTTTGTTTTATTTTGTTTTGTTTTGTTTTGTGTGTGTGTGTGTGTGTGTGTGTGTGTGTGTGTGAGTGTGTGTCCTTGCAGACAAATGTTCATCCTGAAACAAGGTTGTAAAACTAAACCAAATAAAATACATTCATTCTCAGCAAACAGATTTATAATTCAAGAATCATTTTTTAAAACTAGTCTTTTCAATGTGATTCAATAAATATGTCATGAATATTAGTTCTCAAGTTCCTAATTCCATTTTCTGTAGTTACTACAAGTCTTCCAAGAGGCAAAATTATTTTAGCTGAAGCGACTCACTCTGTAGTATTTCTTGATAGTTCTAACACATTAATAACACCCCCATTTTTCTGTAACTATTGAAAAATAATTTTTCATGTACTATATTTTGGTTATATTTTCCCTCCCCAATCCTTACCATGTCCTTGGCACCTCCCTACCCACCAACTTTATGTTCTTTTTCTTTTCCTCTTTCTATTTATTTTTTAAAGGATTTATTTATTTGTTATTTATACAGTGTTCTGTGTGCATTTACACCCACAGACCAGAAGAGGGCACCAGATCTTATTACAGATGGTTGTGAGCCACCATGTGGTTGCTGGGAATTGAACTCATGACCCCTGGAAGAACAAAGGAGTGCTCTTAACCTCTGAGCCATCTCTCCAGACCCCTCTCTTTCTATTTAAAAACAAAATATAAGAAATGAAAAAAAAAAATAAGGAACACATACAAAAAAAAACAACAAAACACAGAAATGAAAATCAAATAAGCAAAAGACCAGTAAGACAACAAAAAGCCAAAACAAAGAAAATGGAAACTAAAAGTTTACAAAAATATCACTGAGGTTGTTTTGTGTTGGCCCAATGTTCCTGGTCATGGGACCCGCCCTCAAGTTTGATATATCCAGTGAGACTCCACTGGAGAAATCAGATTTTCCTTTTGCTAATAGGTATCAATTACAGATAGCTTCCTGTTTAGGGGTGGGACTTTGTGTCCCCTCCTCTTTCTCAGTGCTGGGATCCTATCTGGCTTGAGCCTGCATAGGTCTTATGCATGCTGACACCGTTTTTTAAGTATATGGGAGACACTGTATCCTCAGAATCATCCATCACCTCTGGCTTTTATAAACTTTCTGCCTCCTCTCCCACATAGATCCCTAAGCCTTGAATGTAGGAGTTTGGTGAAAACATCCCATTAAGGACTGAGTGCTTCAAAGTTTCTCAATCTCTGCCCATTGTCCAGTTATGACTCTCTGTGTTAGTTCCCATCTACTACAAAAAGTGCTTCTATGATATGTGTTGAGTGAGATACTAATCTATGTGTATAATAGTATTTCTTTAAGAGTCATTTTTTTCAATGTTCCTTTAGCAGAATAATAGTAAGAGATTTCTGCCTAGGACCATGAACTATCTAGTCTCAGGTTCTTGGCTACTCCAGCAGTGTCAGGTATAGGCTCCACCTCATGGAGTAGGCCTTAGATCCAATCAAATAGTGGCTGTTTACTTCCATAACATTTGTGCCTCTATCACACCAGTACATCTTACAGGCAGATCACTGTTATAGGTCACAGGGTTTGTAGCTCGGTGATACTGATGATTACTTTTCTCCTCCAGTAGCATAAAGAGTACTTCCAGTACTGTGAATGCTATTCAGTAGGGGTAAAGCTACTAGTTAGGTACCAGCTTGACTTCTCTGTGTTCAATGGCATAAATAAGTGTTGTCTTCAGTAATAACACCTTAGCATCAGGTTTTGTACAGTAATCAATAGCCTTGACAATTGCTTGTGATGGTTTAGGGGGTTTTCATGGGCCCCCTTTGGTCAATGACTCAATTTGATGTAACCTATTCTTGGCACTGGAGGTTTTACTAAGTAACATAAGATATCTAGTTGAGGCATTTGTAGATGAATTTCTAAACAGTCTTATTAAATAAGAAACACAGAGCCAAATACAGGGGTAATAGCTGAAGAGATTCAGAAACAGCCTAGATGTCCAAGTGATTCTCTGAAGAGATTCAGAGAAATAGCAAATAGCCACAATTAGCCTTAGCTTACCACCACACAGTAGCTTTCTCAGAGAGAGCCTCTTCCTGTCTAACCTGCACTTTTATTGCCTTCCTGTTCTGCCTTCTCATTGGCTCTTAGCCCAGCCACATCATTTCCTTGTCACTGCCTGTCTATACAGACCTCCAGGTTTCTATGGTTGGTACTGGGATTAAAGGCATGTATCACCAGCTTGGCTGTGTCCTTGAACACACAGAAACTCTGCCTATCATGTGATCAGATTAAGGGTGTGTGCTATCACCGCCTAACTTCTGTTTGTGGCTTACTATAACCTCTGATCTCCAGGCAAACTTTATTTATTAACATACAAATAAAATATCACATTTCAGCACAAATAAAATATCTCCACAGGCATTCTCTCCTCTATTTGGTAATTCCATTTAGATCCATTCAATACATGTATGTATTTTAGGAAGTTTCTACAGTTGCAGGTTTTCATTTTTTTCAAATTGCCTTTAGTGTTAGTTGTTCCTTCCTGTAGTCCTTCTTTATCCTCCTCTCCCATCCTCTTCCCATTTTAGTCCTCTTATTCTAATTTCCCCCTCTTTCTCCATCACTCTGTATTCTATTTCCACCTCCTTGAGAGATTCTCTCCCTTCCCCCAAGTCCTTTAATAAATACTTAACCTCTGGTTATTTAGAAAATTTTTAAAGCTAACATCCATATACAAGATAAAACATACAATATTTTTCCGTTGGGGCCTATGTTACTTCACACAGGGTGATTTTTCCCCTAGCTCTACCCATTTATATGCAAATTTCATAACTTAATTTTCTTATTTGATGAATAATATTTCATTGTGTAAATATACCACATTTTCATTATCCATTCATCACTTGGACATCTAGGCTGTTTTGAATATTTGACTATTGTTAATAGAGCAACAATGAACAGGATGAGCAAATACCTCTGTAGTAGGATGTAGAATCCTTTGGGCATATGGCCAAGAGTGGTATAGTTAGATCTTGCAATAGATCTATTCCCAGCCTCCTGAGAAACCACCTCATTGATTTTCATAGTGGCTGTACCAGTTTTTACTTCCACCATCAATGAATAAGTGTTCTCCTTTTCCATCAGCCATGCCAGCATATGTAGTCATTTGTTTGATTGATCTTGTCCATTTCGACTGGTGTAACATGAAATCTCAAAAGGGTTTAAATTTGCATTTCCCTAATGACTAGGGATGTTGAACACTTCCTTAAGTGTTTCTCAGCCAATTGTGTTTCATCTTTTGAGAACTCTTGACTTAGCTATGTACTCCATTTTTAAGTGGCTTGTTTTCTTGATGTTTAGTTTTTTTCTAGTACTTTATATATTTTAGATACTTATCTTCTATCAGATGTATAGTTGGTAAGGATCTTTTCCCATTATGTAGGCTGTCACTTTGGACAAATGATGATATCTTTTGCCATACAGAAGATTTTCATCTTGACAAGATATATTTTATTAATTATTGATGCTTATGAAACTGGTGTCCTGTTCAGAAAATACTTTCCAATACACTCTCATTTAAAAAATTACATCTTGGCTGGGCAGTGGTAGTGCATGCCTTTGATCCCAGCACTCGGGAGGCAGAGACAGGCAGATCTCTGTGAGTTCGAGGCCAGTCTTATCTACAGAGTAAGTTTCAGGACAGCCAGAACTGATTCAAAGAGAAACCCTGTCACAAAAAGCCAAAAAAATTACATCCTCAGTAATACTGTTTAGTTTGAACAAAAAAAAATACTTAAAGTGTATTATGAATTTTCATATATTATGGAGTATGAATAAATTGGTTCTAACTTTACAGAGAAAAATTTGGAAATACGTATCAAAATTAACATTCTTTTCTAGTCAAATATTCTACTTCTAAATATATTACAAAATCATCATGTGGGTGAAATAATGAATGCTCAATAGCCATTGAACCATTACAAGATTGCAAGCCACATCACACACCCATCAATATATGACTAATAAAAAATAGACATGCAGTAGAATTCTGTGTAGTTATTTTTTGTTGTTGGTGGTTTTTTTCCTTTTTTTTGTTATTTTGTTTTGTTTTTGTTTTTGTTTTTGTCCTGAATCTCACTATATAGACCAGGCTGGCCTCAAACTCACAGAGTTTGCCAGTTCTGGGATTAGAGATTTATGCCACCACTGACCAGCTATGTGTATTTTAAAAAGTTTTTTCCATTTACTTATCTTATGTGTATGAATGTTTACTGCATGTATGTATGTATACCACATGTGTGCCTCGTGCCCTTGGAGGCCATAAGAGGGTATCATATTGCCTGGAACTGGAGACACTAATTGTTATGATCTACCATGTGGGTGCTTGGAAATGAACACAGGTCTTCTACAAGAGCAACAGGGGCTCTTAATCACTGAGCCATATCTCTAGCCCCTGCATAGTAGTTATATTTAAATAAACAGTTCTATGTAGAATGAGTTCACAAATATAATAACAAGTTTAAATACACAGTGTATAAACAGTGTGAATGGGAAAAGGCATGCATGTGTATTTCAAAATTTCTCCTGAGACATGTATATTAAATAGAAAAATAAAAGTATATGACTTGGGATCCAGGGATTTTGACCATGGCCTAGATATACCATATCCATTACCCATCATTATCTGATAGCCTGTTTCTACATGGGCACTCCAATTTTTCAATACAGTGAGAGACCTGCCTTAAACAGCTAAGAGAGAAGCCTTCATAGTCACCACTTCTCTTTTCCCAAATTGTCTGCACTGGCCTTCTTTAGACTCTCCATCCATCGTCACTAAATACTGCCTAAATTATGGCAGTTCCCATACAAAAACTTCATTTTTCCTTGTATCCTGGAGTGTCAAAGAATGGTCTACTACTTCCATTCTCTTCTAAAACAAGGTACTCTACGACAAGATCAAAACACCTAGCATAAGGCAAAACTACTACTCCAGGAAGCATAAGAATCTCATTACTGCTAAGCTTAGTAGCACATGCCTATAACCCTAGCACTCAAGAAGATAAGACAGACTGATCACAAGTTCAGGCTCAAACTTGTCTACATAGCAAAATCCTGTCTTTAAAAATAACAAAGAAAAATATAATCTTTACTGTTAAGCTTATTAATTTTAATCTTATTGTTAATTTGGTCAAATAATTATTAAAATGCTGCATATAATTGCAGATTTATAATAAAAGCATACTATCATAATAAAGACTGAAAAGAGCTCTGCAGTATAAGCAAATCATTACCTTCTGTTTCTTCAGTAGTCACTGGAGATTATTTAACTAAGGATTCTTTCTGTTTTTGTTCAACATCTGTAAGCACTGTGTGCAAAAAACACTTGGGAAAATGATTCTAGCCCATGATTAGAATCCATCCTTTTCTTTATGAAACAGGCTCCAGTAATCTCAAACAAGGCTGCAAATATGACCATCCATAAAATGCAAGCTCTAAATGGGAGAAGGAAAGAAACCCAATAAGGAGGAAAAATTTAAAATTTCATTTCTCATCCTATGATTTGATGGAGATTTTCAGTTTATATGGAGAAAATGGGCGCAATCAAAGAAAACAATAAATCAGAAACCAGTAGCCAGGTAAGCAAGCAGGAGAATAAACAGAAATATTGATGGTAACAGCAGCAATGGGTCATAAATAAGAAGCTGAGAGAATTCAAACACCTGAGAGGAAGTCAAGATCAATGGTTTGACTTTGGCTTACTCATCAGGAACCATTAAAAAGGTCACTGGAGTCCAGTGGTTACAGACTCTTCCTCAACAGATGCTTAAGATATCATTAATTTATATTTGATTGGTCTGAATCTTCAGCCACAAATGAAATTATGTAATATGTGCTATAAATCTAATAGAGCACCATTAAGATGACAAATACTAGATATGCATAGTTCTTGACATCATTTTTGGTAGATCTTTCTCTAACAAAATTTTCCATCAATCTAGAAAGAGATTATATTTCTGAGTCATGGGAAGGTATTATATGAGACAACAGCAGCTTTGCTACCAGGTGTAACCACCCAATACAAGGCCATAGAAGCAATGGTAGGAGGCTGTTGTAGAATATTTTTTTAAGATGTATTATGTTTGTTTATGTTGTGGAACATTTGTTTAATGATGAAATGGTGTGTTGCATTCTTTCTATGTTGCATTTGTTTAACTCTGTGAAGCTGTGTTACTGTGCCTATCTAAAACACCTGATTGGTTTAAGAGTTGAATGGCCAATAGTGAGACAGAAGAAAGGATAGGTGAGGCTAGCAGGCAGAGATTAAAAATAGAAGCAGAAATCTGGGAAGAAAAAGATCAGGGAGCAAGAAAAGAATGGGCCAGCCACCCAGCTACACAGTTCTGTTCTCTGGTCTTCAAGCAAATTTTATTAGGATACACAGTATATCATCACATACGTGTCTACAATTTATTTAGGAGATGGGTAGCAGGCCCCTCAAAAAGCCAAAAGAATAAAAAACTAACAACAGGAGGCCAGTACTTGAATTCAGCTGACCTGCTTTCTACATGTAGCACCAATGGACACTTGGCTTTCTGCAACTTTCTGGGACTGAATGTTCTCATTCAGCTAAATGAAATGTGGTTTTAGGTGATGTTTCAGTTCTTCGGCTATGTTATGTACTTCTTTATCTCTGGCTTTTGCACACATGCTATTGCTTTTACTTGGAATGCTTGAACTTTCCTTATTACAAGGCTGACCCTCCATATCCTTCATAAATACCAAATCTTCTGGAAGGTTTTCACTTTTACCTTGACTAGGTCCTTTCTAGAGCATTTCTGTGTACTGCACTCCATCTACCATAAAAATTTACAAAAGATTTCACTGGAGTTACTTATTTCAAGATTTATTTGTCCTGCTAGCCCTTGAATACCATGAGGGCAGGAAACATTTCTATGACATTCAGAGATCTGTCTCTGCTTATACAAAAGGATCTCAGTATCTGTTAGGAGACGGCATGAATGATCTCAAGGTGTACCATGGGAATCAGTAAGTCTCAGTTTCTGTGAATGATCTCAAAGTGTATATGGAAATCAATGAGTCTCAGTTTCCATGAATGAACTCAAGGTGTATGGGAATCAGTAGGTGAGTGTCAGTTTTGAGATTTTTTTTTTTCTGGATTTTATATACTACTTCATATAAGTTTATCAAAATTAACAAGATCCACTTACTCCTGCTTTTAAAAAGCTAAATATTTGAATTGTCACTTCTTATCTCTACATATTTCTCTAAAATGAAAGTGCTATACAGCTATAAATATATTTCTTCAAAGCTAAGCATGTTTTAATATGCAAAAACTAATTTCCATTTTAATTGTACTCAGTAAATCAAAGAGAATGGAGCCATAAGCAACTCTCTTTCCAATATACCTATTTAATAAATTCTGACTAATTAGAATAATGTTACCTTCAAAGTATGTGATCTTGATATTAAAAGTGGAAAGGAGGGGCAAGCTATCTGATTATTGATGTAGAACTACCTTGATCATTTCTTTCAGTGATAAAATGAAGATAAAGAACACCAGAGGTATTATTTGTATGGATGCCAATAAGATCAGAGGGAATTCTCACAGCCCAGTTTTCTGGTCTCCTGACCTTGTGTGTGGCAGTCATGTCTTGGGAGACCAGAACAGATCCTGTGGAGTAGAAGAGAGTAGACAGATTAGGCCACTTAAATATGACAAAGAGCAGGGCCAGAGTTTAAGGAGAAACAGCGTATGTCCCTGTAGGAGGAAGAAGTCACTCTGTTGGCTGCAGCAAGAGCTCCAGCAAATAAAGCTGCAGCACAAACTCTAAACCTGGATGCCCTGAGCTCTAGCCCTACCTCGTGCTAAGTGGGAAATCTTAGGGAAATTAGCTTTCTGATGCTCTACTTCCCCCATCTGTAACATCAGGAGAGTTGGCATTACTACAGTTGACGGCTGTCCTATAGACAGAACAAAGTAATGCTTTCAAGCACTTACAGAAACACTTAATCAATATCTGATCTTCAGTTTATTTTTTTAGCTCCACATTCTATTGCAGGGGGAGGGAAGAAGTTGTGTTTGAAAAGCATACAGTACACAAGGTTTCTCTAATCTAGCTCTCGAAGCAACTGGCAAATCTAGTGAAATTGTGAAATTCTTTTGGGTGGGGTAGCCAAAAGAGCTGCTTAGCTGAGGTTACTTAGAGGCCAGATGATAATCCCTTCAGGATTCTTCAAATCCTCTGACTTTGATGCAGGCAGTGGCCATAAGAGACAAGAGAAAGCAGGGTGAAGGCAGCAGTTAACACTGTCAGGGCGGCACAAAGAGGAGACAGCAGCAGGCAGGCAGGGAGCAGATGTGGAAAATGTCATGTGACAGCCCTAAGAGTCCCTCTCAAATGACTGTCAGGCTTTCCTTTCAGCTGTCTCCTGGAGAACAGAATGAGAAGGGCCTCACAGGAGAAAGCATCTAGAACCCCAAGCCTGGGGAGCTGTCCAATATTTCTTTAACTCAATGGAGAAAATCCCCTTGGAAATTTTAAAATGATCCAAACAACCTTACTTCCAATAGTGCCTCCTAGAATTGTGCAACACAAGCATAAATTGTAGTTCTACATCAGTAAGTGGATTTTGAGCCTGTTGTTCTCTCTTTGTTAATTCTATTTCTTGTCACTAAATAACAGAAACTAACTTTCATCTGAAAAGTCTTAACACTTTTGCATTTAGAGGCCATTGACTCATCACTAAATTCTCAGAAGGAATGTCTACATAAAGCCCTCTAAAGCCATTTAGAGGAAGAAGACATGAATACTGACACCATTTATAACAGTTGATCTATCACAATGTTTGTTCTTCTCACAAAGCATCCAGAACATTGTTGAAACTTGTCGTTAAGTCACTTGGCAGAGGCTCTATCTCAGAGTTTTGACTGGCAATGGCTTCTTCCTGCCCCGTTTTCTCATCCATCTCCACAAGCTGTAACCTAACTTTGTGACTGGGCTTGCATATGTAATTCGAGTTGTGTCTCTCTGCCAGGTGGTTTCTCCCTCCTCAGCTAATTAATTAGTCCAGATTTCCCTTTAAGGCACGTAGGAACTATCAGTTAACTTAAAAGAAAACACTAGGTCAGTGATGTCAATTTTTGAAACTGTTGATTGCTTTCCTTGTTATATCATATGGTCATGAGGATTATTCTCCACATATGGGTAAATTATTCAGTTACTCATTAACTCAGTTCAGACAGATCAAGGCTTGTCCTGGTTTAACTAACCTTTTAAGCCATGCAACATGGATAAAGCACATTCTTCTCAATAATGTGTTAAATTGGTATACTAAAACCTAACTATGCAAGCAGTTTTTCTAATAATTTTATTCACAGTTTAACAATTCCAAGACGAGGGTTTGAAACAAAAATCACAGCACTTGAGGTCATGTTTTAAGTATAACATCGGTCCATCTTTCACAGTTTTTAACAGGGGGACAACGATAGATTCAGTCAGCTTTCTGAGAGTAATGGGGTTGCTCCGACCCTTTAACACTCCTCCAGATTTGATAGAGACCTTAGTAGAAGGACTAGTGATATGAAGTCACAACATGCCCACATGGTTGGGCAAGCCCAGAGGACCTAGACACTTCTGCCTAGTTATTTCCGGTTCAAAATAGCCATTTCCAGGTCAAAACCTCTTGTGTGACAAGGACTCTGTGGCTTTGCATGGTTGCTTAAAGCACACGGAGCCATGTGATCTACGCGCATGTGTGGAGTAGCCACATGAGTTCCTGTACACATGCGCAGCCCACCCTTTATACGCCAGTGCCATTTTGCACAGGTTTCACCTTTTTCCTTGACCACATGTGTTTCCCACAGGCCTGTCCACATCTGTCTCTTTCTCTCCTATCTTAATAAAAACTCTTCTGTGAATTTGTCGTGTTTCGGGACGTTTCCTCGCAGGGTAAGAGCGCCAAATAACTAACAACTAGCAGCTTCAGATGTTGGGCATTGGGGCATTTGTTACTTCCTTCTTTAAAGAGTCTTCTTTAAAAAAAAAAAAAAAAAAAAAAAAAAAAAAAACTGTAGTCCAGAGAAAACAGCATCGATATTGCTTAGAAGCTGGTGAAGCAGATTTGTATGGCTTACTTCAGAAACACCAAATCAAAAACTGTGTGGGGCAGGGGGTCGGGGTTGGGGTGGGGGTGGGGGTGGTCAGCAAGCTGAGCTTTAAAAACTATGTAGCTGATTCTGGTTCATCTCCATCTATTGCTAAGCATATGTCCAAATGGATATGAGCAAAGCCTATATGCACATATTTCAACTAAATCCTTAAGGCTGAGCCCATTATCAAGAATCTCAGATCACATAAAATGGTGTTAGGATCATTGTTACTTCTGTGAAGGAAAGAAAGAAGGGAAAAAATGCATCAATTTCCTGGTAAATTTCCCCAATGGTTTTAACAATCATTACCATATGCAAAATACAATGTTCTCAAAGATTAAATACCACTCCTGGGACTTAAAGAAAAGAGGAATGGAAGGCCATACCTGGGAAAAGAAATCTCTTTCCTGCTATGGAAGAAATATAACACTTATTATTGGGTCATTCCAAAATCTGTTACATTGATTTTCAGACGAAGAAACTTTGTAGACAGAGTGGCTAAGATAAATGAGAATACCTTTCACAGTGACTTTCCCAGTGTTGACATACAACCTTAACAAGAAATTTTCCTTAAAGAGAATAACCTAATCACTAAAGTTCTCTTTACTTCAGTCACAAAGGGGAATGGAGTTCAGGTGAAATTGCCTTGAAATCAGAGTCCCAGACTCTTGCACATTCTTGACATTCATGGAATTCCTGAGACCATCAGAAGACCACCCCTTAGTCAGACAAGAAAAGGCTGACTGCAGGAAGCTCAGGCAGCAATTATCAACTCCTTTTCCAGGTGGCTAGCCCAAGGAAACACTGCTTCACAGTCATTAAGCAGCACTAAAGATAAGTGAGAGTCTGCCAACCAATGGATACCAGAGAACTGAGTTAGCCTCCTTTTCAACTTATCTGCAGGAAAGGCTGAAGATGCCTGGGCACTGATGTCACCAAAACTCTAGTGGCCACCCTACTGGCCTGGTCCTCTTTAAACTCAAATGCTTATTTGGATTAACTCAGTCACTTTATGATGCTTGGAGGAAGTCAAAATAATTTTATGTGTTAAGTGAAATTATATGACCAGGACTAGCCAGATATTTTAACTTGCAGGTACAAGCATGAGTCCAGTGAAAAATATTATCACCAACTTATTACTAGAAGACTCTTGAGAGAAATGGATAAGAAAGTTTTGCTCTACCACATTTTGGGGGTGAATTTTTATTCTGAAGAATAAATTAGAATAATCTATATTTTAATCTGTTCTTCAAGAAACCACCAAGCCAGTAAGTAAATACTACATTTTGCTTAACATCAAATATTAAAAAGAGAACAATCAGGGTTAAGGAGGGTAACGTGCTTGCTGTATAAGCATGAGGACACGGAATTGATCCCCAGAACCCTATTAAATAACAACAGTAAAGCAAGCATGGTAGTATGCACTTGTAATGCTAATTAATGCAGGAAGGCAGAAACAGGAAGATCACTAGGGCTCACTGGCCAGTCTAACCTAACAATGGAGCCTCAGGTCTCAGTGAGGTACTTCTTTTCTAAAAAACAGATAGAGGGACAGCCCCTGAGAAACAACATTCTAAGGATGGAACTCCAGCTGCATGAACACACACACACACACACACACACACACACACACACACACACACACATCTGCACATAAGTGCACTCATGAGTACACACATGTACAGATACACAATGAGTGAAGAAGACTTCTGCTGTTAACAGAAACATTTGATTTGTATAATCTCCTGGTGTGTGTGTGTGTGTGTGTGTGTGTGTGTGTGTAATCTAAGGTAACTCAAAAGGCTGAATTGTCTACAGTTCCTGGGTATCTGAGAAATGTGAGATGAGTGAAAGTGACATTAAACCCATTAAAAACAATTAGAATAAATATTTTATACCTCCTTTATAAACCAAGATTTCAAAGGATTCAGTGACATAGATGCCATGTTCTTGGACAGCAAGACAGCCCTACATTCACCCTTTTACCTATTAATGGCATTTCTTTCAGCTACCACTAAACCTCTCCCCAAGAAGCACCAGTCCTTCAGGCTTGTCCAGCTGAGGCTGCTGTGTTAGGGCCTAGGGGCAGGCCAATTAAGATTCATTATGTCACATCAAGGAAAGAATTCCAAACGCTGGACCTCTACCAAGAATGTAGCATCCTCACCCTTCCACTTCAAGCCCTGAGATGTTCTCAGTAAAAATAACCTTAGCTAATCATAACTGCTGGGGAGGATAGAGATAATCTCTATGAGATCACAAAGAGCTAAAAAAAAATGTCTTTAGAGATCAAACAACTCTTACTAAGAAAAGGTCAGAAAATTCAGGATATGATCACTCATCCTTTTTCTGAGCCTCAGACAGAGATGCTGAGATGCTGGGATGGAGTGCCTGTCATAAAGATCAAGCACCATGTCCAACCAAATCCTAGTTCCACACTAAAACCCTCATTTTAGAGTCCTGGGTAAATTAGTAGTATGCAGCTAAATAACTTAAAACAGACAGTCATCATAGTGACAGACTTGTAAAAGGCAGTTGCAGGAAATTGCACAAAATATGCAGAATAAATATTTCTGGAGAGAATTGAATGCTTTATCCAACAACCACCTGACAGCCCAACTTTCTTTTAAATTTTACTTTTTCTCCCACTCTCTTCTTAACCAGATGAATGTACTTCCAGATGGATTTAGGAGAGGCAATGGTGTCAACCAATGACTCGTTCAGAAATACACACCTGTCATAAATGCAAGAGTCTCTCAGGGGATATATTGAATTGCGTTCTCTGCTTCCTATGAAAAGGTGCAATGAAAAAAAATGAATTAACTATCAACTACCAAATGTTTCTAGCATCTTTATTAGTTTGAGTAAGATGAAACAATTGCTACATTATACAGATGGTTAGCTCACATAAACATAAGTATTTAGGATGTGGGAGGAAGGCTTGTCTTGAGAATAATTGATATTTTCTTTTTGGCAACGCTTTATAATAACAGGAAGAATTGCTTCTTTCACTGACATATTGTAGCAACACATTTAAGAATAAGTGAGCATATATTTAAGGGTGCAAACTTGAGGATGTGCACTTTTAGCTTGATGTTGCTTGATAGCATCCACTATAATTATCTCAAACTTCCTAGTGATGCTCATATATGTACACTTCAGGATTCAAAAGCATTCTGGTTACAGAAAGTTCTAAATATTACAAACTATATTCTGCAGACAAGACTGGAGTCTAGTAAAGAGACATGGTACAACAATAATATAGAGAAGGACAGACCTGCTGGCACTCTAAAAATGTTAAGAGGGAATATGGACAAAATGTTTGGGTTACTTCTGGCCTTGTAATAAAATGCCTGATGTTCAATTATATAGAGCTCTCACTAACATAGCATGACTTCTTAAGCTTTTTATCCTGGAGATTCCTTTCTGCCTGATAAATTTTTATAGAACTCCAGGTACATAAAATAGAAACACAAATCAAATATTTACTGATAACAAATCATAAGGAAATTGACTTAAAATGTTATCTGGTATAAGTATATCATTTACTAAAGCAAAACAGACTTGAATATTAATGGATGTGCTCATTTATTTTGACCATTTTGTATAAATATGTAGTACAAAATGGTAGAAGTATGTTTATGGCTGTTAGAAAAATTGTTGAAAATTCTGCCATAGTTACAATCCAAAAATTCCTTTAATGATTTTTTATGTAATTCAACTGAGCAACTCATATAGCAAATTTTAAAACAAACATGCTAACGCAATGCAATCGAAAAATATTTTAATTGGATACTTACATGGTGACGAATGACAATGGGAAAATATTAAAACTAATTTCCATAATTAAATCATGTTTTTGTGTAAAAGTAGAAAAATGGTATGTACAGTTAAAAAAAAGCGTTGCAATGCATGATATATAATAGTCTTGAGTGTGGCCGAGGTGTTTTAGGCAACATGCACTGGCAGTGTGTGGTGTGACAGCAGGAGCAGTACAACGTGAGCATGTTGTGTGTCCAAAGGCAAGGTTTCAGAGAAGTAGTGCAACACAACAAAGACATGTTCTGAAAGAAACACCTTGAGTTCATGACACATTTGGTTTTGCATTCATATTTGGTCACCACACATCCAGAAACCTTCTACTGATTCCAAAATTTTCATAATCCCAACATTCAGAACTACAGTGTAAGGAACTATGCTGTATAACAGAAAGAGCCTCAAATGAGTGGACTTTGGATTCAGCTCTCTCTCGTCTCAACATCAGAGAGAACCCTAGAATGGAAGGTGAAGGGAAGACACCATTGTGTGTCTTGTCATACATACCTCATAAACAGGGTTTTACTCCCATGCTACATCTGATGAGTTTTTCCCTAGGGGCTCCTGAGAACATTCTGGAGGATTCTGAGAGATTATATCTAGGGTTGTGCAGAAAGAAGGCTGAAGTCTATTAACAACATTTGCTAGTACTCCAGAGAGAGATAACTCAGCTCAAGTGCAAAAATATTCAAGCTTGAAGCTCTAGTACGAGAATGAGCTCTTTGGTTAAGTAGACTCAGGTTCAAAAACTATACCTTAATAGCTTACAATCCCTTTTACACTAGGGAATTTTGTCAGCTTCCTTAAGATTCTGTTTCCTCTCATAAAAGGCTGAAGAATATTCACCCAGAATATAACACATGAAATAAATACATGGAAAGAGGTCCATTCATTTTATAGCACTGACTAAGAGCCACAAGAATGACAACTATGACCATCATAAATAGTATAACAGTAAAATACAGCTTCATTAACAATCTGCTTTAAAGACATAGACCTGCAATTTTCCTTGTATGATTATAGATGAACACTAATAAGAGGATATACTGAGGGAAATGAGAAGGAGGAAGAAAAAGGGAGAGAGAGGAAGGAGAGAGAGAGAGAGAGAGAGAGAGAGAGAGAGAGAGAGAGAGAGAGAGAGAGAATGATCTGAGTTTATTCTTATTAACCAAGTAAACTAGATCCAGAAGCACTGGAGTTTATAGCCCAAAGTTCTTTGGTTGAGTGACTTCCTTAGTCCCTGAGCCCTTTCTTAATTTCTCTTAGTATAGCACGAGCTGCATCTGTTTGTGTGACATTTAGTGATAAAGAAAGTGTCTTGACCTCTCCAAGTAACATATGCGCAAAGAAACAGATGAAGCAATAAAATATAGTCAGGGAGTACTGAAAATCTTTAAAAGGTAAAGGAAAAACAATGGAGTGATAGAAAACATACCTTATTCTCTCTGATGCTGGCACTATGACCCCACATCTTGAAGGGTATCCAAAAGGTATATATCCTGTAGCTTAGAGAATTCAGTCTCCCCCCTCCCTCTCTCTCTCTCTCTCTTTGTGTGTGTGTGTGTGTGTGTGTGTGTGTGTGTAAGAAAGGAACTAATGCACACTCAAGCTGAAAACAGAGGTGATGACTCTGTTCCCTATGGATACTGAGGCCACCAATTACAAAAGAGGAGATTATAGAGGATCACAGATGATGCATGCTTTAGAAACACTTGTGCTCCAGTTAAACTATAGTTCAATGTGTTAGATGAATGGCCAGCTTCCAGACCAATAGTTGGGGGACATTTTCAGAGAGAGGAGAGGAAAAGAATTTCAAAGAGCATTGCTCATGGAATAATAAAAGAATAACAGCTATAGATCATGGACTTTTATTCCTGGAATAAACCTTCAAGATCATTTAATCCAACCTCATTACTTACAGATGAAGAAATGTACATCTTATGAATAACAGACCTGAGGAAGTAACCTATTAAAACCAGGAGTTATTGTACTATAAAGAGGGAAAGAGTCCAGAATTGGACATGCAGACTGAGGAGTAATTGAAATCCTATATGATGATATAACTGAATCTAGTAGAGTGAACAGTTGTATTTAAGCTTCCAAGCAAAGCTGGTGGAGAGTGACACACCCATAATAAAAGGGTCAAATGGATATCACCCAAAAGCAGAGTACTATATATTTCAATCTGTGTGGATAAATGGAACTAGTATTTATATTTCAAGGTTTTTGTATATCCAACTTAATTATTTTAATAATTAATTACTATTTTCCATTGGGATGAACCCCCCCCACACACACAACACTGTTAAGGAAATAAAGCAAGTTCAATGTGTGAGGCTATTAGGTTTAAGTTGTAGTAATATAAAGAACAAAAAAATTAGAGAGAATTAAAAGATCTGGTGATGAACATCAATACTTACATACACAATGAGTTAAATACTTAATATTACATTTCATAATGCAAACAAACAACAATTTTAAATCAAAACTATATGAGTTAAAGATAGGCTTTAAAATGACATAGCCTACAGTCTCAGATAACACCAATAAAAATCATGAAATGCACATATCAGGTGTGCGTGGAGTACATGAAACAAAATTTCATGATTTCATCTTCCATGAAATTTATCTGTGTAACTGACAAATAGCAAAACATAAGCAGCACATGTTTTTTAATTTGATAATAACCATTTAATAAAAAAAAAACAGCATTTCTAGAGGCAAAACAGACCAGGAAATGACTAATAACAGTTATAAGAACCTATGTTCTAGGCACATTCAAAATGTCTTTCACAGAGCCCTTTCAATTACCCTGTGTCATGGAGACTATTTTTAGCCTAGTTTTCAAATTTTATAAGGAAGGACCCATAGGCACAAAGAATTTAACAGTTCCTGATTCTTAACACGCTCAAATGGGATCTGTGCCTAAGCAGACATATGCTTGAACTTATGGTTTTAACTGATATTCTACACATGGATCAGAAGATGAAAACCCAGTGCAACAATACAAAAATGGTTTTTAAAACCATAGATCAGGACATCAAAAGATCAAACATATTACAATGAAAATAAACATGAATTTATTAAACTCATTTTAAAAATAGTTCAGTAATAGATTCATGTATTATTTATAAGAAACAATAAAATAGACAAAATTATTGAAAAGTATTAAAAGGGCTGGAGTCTCAGGTATGAAGGTATACGCCTTAAATCCCAGAATTTAAGAAGCAAAATCCAGAGATCTCTGTGAGTTCAAGGTTGGTATGATCTACATGAGTTCTAGATCAGCCACGGCTACATAGTAAGACCCTGTCTTAAAAAAAAAAAAAAAGAAAGAAAGAAAAAAAGCAAGACCTGGGAAATTACTTGGCGATCAAAGCACTCCTTGGACAACCCTGATGGCCGTAGTTGAGGTCCCCAGAACCTAGGTAAAAGCACAAGGCAAAAGCAGTACTGATATAAATAAAAGCAGGAAATGAAGTACCTTGATGAAAAACATGAGGCTGTGAAATATTTATTAACATAATGTAACAAATGTCATAGTTATCATTGAAGGAATGTTGGAAATAATATTAACATGGGGTGTAGGTAAATTATAAAAATAGATTATAAGATATAAAATATTTGAAAACATGAAAGGCATTCTGTTTTCTGAGATAGAATATTTAGTTGGTAAAACATTAATTCTTCCCCAATAAGATTATAATTTCAGTTAAAATAGCATCAGAACACATGAATAGTCTTTAACAAGTGATCCAGATCATATGAAGATTAAATAATATTTTTAAAGAAGATATCAAAAAACTGAGAGAAAATATCCATCTGATATTAAATTAATATATATATATACAAACTGATTTTAAAATTATTTTAAATTTAATTTATTATATATCATGACACATTAATGACAAAGTGAAACATCCATTAAATAGTACTGATAACTAAAAACATAAATTATAACTTCTTGACATATATATTCTCAATTTATACATGTTCATATGCAAATTATATAGATGTATGATTTGAGTATCAGGCTAGGAACATGGCTGAGTCAGCAAAGTGCTTGGCTTACAAGCATGAGGACTGGAATCCAATCATCAGTACACACAAAAAAATGCTGGAGGTGGTAGCATGCACTTTTAATCACAGCACTGGAAAATAGAAAATGGGAGCATCTCTCGGGTTTACTGGCTAACTAGTTTAGCCTAATTGAACCCCAGGCCAATGCACACATGTGTATTTGTACACACACATGCACACACACACACACACACACACACACACACACACACACACACACACTTACATACACACAGTATACATACATGTATATATCTAGTTCAAATGAAGTTATCCCACTTTGGCTGACAATACTCCCTACAAGAGCCATAGGATATCTAAAGAAAAACAAAACAAACAAGCAAAAAACCCAAAACCCTAACACCAGGCATGGGAAATTTCTTCTTGAGTTGTTGGTTAAGGGGGTCTAGGGGACTCTGAAAACAATACAGGTTATAGTTTTTGCCATTGGTTAACTCCCAGAAGATCTGAGCTATATCTGACTTGAAAACCTCCTCCCTAAAGGCACATTTTATAGTGCCAGAAGAATCTATGCAAGCTTCCAAAGGAGGGAAGCAACCAATAGTCCTATATAGCTGCAATGTTTATGAACCACAATTTATGACAAGCATGGCATGAAAACCCTATGCACGCAATAGTGGCACTCATATCTTGGTGGTAACCAACATCTGTTTAATTGAACTAAAGGCATAATGAACAGGAGGAAGATCATGCCTGATATTGGGAAATCCAGCCAAAACCTAGGAATAAGAAATGTGAATGAAAACTTCTCAAAGGTATCTGTCTGCAGAGACTGATTGGCTGATTAGAATTTCAGTATTGTGGAAAGACTAGAATGTCCAGAGGCTAATTACCTTATCTTGGGCTAAATTTTGGTCCTCTGTGCCAGAACTAACAATAGATTAAAGCCCTTTTGGAATCTATTAACTTAATCTACCACTTGTTTCTACAAACCTAAAAGCTAAGAATGTCATTAGATAGCACCTCAGGCCTATAAAAAAAGTTTCACACTTTTCTCTGTACCCACTGCACCTCCCTTACATACCCACCAATGCATTTTAAAATTTATTTTTATTTATTTTCTTGTTTTGACATCCTAACCAAAGCTTCCCTTCCCTCCCCTCCTCCTCGTCCCCCTTCCTGAAGAGGGGAAGGAAGGATTATTGGACTGAGAGGTGTCAAGGAAACCACAAGAAAACCCACAGAGCCAACTAACCTGGGCTCATAGGGGCTCACAGAGACTGAACCCATGAAGCCTACATGGGACCGACCTAGGCCTTCTGCATATATGTTGCAGTTGTATAACTTGGTCTTCATGTGGAATTCCTAGCAATGAGAGCAAGGGCTGTCTCTGACTCTGTTGCCTCCTTTTGGGACCCATTCTTCCTCTTGGATTGCCTCATCCAACCTTGGTTGAGGAGGGGGAGTCTAGTTATCAATGCATTTTAAACTTGTTTTGATTTATTACTTTCTTTGTTCTGAAAAACTATAAAAGCTTCATGAAACTTCTTACATGTTGGAACATGGAATTTAGAGTAGCCTAAATCTGTACTCCTGGGCCATGGTCACCGAAAATAGCTCCAGAATAACTATCTCTTGTTTTCCTTTAAGACAAGAGCTGTGGTTTGTCTCAGTTTATAGAGGTCATGGATTTCAAAGGAGAACCTACTATAATATACTAAACCAGCACAATTTCCAATGGCTTTCTAAATATACAGCCTTATATCCATAGATAAGTGTAGCTCTTAACCCTCATCAAAGAAACTTCTTATTGCAACAGAATAAGAGCATTAAAGAAAACCACAACTGGACAAGATACAGATAACAAGTGATAGTGTTGTTACATCTACAGCATAACTCCTACACCTGAGGCTAGAGAACATCAGGGAGGGAGGGGCAGAAGGATTATAAAAGCCAAAGTACCAGGAAAGCTGTTATGAGATTGTGTCTCCCAGAAATGACAAGGAAGCTTCACCCATGATAGCTCAACAATATGGCTACCTGAAGAAGACATAAAGAATCACAAACAGATATGCTAGCATGAAAAGGGGACTATCATAGGGCTTCAACTCTTACAAAAAAAAACTACAAGCAAGTAAGGAATGATGAGAGGGGGAGAAAGAGTTTTCCCAGGGATGAGTCTCCTAATTGGTTATCCAATACAGAGTGGTCAGTCCTGAAATCACACACATACACACACACACACACACACACACACACACACACACACACACACACACACACACACAAGTAATACTAAATGGACTAAGCAGATTGTATTTACAAATTTAGGTGCCTGTACAAGCAATTTTTTTTTTGTTTTGGTTTTTCGAGTTTTCGAGACAGGGTTTCTCTATGTAGCTTTGCGCCTTTCCTGGATTTCGCATTTTTAAAAATTTATTAATTTATTTATTTTACATCCAGACCACAGCCTCCCCTCCTTCCTCTCTTCCCATTCCCTCCTCCCTCCTCTGTCCACCCCTTTCAGTAACCACTCCTAAAGGAGCAGGCCTCCCATGGACTTCAGTAAAGCATGGAATATTAAGCTACCAGAAAACCAAGCACCTCCCCCTGTATTCAGGCTGGGCAAGGCAATCCATCATGAGGAATTGGCTCCCAAGAGCCAGCCAAAGCACCTGGGACAGACCCTGCTTCCATTACCAGGAGTCCCACAAATAGGCCAACCTACACAACTGTCTCATATATGCAGAGGGCCTAGGTCAGTCCTATGGAGGCACCCTGGTTGTTGGTTCAGACTCTGTGAATTCCCATGAGCCAGGCTAGCTGTTTTGTGGGTTTTCCTGTGATTACCCTGACCCCCCCATCCCCACTCCCACCCCCAGTTCCTAAGATCCCTCCTCCATCTCCACAGCAGGACTTCCCAAGCTCAATGTTTCGCCATGAATGTGCCTCTATCAATCACTGGATGAAGGCTCTCCAATGACAACTGGGGTAGCCACTAATCCAGTCACAGGGAATGGCCAGTTCAGGTTATGTATCCACTGCTGCCAGGAGTCTTAGCTGGGGCCATCCTTATAGACTCATGGGAGTTTCCCTTGTGTTGGGCTTCTACCTCATCCCATAAAGTCTCCCTTTCCAGTCATCTTTCTTAGCACTGTCCCCCTCCATCTCCCCTCAAATCTGATTCTTCAAGTTCCCATGCCCACCTGCCCCCAATCCACCTAGGAGATCTCCTCTATTTCCCTTTCCCAGGGAAATCCAAGTGTCTTCCCTTGGAACCTATGTGGATTGTAGCATGGTCATCCTTTACTTTACAGCTATATCCACTTATGAGTGAGCACATACCATGTTTATCTTTCTGGGTCTGGGTTACCTCACTCAGGATGATTTTTTTGTAGTTCCATCCATTTGCCTGAAATGGTCATTTTTATGATGTTATTGCACAAACAAGCTTTTCTCTGTGTGTGTGTGTGTGTGTGTGTGTGTGTGTGTGCACATGTTGTCATTATTTCAAGAGGGATCAAGGAGAAGGGTACATGGGAAGGGTTGGAGTGAGTAAAGGCAAGGGGAAAACCGACAAATGGTAATTTCATTTATATTTTTTAAAGATTTAAGTATAGCCAGGCCAGGTGGGGGTGCTGTATTAGTCCCAGCACTCAGGAGGCAGATTCAGGCAGATCTCTGTGAGGTAAAGGCCAGCCTTGTCTACAGAGTTAGTTCTAGGACAGCCAGGGTTACACAAAGAAACCCTGTTTCGAAAAACCAAACCAAACCAAAACAAAAAGGATTTAAGTACAAAAAAAAATCTTCTTGTAAGTTAATGGTAAGCCATGAGTAACGTGGCAAAGTATAGATTTATAGAAATTGGTTAATTTAAGATAGAAGAAATAGATAACAAGAAGCCTGCCACTGCCATGCAGTTTGTAAACAGTGTAAGTCTCTATGTGCTTTCTTGGTTGGGTCTGAGTGACTGTGGGACTGGCAGGTAAGAGAGATTTGTCCTGACTGTGGGCCAGGCAGGAAAAATCTAACTACATCTTCTAGCTAGCATCAAAGTGGTAGACTTAATCATAGATAAATGATGAACATTCAACATTAACTTTGAAAGAAAGGAAAGGAAGAAAGAAGGGAGAGAAAAAGTATCTTCAGGTAACAGGCAAAAAGGACAATAGTTGGGGATTTAGCTCAGTGGTAGAGAGCTAGCCTAGCAAATACAAGGCCATTGGTTAGATCCTCAGCTCCAGAAAAAAAAAAAAAGGACAACAATGTTAAAGTAAACTGAGAGCAGACAACCTCAAGAAAGCATAGACCATATTAGCAATCAGAGTAGAATCTGGCCAACCTTGTCTGCCACTCTCTAAGATGTCCTTCTCCAAACACCCGTTCAGAAATCTAGAGTCACTGATTAGCTCTTTTTTGTGTGTTGGAAGGGAAGGATCTCTAAAACACCAAGAAAATCTCTACCATGAAAAGAAGATCAATACCAAAAAGAATCTAAGAAAGCAGAAGTAACTCAGTCAGAAGAACCCTTCAATAAACTCTACAGAAATAAGAAAATACATTCAATAAGTAATAAAAAGCTGTTATTATTTTTTAAAAAAATAAATAAAGGAACAGCATCATAAAACTAAAATAATGATAATAGAACTTTGAATTTAGAATGATTAAAAGTTGAAGCTAAAAATGTTGTCCAAATATAGAACAAAAACTGGGAAATAAGAGATAAAGATAAAAAACATTTGAAGAAAGATTAGGAAGTTTAAAATTCAAATTCTTAGAACATTCAGGAAGAGAGAAGATAATATTTTAACATAAAAATTGCTTTCTTAGATCTACTATGGTTTCGTTTAAGTGTCCCCCTAAAGTTCCATGTCTTAAAGGCCTGGTCATTAGTCTGTGGTGCAAGTGGGAGATACTAAAACTCATAGGAGGTAGGATCTAAAGGAAAGAAGTGAGACTGACCGTTAGGAGTACGTCCTTGACAGGATATTGGAATCCCCTTATCTTCTCTCTTGGCCTTCTGGCTGCTCTAAGGTAAGCAGATTCTTTTCCCGTGTGGTCCTGTGTGCTATCTTGCCTTAGGTCCAAATACAAAGGGTCTAACCAACCATGGATGGAAACGGAAGAAAAATAAACCTTTCCTCATAACTTGATTATTTTTGTCACATTAACAGAAAGTTAATTAATGCAATCCAGAATCACGATACACGATAAAACAGCCTGTGGCATCTTTGTATCAATAGGCAACCAACTTCCCTTTGTTGCCGTGCATTTTTGTATCAACAGTTCTAGAAATGCTCTGCTATTTAAAAATTACAAGGCACTAAACTGTACATTCAGAAAGATTAAATGCTAAGCTAAAGCCAGTTACAATTTCAGCATGGCTAGGGGAAAGCTCCCAGAGGCCCCACCTCTATTGAAGCACTTCTCAGCAGTTGACAGCTGCTGAGGAGGGGTCACTATTTGGGGCTTGGCCACTAGTGGGTTACCCAGGTGCATTTAGGCAGCACTAACTGGGCTAAAATGGTTATTAGTAACAAAAAAACATAATAAAAAGCAAACATGAAACTGGGTGGGAAATGGAGTAGGGGGCATCAGAGCAAGTTTGAGGGAGGTAGTAGTGGATAGATATGGTCAATAAATTTTGTATAAATGTATGGAACTTTCAAAGAATACAAATTATTTAAAATTTTGTTATTTATATTTTTCCACAAAATTTTAAAAATGACCTGGAAAAATGTATCAGAAGGTACATGTTCAGTCTTACATGGTGGAAGGAGAAAACTAACTTCCACAAGTTGTCTCCTGGTCTCCATATATATACTGTGGCACACATATTCCCCACATGCATACATACACACACAATATAGCTGAATAAATGTTAAAAATTAAGGTGAGATTGTTAAGGAACTATTATAAAGTCAAACATTTAAACTGTTCCCATTCTTTAAAAAAAATGAACAAATAAAGAAAGCCAAACCATTTAACATTTCCAACTATGTATGTACTTATATACACACATATGAAAGCACATATGTGTAGGTTTTTTAGTCAATATTTAACATTGTGTCCATACTTCACACAAGATTTCATGTGGATAATCATGTGACTGTATGTGGTAACTTGGGCTATAATTTTACTTAAAATGCCTTTAAGTTTATAGTATTCACAATTATAATTAACCTAGCATCATTTGCCTTACAATTATATGGTCCAGCATAAATTACTAATGAACAGACATTAAACATGAAAATAGGAGCACTTGGGTGGTCTTAGGAGCTTTGCATCCTCTAAGTAGAATGTTCCAGGATGTTAACTTTACAATTGCATATGTTTAGAATACAAATCAATGAAAGAATGTGTCCTATAGTTTTCTGTGATGAATGACTCTCCTTATCTTTCTCCTGTCCTGTTATTATCCTTTTATCTTCTTGGAAGCTAACTAGAAAACATTTATCTTCAAACCCATCTCAATCCTGAAAGAGGGTTGGCATTACATCAACAGTTGGTGGGGATGCATCTATTTATGGCCTTTAAGTAGAAGATTTTATGAGCCTCCCTGATGACACAGGTCCCTGCTGACAATCTCCTGCTCTTAAGTAATCAAAGTTCTTCACTCTTTCTTTTGCTTTTCTTTACTTTCTTTCTTTTTGGGGGTGGGGGGTGGGCTTGGCCTTAAATGGGAAAAGAAACAATTGAAATCTGTGTCTTAGGTTCCAACCATTGTTTAATTTTCTCATTAAAAAATATGTTTAGGGGTTGGGGATTTAGCTCAGTGGTAGAGCGCTTGCCTAGCAAGCGCAAGGCCCTGGGTTCGGTCCTCAGCTCTGGCAAAAAAAAAAAAAGTTTAGATCAATTAAAGCTTAAAAACTATTATCTCATAAGCACCATTATTCTATTTCTGTGAAATTCTAGAAAAGGCAAAATTTCAACTGCAGTTGTCTGGAGGCAGGGAGAGGAGATTACCTTGAAATGCCACACTGTAAATTTTTCAGTGGAAATTGTGGTAACAGATTTTATATATAATACTACAATTCTCCATACTATACCCTTGAAAATGGGTGAATATTACTTTGTAATCTTCAAACTTGCCATTTTCAGAGTATACCTAAGGTTCAACTAAGTGACAGGAATTATTTCAGGGTAAGAATGTTTAGCCATTTGCATAGGGTTAGTCACACTTGCTGTCAGCAATTATTTCATTATTTCAATAAATTATTGTTACTGAGGAGAATTTTTTTTATCCCCTCCAAAATTCAAAACTGTTTGGAGATACATTTCCAGAAAGATAATATTAGACTAAAGGATACAGGCATTCTTAATGCTCTTGCCAAAGTGGATTCTTATTTTTAAAAAAAAAATATACTAATTTACATTATCTCTAGAATTACTTAATGTCATTTTCATGTCTCTAGAATTGAGTATTACTGCCTTTTTGTCTCAATGATTTCATAATGACCTCTCCTTATGGCCTTTCAACATCCTCCAATTTTCATGAGTCAAGCTCTTAAAACCTATCTCTTTGTCTTTTTTATCCCGTTTTCTGTTCCCTGTTCTCTCCTCTCTTCCTCTCTATTCCCTGTTCTCTTCTCTCTCTCTCTCTCTCTCTCTCTCTCTCTCTCTCTCTCTCTCTTCTCTCCCTCCCCCTATCTCTTTTTCTCTCCTCATTTCAACTATTAACCAGGGTTTTTTTTTTCTTCTTTATCAGGAGGAGCATCTACTAACTGTATTCATTTGTTAAAGAGAGGTTTCCCTCTGATTCAAGCAGGTAGAACTCAGGGCACTGGAATAACAGTACTCTTTTCTGAAACAGTAGGTGAAAGAGGGCATTGCATTTTGGAGACTAGAGCTTCTGAGACTAGAAATGTGATAGTCTTAGAAACAGTGAGCCTGCAAAGAAAACATAGATCTGAACAGTGGAGAATGAAGATTGTCAAAGTCAATGGCTGCTGTGACAGGGCAAGACAATGAAAAGATTCCTCCATCTTGTACTTTTTGCTAATGAAGAATCCCATGGGAAATTACCCAGCCCTATTCTAGGAACCAAAGGTCAGGATGTCCTAGCTACCTTATCTTAGCTTCTATTTAACTGCCATTTTGTATGGACACCCCTACAACTGTTTATCTTAGCTTCTATTAAAACTGCCTATTTGTATGAAGCCCCCAATCCCCTCCAACTAACCACTTATCTAAGCTTCTGTTAAAACTGCTTGCTTCAAAATGTTTCCTTTTTTGAAGCCCCCTGTACAGCTGCAGAGTGAAATTCCAGGATGTGGTTTCTGCCTTTAAAAACCCTGTGTTCTGGACACTCAGGTCCTTGAACACTTGCTTGAGTGTGGTTCCAGTCAGCTGGAATAAAAAATTTTCAATTGGCTATAAATTGTCTCTGAGTGGTCATCTCTACTGGACTACTCATAACACTACATCCCTATTTTAGTTCTGACCTGAAGACCTTCCTTTAGTAGCTCTTATACACATTACACACATTAACTTCTCTGGACCTCTGTCTCCTTGTCTATGAAATACTTTCTTGTCCTTATTTCTTTGAAGAAAGCAAAAGCTTGAGGAAGGAGGAGAATCTGACCTTAACAGAATACAGAAATACAATAATCAGCTAATGGAAGAAATTTAGTTTCTCCTCATAATTTGGACAACAGAGTTAATCAGCTCTCCCAGAATGCTTCAATTTGTTCCCTCTGACCTCTCCTGCCAAGCTCTAACCTGTAGTCATTATTTACACTGTCCACTAGTAATGTGAAGTAGAACCAAAATTAGTTGTATATTTTCCTTTCTCATTACCATATTCAATGTCATAATGTTCTACTGATTAAATAATACTCATTAAAATTCTCAAAAAATCCATTTCCCAATGCCAATTCCACTCCATTGTCTTCATTGTTACTGCCTTGCTAAGATCTCCATTATCTTTCAAATGGACTATGGTAGCAACCTGCAAAAGGTCTTTTCACCATGAGGACATCTTCACTTGCACCATCTCCCCACTTGAAAATACAAACTGCACCTTTCCCATGGAAAACCTTCTAATGGTTCATCATTGTTTATGAAGTAACATGTAGACAGTTTAGAACTACATCCTGCTGACTCCCGAATCTGAGACTTTCCTTCATCTTACCTCCTTATATCACTCCTTACTTATTGGCCATACCAAAAGCATCACTATTATGCAGCAAACTTACTCCACTTCTTTAGCCCCTGTTTTCTTTTCATATATTCTTTACTCTGCCTAATTCAGATCACAATACTCCATATTTCCATCAGTCAAGACCCTTTGGTCCAAATTATGTTCACCAAAGGCACCATTGAAGGACATCAATGGCTCATACAATACACTGAATGGTAATGGGGGATTCTATGAAATCTCCAGAATATCCATGAACCAGCTTATGTACTCTCTTCCCAGGAAAACTACAGAAGTACTCTTGCCTCTACCATATGACTTCAGTGTTGCAGCTTTTCCCACCCCTGCATCCCTATCATCAGAAGGCAAAACTCACAATCTGCTACCTATATGGGGAGACTGCTACCTATCGGAGTAGAGACCTTAACTGTAAAAGTCATTTTAAATGAATTCTGTATGTTTTGTTAATAACCATGGGATTCACATTGATATTATTTTCCTTTTACTTTGCCATCATAAAGTGGTCTCCATGGATTTGCTGATAACTTCATGAGCTGATTGTGACAATAATCTATATCCAATGAAAAGGAATAGGCAAGTAGTAAATACATATCTTTCAACATGAACACAAAGAGAATAGTCAACAATTAAGTTCCCCTTCAATCTTAGAAAAATGTATGTTTAACTTATTGAAAGAGCATTTGGTCATCCAGAGCCAATTCAAAGTATTTAACATCTGTCTTTGCTAGCCATTCAGAATAGAGCTTTTAAAAAAGATTTTCTGCTAGTGGGCTGGCAAAATGGTTCACAGTGTAGGAGTGCTTGCTTATTTGGTAATCTTGATGACCTAAGTTGGATCCCCAGGACCCAAATGGTAGAAGGAGAAAGCTAACTCCCACAAGTCATCTTCTAATTTCCAAATGTGCACATACACAAAATACACAAAATAAATAAAATAACTGTATTATTAAATTTTAAAAAGATTTTCTACTGTTGACCTCCTGTCAACTAAGTTATTTTTATACATGGATGAGTACACAGATACATAAAGTAGATATATTTTTTAAAACTACCAGTAATTAATCATAAAGAAATTAATTTTAAAACAATGCCCACTACACAGGTAATTTTACCACATTTTAAAAAGTAAGGCAAATTTGCATACCATTGAGATTGATATTTATTTACAAAAAGAAATAAATAGTGTCTGAATGCTTGCTAATGAAAGTTATAGAGCACCTCCAGTGTTTTTCAAATTTGACTAATATTTTGATTTTAGAACCATCAATACTGAGAACACTACTTTGTAAAAATACCAAGCATGAAATGACAGAAATATATTGAAAGCCATTTCAGAAAATATTAGAAATTCTGTCCTGAACCACTTTTTTTTTGCACGTGGACCTAAAGTTAGTAAGCTTAAAACAACACATTCCAATACAATTCAACCCACAGACATATCAGTTAGATATTTACATGCAGAGGAATAACGGTATTTAAAAATTAAAATTCTTTCCTCCATAATTAAAGCACTATGCTCTCATAAGCACAAAAATCATTGTATATACAATAAAAGCAGTGCAATTGATAATGCACACTTACCTCAGATCCAAGCCACAGTATTTTATACAGCATTCATTCCAGCTGTGTGCTGTGACAGTCTCTCAGTTCCTTCTCTGTTGCTGTGATAAAATACCCACAACACTAACCAAGGGAGAACGGGAATATTCTAGCTCATAGTTCCAGTCCATCATGATAAAGAAGATGAAGCATCAGGAATTTGGTGGTCACATGATGTCCACAAAGAAATGAATGCATGCATGATATCAGCTTGCTTTTCCTACTTTTACACAATCCAGGATCCCCTGCTCAGGAAACGTCCCCCACCTCCACATTTAAGATGGAGCCTCCCACATTAATTAACATGATAAAGACAATCTCTCCCTCATAGATATTCTCAGATGCTAATCTTGATCTGGATAACCCCTCACAGATATGCACAGAAGCCTGCCTCCTAGGTCTCAAGGTGACAGCTAGTACTGCTCATAACAGACAACCCTATGACATCCATGTGTGTCTTGTGTGTTCAAAACTCAGCATGCAGTAGTGTCATGCAATGCAACAGGGATGAGTGGTGCCAGAAACACATCAGATTAATTATACATTTGATTTTGAGTTAAATTTGGCGTTGTTGTACATTGAGAATATTTTACTACTGTCTAATTTTTTGTGACACTTCAGCTTCAGTCCAAAGACCCACAGATTAAGTAACTGGGGCTTAGAAAATAATAGAGATAGATTCTTTAATTCTATGAGAAGGACAATATACATGGAGCCTGAGTAATAAGCCCTGCTCACCATGGTCTTAGCAGTCCTTGTCCATGCAGTCTTAGAGAGAAGACAGTGAATGGGAGTGAAGCAGAGAAGGAATAACATGGGAAATGTCAAGTTTATTAGAAAATACTGGCTTGAGAAAGATACATTTTGGCTACAAACTGATTACAGATAAAATGGTAGAACAAAGTCAGGTTTCATATTTGAATCTACTCTTCCTTCCACATTTTAAAGAATGAAACAATTAAAAGAAAATGAAAAACTTGATGCTGAACCTAGATCATTCATTTCCTCTCAAGTAATGAACCTTCTATAACTTAAGGAAAGTCATATGAACTTCCCCAGGCTAAGGCATTTACTATATTCATGAATTTCTCATTAAAGAGCAGAAAAAAAATCCAGTTTAAAATTCTTGCAGTGGTAAATTTAATGTTACAGATAGTATGCAGAGCTACTTTAAACATATGGAGAGTGTTGCATTACACTAGAGATCACTTAGTTTCCAATTATGAAAGCTTCAGTTTGATTTCATAGAAGACTTGGCCAGTGAGGAAGGATGAACGAGCAGTCATTGGTGGTCTCAGTACAGTTCTTCATGTAATTTCACTAAGGACAAACTATAAAGGATCATTAATTAAAATCCGAAAGGCAATACAGAAGATGGTTGTTTATTTAAACTACTGTTTTTACTGCCTGTCATCACAGTGTTTAAATGAGAATATTCCCACTAATTGAAGGAAAGAACATTTTAGAAATATCTGTGATTCTAAATATTAAGCTGAAATTCAAGCACTTCTTATAAAATTTGACAATGTTTATATGTTCATTTAAAAATAGTCATTTACATATTTTTAATGCTAAAATGACTAATCTGCTAATGCCTTGAGGCTTTGGCATATAAGCAGAGGTACAAGGTTATGCACATTTACAATCTCTGTTTTCCTACAATTACGTCAATGAGATGTCTCTTTTTCATCCTTTCATCCAATATTTACCTTGCTCTATATATCTTCCTTTTCTCTTTCCCTTCCCACCTCTGTCTCTATTATCGGCTTTAGTAATTTGTTTCTATTTATAAATTACCTTGCACTATATATAAGATAAAAATAATAATATCGCTAACTTCATACAATTCTTATGACTAAATAAGAACTAGATGCAGTCAGTTTTTCATAGATGTGATTTTTCATAGATGTAGTTTTTCATAGATCTACAGATTCAACTCATATTTTATGAAAAGTATTTTTTTAATCTGCATTTCAGGGCTGGGGATGATAGACCAGTCAGTAAATGCTTGGCATGTAAGCATGAGCACCTGAGGTTGGGTTCCCAGAATCCATGTAAAAAGGCAGGCAGAGCACTGGGAAAGTAGAGATAGAAGGAACCTTGGATTTGCTGGCCAACCAGTCTAGTAAAATCAGTGGTCTCCTGAGTCAGTGTGAGACTATCAAATAATAAATTGGAACTTTGGCCAAAGGACATAGAGAAATCAGGTTGGTACTGATCAGGAAGACTCCTACCTACTAGCTAGCTACATAGCATCAGCAAGTACTATGAAGGATGCTGCAGGGTGCGAAATCAACAGTTTTATTCAGCTGTAAATTGTTTGAACTATAACAATGACCAATATGGCAAGATATACCTATGTGTGCAATAGTGATATGAAAGCCATAGGAATAACAAATCACATTCTGCTTATATTCAAGACCCGCCCCACAAGTAGAAGAGCATGACTGGTACTGTAAATGTGGCTAAGAATCTATGGTTGTAGATCTCATAGGTCCCAGGAGTGAACATACTGTTGTCCTTCTATATGGGCACTGTCCTCTAAATTCATCTCTTTTCTCATAGTTTAGTGTAGACCTTAGACCTCATCAGAGAAGTTTCTTTGTGTAATGGATGGTGATTAATGTAACAACTGGTCAAAGTGTAGAAAGTAGTAAGTAAGGAGTGTTCAGCCACTAATGGGAAATCTGTATCACATTCCTTCCCCAAGCTCTCTGACAATTGATGAAGAGGGTGTGGAAAATTTGTAAAAGCCAAATATCAAGGAGAACCAGAGTGCAATAGTATCTTCTGGACATGGCAGGGCTTCTGTGCTCATGAATTCACAGCAACTATGGTTTTCTGTACAAGACCTACCCAAGATCAAGCCATTCAACAATGTAGCATGAATAACTGAGGAGATATTGGAAATTCATAGTTTCTAGGGGAAGGAGAGGATGTGGCTCCTGGTGGGTCAACCATGCTCTGGTGGTGGGTTCTACATGCAGAAATATATGGGCAGCACAAATTAGAGTCAATGAGTTATTAAGGTATTTTTAAGAAGAGGACATGGGGCCACAGAATGAGTTCCAGGAAAGGCACAAAGCTACACAGAGAAACCCTGTCTCAAAAAACCAAAAAAAAAAAAAAAAAAAAAAAAGAGGACATGGAGTTGTGGGGGTAGAGAACTGGGTGTGGATCTGGGGAGAATATAAGGGAGGAGTTGTGGGTAAATATGATAAGAATACATTGTATGAAATGCTTAAAGAATAAAAGTATTTTTAAAACTAACACTGAGTTTAATTTTAAGGCACAGAATTTATATGAAATATCACTCATGTCTACCAAAAAAGTATTTTTGAACATCAAGTATAGCATCAATATTAAGCAATGAGGATATGACAGAAGATAAGTGCAATTGGTGTCCTTTATATATGAACCAACTAAGAAGATTATTAGCTAATTTAATAAGTTGTGATACAACAAGTACAATGTTATCAACATACATCTAGTACTAGCATACATCTAGGAATTTGCTAGTAAATGGCAAATTCTGTCTAGATATAAAAGATTAATATTACAAGAGAAAGAAGTGGAAATTATTCTTAAAAGGTGCAAGTATACTAGATTCTTAGATCCTCCCTCTACTAAAGAAACTTGGAGCTGTTATTTAAAGCAGAAGCTTTAATTCATTGAATTTCCAACAATGGAATAGACAATTTTAAGTTCAGGGAACTGGACTACAACCACAGAAATATAAGCACATTACCTGGGTGTTTTTTCTTTAGAGTCATATGGAAAATAAGTGAACATCCACATGTTGAGAAACTGAGCAAAATCTTTGATAGTCTCCTAAATCTAAGGGAATGGAATTGACAGTGGAAGATCACTAAAATGATGAGTCTGGTAGGCATGCCAGTCTGTGGAGGAGACTTTGAATTCCCCTGAAAAGTTTCAGAGTGAACTGGTAACATCCTCTGCAGGTATTGTAATAAATGTTGCAGGTATATCTGAACTATAATAAATACTTGAATAACAGGTTAAATGATCAGGATATGGTGGAGTATAGCTCAGTGGGAGAGCCCTTTCCTAGTCTGCATAAATGCTTTGATTCCACCCCTAGAATCATACATATGCTCAAGCACACACAAAGAAGCTCAACTGATTAAATGATCACATCTGTGAATCAGTGGGCTGAAGGCCCCTCTTTTGGCCAGCTGCCCATTTAGGAATACATAGTGGCTGGGTAGTAATATGGCAAAGGCAACTGGATGCCAAGGCTCAAAATAATGTTAATCTATAAAGTTCTCAAGTGGATAAACTAGGGAAGAACAGATAGAGACTAGGAAAGCAATGCAGCTAAACCAACCACTTCTAACCACTTCTAACCACTTCTGTCCTTTTTCATAATGCATAAACAAAGAGAAGGGGAGAGAGAAGGAAATGGGAGTAAAGAAGGCAGGGGAAGGAAAGAACCAAGTTAAAAAATGAGAAGTCCCTCCTATTATATGTCAATCATAGTTTCCTACACTTACGGGAGAAATAGGTTGTCAATGATGATATTAACTAATTATATTTATACCAACTTTACTTGGTACTATATTAGAACTGATTTTGTTTTAAATGTAGTTTATGGGGATTGCTGATCTCCCTCAATTTCCAATCTCTTTCTAGATCCTCATTATTTAATTAGTTAAATTACTTGTTCATATTGTTGAAATTGCTTTCTGAATCATAAAAAGTGAAGGTGTCATATTGATCTCCCAGAAAAAAAAAAAAGAGTTCTTTAAATACAAGCATATGCGTGCTGGAAAAAATTGAGTTGTAAGTGAACAAAGAACCAAGTTTTTATTCTGTGCTGAATGATAAATGAGGTGATCATAGCACAGCTTTTATATATACCAAAGTTTTGTCTTTCTCTTCCTTTCATCAAACTTAAAAGAACAAACTCACTTCCCTAAAAAGCATATTTATTCAAACAACAGACCTAGAAATATTGAACTGTGTTCTGCAGATGCCATGTATTTATACATATTCTAATCTTTGTTTTCTTTTCCTCTTTCAAGCAGATATTTTGTGTGGTGTACATCAATGCAAAATTGTTCGAGGGATGAGAAACACAAAGTCAGGAAATACCTCATTAAGGATCTTAGAAGCAGGGAGAACATGGCCACACTACATACCCTGGGAAAATTGTGACACAGTTTTTATCACATAAACAGAATTGCATTGAAGGTATAAATTCAGTAATGAAAAAAAGCAATACAAAAATCATATTCAAGCCACAGCCCACATCATTATCCTGTAGAGCCTTTGGAACTTCCTGACAACCAAAGTTTCTGAAGTTTAGGCTTTGCACAGACATTGTGGTGGCATGGTATTTACTTTTAATTTTCATCAGTTAAAGAAATCAATTAAAATTCCATAACCTGAACATCCTTTAGTCATGTGTCTTCATGGGATTGCAATGTAATAAAACAAATCAAAACAAAAGGTTAATATGTTACTATAGGATTTTATTATTTACTTTAAAAGAAGGATTAAATGTTTTTCTATATGTGTGCATGCATGCACATGTGTTTGTGGTGTGTGTGTGTGTGTGTGTGTGTGTGTGTGTGTGTGTGTGTGTGCTCACATCTCTAGAATCCAGAAGAGAGTGCTGAATCCAGAAGATGGTGTTGGACCTTGTGGAGATGGAATTACAGGTGGTTGTGAGCTGGGTGGTATTGATACCAAAACCTGAACTCAAGTCCTCTGCTAGATCAGCAAGTGCTCCTTTTTTAATTTTTAATTAAATTTCTATGCAATATATTTTGATCATATTTTTCCTGTCCCTAACTCTTCCCAGATCCTCTCCCCATTTCCCTACCAACCCAAATATATGTTCTGTTCTGTTCTCTCTCTCTCTCTCTCTCTCTCTCTCTCTCTCTCTCTCTCTCTCTCTCTCTCTCTGCTCTTCTCTTCTCCCTATATCTCTATCTCAAGAAAAAAACCCAAGCAAACAGAAAAGAAAATCAAAACAAATAAAACCCAGTAAGACGAAAAATTCTATAACAAAGCTCCTAAAGTAAACAAAAACAAACAAAAGAACATAGAGTTTCTTTTGTGTTCTCCAACTACTCCTGAGAATAAGTCCTGCCCTAGAGTGTGGTTGTTATACCCAGTGAGATTCCAAAAAAAACCTGATTTTCTTTTTGCTAGCAGATATCAATTGCACATAGTTTTGTTTAGGGGTGGGAATCCATGACCACTTCCCCCTCTCAGTGATGTGATTTTGTCTGGTTTGAACCTGTGATGAAGATCTTGGGCTGGAGAAATGGCTCAGAGGTTAAGAGCATTGACTGCTCTTCCAGAGGTCCTGATTTCAATTCCTAGCAACCACATGGTGGCTCACAACCATCTGGTGCCCTCTTCTGGCCTTCAGTCATACATGCTGTATGCATAATAAATAAATAAATCTTTAAAAAAAGAATAAAAGAAGATATTGTGTGTAACAGAGCAAGCACTCTTAACCACTGACCACTTACTGTGGCTATTTATTCTTTACTTAACATTTTTTTCCTGAGCAATTGATAAGCATGCTATTAGAATAAAACATTAATATTTTACTCTTTGGAAATCCAAAAACAAAAGAATCTCTACTTTAAAAAGAATTTTTGAGCAAGAAATTCATAGCAAAGATGGGAACTGGTGACTTTAGTTGCCCCAGTACTCATATAAAAGCCAACAACAGTGGCAAATCTCTATAATCCTGGACACAGCTTCCTGGAACTCACTTTCCAGCCAGCCTAGCAGAATTGGTGAGCTCCAGATTCTGGGAGAACTCTACTTCAAAACAATAAACTGGAGAATTGTCAAAGACACATAGTGTTAACTTCTAACCTCCACTAGCACACACATACAGGTGTGTGTGCCTCTGCATGTACACTTGAATACACCCACAAAATCATGTACATATACTTCACACACACACACACACACACACACACACACACACACACACACACACGAGGGGGTGCATAAGTAAAGATGACTGGGAGGGAGAGTCTGAAGTACAGAACCATCATTACACTCTCTTTTCTCCCCTTAATCAAAGTCTAAATAATAAATGAATAAGTATGCACAAAAGTTGATCTTAAGTATGCCCCCTTATTCTGCAGTTGCAAATAATAACCATAATAACCATGCGTGGCAATATAGTTTTCTAGATAAAGTTAAGTGAAATGTTTGCTGAGAGAGAATTAGTAATCATTGGCTACCTAGTCACAATTTCTCTATCAATTTCCTGAAAGGCTTGGGGATTTTAGATACAATTCTTAGTGAAATTCTAAGCTTAAAAATTCTATTTTTAGCCACATGGTGGTTGCAGCACGCCTTTAACCCCAGCACTTGGGAGGCAGAGGTAGGCAGATCTCTGTGAGTTCAAGGCCAGCCCTGTCTACAAAGCGAGTTCCAGGACAGGCTCCAAAGCTACAGAGAGAAACCCTGTGCCAAAAAAAAAAATCTATTTTTATAGCTGTATATACATGGCATAAAATTATCTTTTTAATTACAGATACCTAAGAAAAGAGAATGTTAACTACTTGCTTTACAAGTTTAATTTAGTATAAGACAAATGGTGGAAACTGTTTAACTATTTAACATTTGGACTGGATAAGAAATTTTAAAGTGGAAAATTGAAAAACCATGTTTAAAATAGAATTTTGCTTTTAAACTTATCAAAGATGGAGTGTAAATGCTTAAAATTAGTGTCATTTTTTCTGAGTGATAATAGTAGCTAATGCTTGTTGACATATCACTTTGTGCTAGTTATTGCAGCTAGCTATTTATTGTTTTTGGTTTTGGTTTTGTTTTGAGACAGTGTTTCTTTGTGTAGTTTTGGTGCCTGTCCTGGATCTCACTCTGTAGACCAGGCTGGCCACCACCAGCTGGCTTGCCTTCTTTTCAAGCCCCTCAAAAGTCCTGAGTTAGAGAAGCTAGTGATTTTTTGATGAAAATAGCATTAGCTGCTTACCAAGGTTTAAGAACATGCATCATAAATTTGCATAATGTCAAAAGGTGCACACTGCATGTATGATAAAAGTTCACTTTAGATGCCAGCTACTCCAAATAAGAAGTTGGTTGTTGAAGAAACACTGAACATTTCAGTCTTTCAGTGAGGGTTGGTAATATGGCAAAACTATTTTAATTACTCTCATGGACTTGGGCAAGCAGAAACCACACTCACTTTAGAATGTGCTAAAAACTTAGAAATTACAGTACTTGTTTACTTGATAAGGTTATTTCCTGAGGGTCATTTTTTCCATGAAGTTTATTTTTAAGTGACTTGGACTAAGAAAAGGAAAGTTTTTTTTCTTTTGTGTCATGTGTTCATATGTGGAATAAGCTAAATGAATCTTACAGTATACAGTCTTGTTCATTTACAAACAGCGAATAATGAGGAAGGACTTGAAAATATGACTAAATGAAAATGTCATCTCAAGAATTAATCTTTGCCGGGTGGTGGTGGCACACACCTTTAATCCCAGCACTCGGGAGGCAGAGCCAGGTGGATCTCTGTGAGTTCAAGGCCAGCCTGGTCTCCAAAGTGAGTTCCAGGAAAGGCGCAAAGCTATACAGAGAAACCCTGTCTTGAAAAAAAAGAATTAATCTTCAGTATATTTAGTTTAAATATACTTAATCTATTGAACTGTGAATTCTTTCAGTGTATTATTGTTGTTGGCCTGTGTGTGTGTGAGAAAGAGAGACACAGAGAAAAAAAAGAGATGTGGGGGAAGGAGGGAGGGAAGGAGAAAAGGAGGGAAAGAGAAAGAGAGAGAGAGAGAGAGAGAGAGAGAGAGAGAGAGAGAGAGAGAGAGAGAGAATGGTGCTTGTGTAGAGGTCAGAGGAAATATTGTGGAATCAGTTCTCTCGCTGGACCTTACAAGCTTATAACAAGAAATGAAGGCTACTTGCTTTGCTAATTTGAGCATTTCCCTCTCCAGAGACACAATGGCAGAAATATATCACTTGTTCTAAATCTTTCCATACAAGTCATTATCCATCCTTCTGAGTATAAAGATGAATACGTTCTCCCAATTTCTCTGCCCTCACGCACACCTCCCATCTCCATCCTCCACTGTATTCACTATGTAATTTTGCTTTCTCTGGCATTTGGTTTTTACATTATAATGACACAGTAAATCCTCTTCCAGGGGATGCATAATTTTGTTTTTCTTACAGTTAGCCATGGTCTTGTATTTGATTACTCAGCTTTGGTATTCTTGCTAAACTAACCTATTTCCCAATTGTCTTCAAGTTGTGTGCATTTCTCAAGACATTAAGACAATTTTAGAAGTCTGGATAAATTCCTTCAGATTCTCCTGAGCTGCTGCAATCTAGCTCATTAGCCATCCACACCTACATCAGCAATCTATTGTCACAATTTAGGGCCTTAAAACAGCACACATTGATTATCTCACAATTTTCCTCAGGCAGGAATCTAGGTACTCAGAAATTCACTGAGAAGACATTCACAAGCTAGCCAGTGTTCAGTTCTCATTTGAAGCACTGTGTCTTCTTCCAAGTTCACAGGTTCTTGGAGGGGTTAAGTTCCTTCAGTTGTGGATTGTAGAACTGAGGTCTATAGACCACCACCCTCTATTCCCTGACATATACTGCTAGCCACATGAGTGACTGTCTCTTTCTTGAAGTGAATAGGACGATATCTTTGATACCTCCACCTTCTTCCTTTATCATTCTTTTCAAAAAAAAAATTCATTTGATTAGGTCAGACCTCAGAAAAGATAATCTACCCTTGAAGAAACATAGAGTCAATTTACTCCAGACTTACATTTGAAAAATCTCATCATTACTGTATAACACAATTATGGAAGTAATATCCTATAATATTCACAGGCTTCATCCATACTTAGGGAGGGTATTATACAGGCACATATATCAGGCGTGGAATATTGTAATCCATTTTAGCCACTATATCTAATAACTAGAGCCCCTCTTCCCTGCTCTTATGGGTATTTTCTCAGCCTTTCTCTGAAGCCTGATTCCTAGTTCCTAGAATCCATGCTTACTTTCTTGGTTCACTACATGAGGTTTTTGTAGCATGTCCTCAAATGGTTTCCTAAAATGGTCTATGTGGGGTTTATTAGACATTGAATAGAGAACTGTTGGTTTGAAGTTGTTTTTTCCCTCAGAATTTTGAGCACTTCTTTGCCCACTAGCCTTCACTAAGTGATAATAAATCTGTTGTAATCTAATCCTTGATGATTTTCATGAAACTAGGTTTTGCCCCCTGAGAGTTTATAGAATATATTTATCTGTCCCCAGCTTTGTGAATTCTTTTGATAATTTGCCTTAGTGTTTGTCTGCTTTATCTATTGTTCTTAGCACCCAGTAACTCCTTTCATTCAGGTCATTTGTGTTCTTCATAAATTCTAGGAAAAAATGTTACAATTATTTTATTACTGATTTTCTTCCCTGGATATTCTCTATCCTCTATTCATAAGACTTTTAATTAATTTACATTCTACAAGGATCTCTTATTTTGAAATGATATATTCTATTTTCTACTCTGTCGTGTATATGGGAGATTCTATATTTTATTTTTTTAATAAATTTTTGTTTTTGTTTTGGTTTTTTGAGACAGGGTCTCACTATATAGCTCTGGATGTCCTGGAACTCACTACATAGAGAACAGGCTTGTCACCAACTTACAGAGATCCACTTGTCTCTGCCTCCTGAGTGCTGGGGGATGTCTTTCTGTATGCTATGAATATATGGTGTTCCTTTTGGTTAATAAATAAGCTGATTTGGCCTATAGCAAGGCAGCTTAGAGGCGGGCAGGAAATCCAAGGAAAGAGAACAAGAAAGAGAAAGGCAGAGTGAGAGAGATATCAGCTGCTGCCTAGGGAGTAGCAAGATGCCAGAAGACTGGTAATGCCATGGCCATGTGGCAACTTATAGGCTAATAGAAATGGGTTAAGTTATAAGAGCTAGCTAGCAAGAAGCCTTCCATAGACCATATAATTGGTAATTAATATAAGTCTCTGAATGATTATTTTAGGAGTGGCCATGGGACTACAGGGCAGAGTGAGACCAAAGAAATGCAGGACCAGGGGGCAGTGCAGGACCAGAGAAACCTTCCATCTACACCTGAGTGCAGAGATTAAAGGTGTGTGCCACCACAATGGCCCTATTTTTGGAAAGTTGTTAATCTTTGAGAATTTCATACATGTATACAGTGAAATATGTCACTTCCACTTCTCATTTTCTCCTTCCAATTCCACCATGTCACTTCAATACATCCTCTAGTACAGTGGGTCTCAACCGAAAGGTCAAGCAACACTTTCACAGGAGTCACATATCAGGTATCCTGCATATCAGATATTTACATTATGATTCATAACAGTAACAAAATTATAGTTATGAAGTAGCAATGAAAATAATCTTATAGCTTGGATCATCACAACATGAGGAACCATATTAAAGGGTGGCAGCATTATTATTTCAAATTCTAAGGTTTTGTGTTCACTGTCTCTTTTCAATACACCATGTGTATATCTTGTGCCTATAGAGTCCAGAAGAGGACTTTGTATCCTTAGGAACTGGAGTTACAGATGGTTGTGGGCCACCTGATATGGGAACTGAACTCGGTCCTCTGAAGAGTAGTAAGTATTCTTTAAATGCTGAGCCATCTGTACAGTCCCTTGATCAAATGCTTCTCTTTTGTAGCCTCCCCTTCTTGGTTCAGATTTCTATTTGCTCTGTTTATTATGAAGTTTTTCCTTCCCATTTCTATTGACATTTTATGTTAGATTCCCCCCCCCCCCCAAATCCCAGGTGTCCTTGGGTAGCACTGAAGAGATGACATGAGTTTGGGCATAGATAGTGTCTTTTAGTGCTGTTCTCTTTGGGATGATATATGAAAAGACTCTGACCAGAGTGCCTTGACCTCATTTATCCTGGAAATCAGATTCCCTAGTGAAGATGCTTTTGACATCTTGTATAAAAAGTACATCTCCTAACTGACAACATTCTTGAACCATATGAAAAAAGATGGCTGTAGATCTTAAGTACTATATAGAAAGTCCATGTTAGTCCCCATGTCTTTTTTGGTGCCTCTGTTTTAGCTGAGCCCAATATTGCTGTACTCAGAGATGATCTTACCATGTTTATGGAACAAACTTCAAGTCTCCTATTAGAATGGTGGATGAATGTCTGTTCACATGCCTAAATTTGGAATGGCGATGTGAGGAACTGAATTCTAAAACAGATTTTTTAACCAATTTCTTCTGCCTGTCAAATTCTCACCTTTTGGAATGTTCTGCACACTAGGTTTAGTTCTCCCTTTCCCCAACTTTTAAATGAAGATTTAGTTTTCTTCAGCCTGTTAAGTCATTTAATTCCCATATATTTACCTACTAGTAGTCAAATTTTTATTAGATTTTCAAGTTAACTTACAAAGTAATGACTTTCATTATGCCATTATGAAACATTGTTTTTATTGGTCCTCCTTCCTCACCCTCCTATCCCTCTGCCCGTTCTCTTCATTGTTCTCAATAGCTGTCTTACTGAACTCATGTCACATATCCATCAACTACCCCTTAAGATCTTTTCCTCTTCCTCTCTCATAGTTCCATTTCTAGTATCATGACAAAATTTTTTCATTGTCATCTCTTATCTCATACTTTGTCTTTGTATATTTATGCCATTCTTTTTAGATGAGGCAACACTATGCAATCTTAGAATTCACTATGTAGCCCAGGCTGGTCTCAGAAGCACAGTAATCATCCTGCCTCAACTTCTAAGTATTGGGATTCCAGGTGTGAGCCAATACATTTATGTCTTTTGAAAGCATTTTTTTTTGTCATGAAGTAGACTACTTGAAGAAAGAGGACCCATTTATTTGTGTGTTCTTTCTACCATTCTTAGCTATTTATAGAGCTGACAATGCCAATCCAATGGGGAAACTCAACAAATGATTTAAAAGTCTGTTTGTAATAACACACTTGATAAAAAGCTAAGTTCTGTAAAAAAAATTTCATAAGCTTGTTCCTACAATATTTCATACTATATATTAAATACATAATCACTAAAATTAAATCATATTGGCAATTGCAAACAGATTAATGGACTAAAACAGAGCAAAATAAATACATAAAATATTTAACATAAAATAACAAAATGATTCAAGTTAGTACAAAAAAAGACTGATATGTTAATTAGATTACCAGTAAATAATAATAGAATAAATAGCTAAATATTTTGAATATATGCTTATAGGTTTATCAGAAAAAAGTCTAAGGGTCATTGATATCTAAAATCAGACAAGAGTTAAATTTGTATATTTAGCAATGACAGGCCCTATTTTACTCAGAAACCTGGGGCTGCTTAAAGGCTGAGGACTGGTGTCTTAGGGTCACTATTGCTGTGATGACACACCATGACCAAAAAAACTTGGGGAGAAAAGGGTTAATTTGGCTTATACTTCTACATCACTGTTCATCATTCATAGAAGTCAGGACAGGAATTAAAAACAAGGCAGGAACCTGGAGGCAGGAGCGGATGCAGAGGCCACGGAGGGGTGCTGCTTACTGGCTTGCTTTTCATGGCTTGCTCAGCCTACTTTCATACAGAACCCAGGGGTGGCATCATTCACAATAGGCTGGGCCCTCTTACATCAGTCACTAATTTAGAAAATGCCTTACAGCTGGATCTTATATAAGAGTTTTCTAAATTGAGGTTCCTTGTAGCACAAATCTTAATTGGTCTTAATAAAAACCCAGAGCCAGATATCGGGGTAAATGCTGAAAGATCAGAGAGAAAAAGGAACAAGCCACAGCCACCTCTTACCTCCCCAACACCTCAGCTTAAAAGACTGAGTTCCTTTTTCCTCCCACCTTGTATTCCTCTCTCTGCCCAGACCTATCATTTCCTGTCTCAACTCCCAAGTGCTAGGATTAAAGGCATGCGTGCCTCCCAAGTACTAGGAGCAAAGGCATGAGATCCCAAGTGCTGGCATTAAAGGTGTGTGTCACCACTGCCTGGCTCTGTTTCTTTTTTAGACTGGATCAATCTTGTGCAGCCCAGGGTGGCCCTGAACTCACAGAGATCCTTCTGCCTCTGCTTCCCACTGGGCTGCTGGGATTAAAGGTGTGCGCCCCACTGCCTGGCCTCTATGGCTAACTAGTGGCTTAGCTTTGCCCTCTGATATTCAGGTAAGCTTTATTTGTTGAAGAATACACAAAATATCACAGTTCCCTCTTTTCAGATGACTTTAGCATGTGTCAAGTTGACATAAAACTAGCCAGGACAACTGGAATATGGAATTATTTAAAGTCTGGTGGCTGAGGCTGCCTGTCATCTAGAGGCTCTCAGTCACAGCATATCTGGACTCTGGGTGTAGCTGAGGTTTCCTAGTTTTTAGTAATGAGTGTTCCCAAAATGAAGAGCTAAGAAAAGGACAATCATTTCACATTGGATGCTTTTTGTTGACTGAGTCCCAAAGTACCATTGAGGTTCAAGGGAGGAGACATGGATTACGTCTCTTGAAGGGAGTGTGGTGTGGTTCTGGTAGAACTTGAGGGACAGAATAAATTGCTGTGGCGGGTTTTTCAAACTACGATCTGCCACACTTGTTTTCCTACACGAATAAGAAGAGTAAAGACATTTGAGAGGCTTCAGTGGGTAAAAACACTTGATACACAAACCCAACAGCTTGAATGTGATCCCTAGATACCATGGTGAAAGGAGAATCAGCTCCTCCAAATTATCCAAATTGTTCTGTGACCTCCACATGTGCACCTTAGCATGTGTCTTTGCCTCACAATTACAACAACAATAACAATGAAGGAGGAGGAGGAGGAGGAGGAAAGAGGAACGGGAGGAGCTTTCTATTATTTTTGTGTAAAACCAAACTCCAGGACAACAATGGAAGAGGAGAAGGAGAAGAAGGAGATATAGCTAATCTCTTGTTCAGATTTGAGAGACAAATTCTAATGAAACCATTGCTTTATCAATTAACTCTGATTTGCTTTAAGGTAATAGATGAAATCCCCAACTCTACAATCACCAACAAGGTCAATCAGACCCCATCTTCCCATCACCACCAAAATAAAAAGAATGGATGCGCAAATACATTTCCACTAGCATATTATCTAATAAAAGTACATCAGTAACATATCCTGTGGCAAATTTACAAACAAAACAAAATGAGGCAATCCATAAACATATAAGTAACAGGACAGAATATTAATTTGCTTTCTCTTCAAACAAATCATTTAGCATTACTTCTCTATTGAAGTAATTTATAGAAGACCAGTTCATTCTTTGTTTATAACTAAATACAAGCCACATTATTAAGTTGCACCATTATTTCTCTCCCAGGTCTATACTGACCTATATATTTTGGGGAGCACTTTAATTTTTTATATTATCATAGTTTAAAAAATCATGTTCATAAACATTGAGCAATTGGATGTCCTATTTTTTCCTTCAGAAACTTGGAAGTCTGCTGAGGAAATACCAACACATAGAATAACTACAGTTCCATTAGATATTATGCGATATACATTTGATAACCCAAATCAAATTCTAGGTTACTTTTAGTAAATTGTGTGTCAGAAGTAGTGTAAGAGTAGTTTACAAACTTCGTGGGTGACACACTCACATCTAAGTTTGGAAGAAAGAGGTGGAAACAAATGAAAGGGTAACTTAGAGATTTGAACTAAGTAAAACATTTTTAAAAAAAGGTTTTTTTCCCTTAAGAAAATAATTTAGTGATAACCTCACATCTATTGGGAATCAGAAACATGGCACATTTAATTCTAAAATCTGACTTTGCCTAATGAAATTCCCTGGAAGATTTATTAGAAAAAGCAATTCCTAGAGCTCCTCTTAAAAATGTGAAAGATCTGGGGCATTGCCTTGTAATTTATATTTTTGGGGGGTTGAAAGAAGATCTCATTTGGTTGCCCAGGCTGGTCTGGAGCTCACTGCGTAGCCCATGCTGGCTTCAAACTCATGGCAATACTTTTGTTACCATATCTGGCTTAGAATTTGCATTTGTCACAATGGCCCTATGGGAGACTGATACAAAGGATTCAGTTATCTATATAAAGTTTTGTTTTTAATTTGAATAATTTAATAGAGAATGCTTACTCTATGTAAAGCAAACATTAACTCATTTTGTCCCCATAAGCAATTAATTCTGTAAATACTATTATTCAAGTAATTTATTATAAATATTATAGATAAATATACAAATAATATGATAAACAAGGAACCTAAAACTACAGAGAGATCAAGGAGTCAGAGGTGAACCTAGGTAGTCTGGCTCCAAAGTCTACATTCTTCTGACTTTGGAGAGATTAAATCACAAGCATGGAAATAAAGTTTTTAGAACTGTTGAGCTGTAGTACCAAAGACCAGTAGCCTATAAATTGTGTCACTCTTTCCAAGCCTTTTGTACTGGGAGTTAACATCGTATATTCCACTTACTCAGAAAGAATGAATATAACACACCAAATCCTATAACCAAGAAGAAGCAATGCTACTCAATTGATTTCACAATTTCCACTGTGGAAATTGTCTTACAGTACAAGTTCTCCACAAGCACCATTGGGAGTCTTCCAATGATACACATGCAGCTGGTACTAACCCCTCCCCTATTGGCTCTTGCCAAATTTGTGCCTGAGTAATGGATGCCATTTCCTGCAGATCCACAGCTAATGTCAGGGAGGAGTTCTTCTATAAAGGCTCATCATCTACTGCTTTAAAGATTATCATTTCAGTGCCCTATCGCTCTGACCACATTTGTGTAGGTATAATCACTGTCTAGAACCAAACCAGTATCTTTCCTAGGCTTGATGTCCTCAACTTCATACTTCAGAGTACACAGATCCAGCAATAAGAAAAACTGTTTCACAGGGGTACTTTATGAAGACAATTCTACACCCTAGAATTAAAACTTACCTGACCCAATATTATCTTTTCTTTCTCTGGAGATGAGAACAAGTTCCAACTAAAAGGAAAAAATAAAATAGCTTACATAGAAATAATTTATGATGTATTTGAATTACACATTTTCAACTTTTCCCTTAAATACATTGCGTCTGTCAGATCTCACAAGATGACTTTGGAAGTTTAACTCCACAAACTGACTTTATATAAAATATTGATAAACATTAGAGATGTGTTACTAAAGAAAAGCTCATGACAGCCCTACTCTGCTCATCACAAGTTGCATTAGGAAAGCAGGACCCATTCTTAGTTGTTAGCATGAAATATGAATAGGTAACAGGTGAAGTTTTTCATTCTTAGACACTTGGCTCATACAAAATTAATTGGATATTGTATGTTTTCTTTTATTTTTCTGCTTAATTATGTGGATGCACCATAGAAAATACCATAAAGAATGTCAATTATTCATTATTACAAATAAAAATTTGAAGAGAAAGATAATCTGTCAAGGTCCTACAATGAAACAGTGGACAACATTATCTATCATCCATGGACTTGGAGCTATACAGGCACAAACTAAGCTTTACATGTCTAAGTTACTTAGCTTTTCACAGCTGAGTACAAGTGCATGTCTTATTTCCAATAGAGAAAATAACATATAAATAAGACTCACTAAAGAAGGTGGTTTGCTTAAAATATGCTTTGAATCTTAAAAAGGAATGAAGCAGGTGCATACTATGTGGTTTTCTCCAAATGTCTAACTTTATTTTGGTGGTTTCAGTATTTGTTATTGTGTCAGGTGAGCAAAATGGAGACTGGCTTTGCTATGGATGTTAAATGATCACACATGTTTGGTTTAACTTGTTTCTCCCTCCCTGCCATTCTCCATCAAGAGGTCAATGGGAGATGACTAGGTGTCATGAGTATGAGTTACAAACTGAAACAATTGACTCCATTGAAATGAACCATGCAACTTAGAGAGCTACAGATGTGGACCTCAGAGGCACAGAAGGAATGAGAAGGGCAAATACTCTAGTTAGAATGACAAAAGCAAGGACCCTAGTAGTGAGTAATTTTGGAAGAATCAACTTCTCTCTTTGTTCTTGAGCTATAAGCTCTCTTAAGCTCACACATTCTCACTTTATTTATATCTACTCAAGCAACTGATATTTGGTCAAAGGTCAACAGAAAAAAATTTGGCCACCAAAACCCAAGACCTTTGTATCGATCCTTCCCTTGTCAGCTCAGATAGTCTGAGCTGAGAATTTTCCCTTCCAGAAGTCTTGTAGGACTTTCCTTCCTCAAGTTTCTAAAGGAGGGCAAACTTTTCAGCATAACTTTGAGTCCTAATATCTTGGGTTTTTTTTTCTTTTTTATTTCTTTGTTTTTCTTTCTTTTTTTGGGGGGGGAATTATTTTTTGAGACAGGGTTTCTCTGTGTAACAGTCCTTGCTTCCTTGCTGTCCTGGAACTCACTTTGTAGACTAAATCACTGAGATCTGCCTGTCTCTATCTCCCAAGTGCTGGGATTAAAGGCATGTGCCACCACCACCCAGCCAAGCACTAATTTCTTAATATTCATGCGTTTATAGTTAGTCTTTTTACTACTCTTGCTCCTATTTTTCTGCTTCAAACGTTGATCAACTTTTCTATCATGCTTCAAATTTATAAATTCCTTATACACACATATTCCCACTTACCCAGGAAGTGACACAACAGGCTTCCTTTTGGTTGTCTGACTTAACCCCAAAATATCAAGCCAGTTTATTTCACTTAAGATGCAGGTTCCCAAACTTAAGATTTCCTCTGATATTTTCTTGTCATTCACCATCACACAGGTGCTAAGTGCTATAGATTCTGCCCCTCAAGGACATATATGTCTGTGCCATTCATCTAGTCCTTCCAGACTCACCTTGCCTGTTTCTTGCCACCAAGACCTCATGCCTAGAATGAATATATTCCAAGAGAAATACAAGCCAAGTGGGCTAGGATGTCAAAAATACTGTTAACTCATGAACAGATTAGTCATATACATGTTCCAGATAGCACAAGCTATACCACTCTGTAGAAAATCACCTCAAATGGTGCCAGAAGACTAAAATGAATGCTGTGTCTTAAATAGAAGCTAATTCATATGGAAAGAGTGATAGATGGGGCTCCTTTTAAAAATGAAAAACAAAAACAAAAGGAAAACCCCACAATTTCCCCCTCTTTTAACTAGTCAATATATAATAACAATGTGATAGCAGCATAAGCATGTGCACAGCAAAATAATTACCTAGAAAAATGCATCACAATGTCAAACAATGTTTGATAAGTGTTTTTGATACTTGTCTGTATTTTCAAATATTTCTGTAGTGATATAATAAAAATAATGTATGATTTTAAAACAAAGTTCTCTCCTCCCTCTTTCTCTCTCTCTCTCTTGGATTTTGCCTAAATCTGTCAGGTAATAACTGAGATAAATTATTTCAAATAATTAAGAAAAATCCATAAAAGGAAAAGATATTGAGACAGAACTTTTCCATATATTTTTCAGAACTACTATTGAACTCAAGGGGAACCTAAATAATCTAATGGCTTTTTTTGTTCAAGAAGTTTTCAAAATTCCAGATGTGTAGGAAAAAAATAATAAAATTATAATACCATTGTTCTAAAAAAAAAAAACCCTTGAGTTCTCTTGCTAATAGTTAGATACTGATTTATTTAAAACATAACATGTTTCTGCTTCATAAAAACATCTGTATTATTTTACATTTTTATTGGCAACTTTCACTGTACCCTGGTGATTTCTAGAAATCCTCATACTTCCCTCCTGGTCAGAGTTTCCAAAAAATAATAAACAAATGATTATTAACTATGATCTTTTTATTCTATGACCATGTACTCCATAAGAAGCATTTGAAAAGGCTGAGCTATTAATTTGGGGGGAAATTAGGTCCAAACACCAGATCTCAACTGCAGAGATATTTTGTGAGGTAGACAGACCATCTAGCATAGATAGTAAAACACCCACCACAAATAAATTGTACCCAAGAGAGCGTTTCAGCATCTGGACTTCCACTAACATTATACACACTCCTTTTGGAATGTCTATTGTTCACAGAGAAGCTGCTGTTGTGGGCGGTGTTGCCTGCTGCTAAAGGACACATCCAGGTTTTCTCAGCTCAGGGTAATTTAGATTCCCATGAGACATAGTAATAACTAGTGATAGTTTTAGCTATCACATCTTGAAGATTATATAGTGGGTAGAGCTAAAAAAAATTCTATTAAAAATAATACAAAGCACCCTTCACCAGGGAATTTTAGTGTCCAAAATGTCAGTAGTTCCCAGGTCAAGAAGCACTGAATGAAATTCATAGTTTCATAAGTTGATGTCTGGGCACTACTGACATTTTGCACATAAATGTCTATCTTATAATCTTTTCTCTGGAGAATTAAGACTACAAATTGGAAAAGAATCCATGATGGTAGCCTTCAGGAAGGATCTGGTTAGGAATTTTTTAAATAGTGTACCCTTTGAATGGTTGGCAGCTCAAGTCACTACAGATAAGGAAAGAGTAACAGTACTTTATTTTACTTTACCCTGAACTATCCCACTCAACTGATCCCCACTGGCACCTCATATTCCTGGGATGTTTTACCACTAAACCTAACAAGACATGCTTCCAACAGCCTTCATCCACATAGTAGTTATATGATTCCTAATATTTAAACAATTGTTACCTAATAAGAATAGGATTTTTTCATTCAACCTTGATTTAAGCTGGAACAAAGAATCAGCTTGTCATTGGAGAATGTTTGGGAATATTAGCAACCTTCATGGTGCCATAGCAGGTCCAAATGTATGTCCTTGTAGGATCAATGTTATAAATGTCTTGGCCTCCTCTTTGATGCAAGCAGTCCATAACACTGATTTTGTTCTACAAGATGTACATCTAACTATCTTGTATTCTTAGGTATAGTTCTTAACATTCCCCTTCACTGTTCCTCATATACTTTTTTCTCCTTTCCTGTTGGTTACAGATGATGCAATTAAATTCTGAAGCCTCAAACATAGGATCATAATACAAAGGGAGCAGGTTGACTGAAAGGCTGAAGGCAGTGTGGTTTTTCTCCACAACATATCAACTTCACTTACCGTATTTCACAAAGATTTTAAGTATCCTTTGACATTTCAAATAATAATGCCTACCTTAATGTATTGAATCCAGCTGCATTTAAATGTAGCCATAAGAACAAGATTTATTAGAAATTTCCTATACAGTTTGGGAACTCTGACCTTATGAAACTACATATAACAGCATCCTAGAGAATTTGGGAAAAAGAAAGGACTTCTATGCTTGTAGAGGCATAGCAAGTGGAGATAATTTAATCAAAGGCATAACCACTTGCAAACAACTGGCATCCTGTATTTAGCTATGGAAGCTATAAATGGGTCATGTAATTGTATTCACCCATACATATTATACACACCATTAATTGTGTGTTAATGTGTTTAAATTTTGTTTTAAAAACAAAATATACTGCCAGAATGCTCTGGGTAAACAGATTCTTAGCCAAAATGATGAACATTGTCTGAGAGGAGAGAAAGAAAACTTAAGCAAATACAATATTTTCACTTGAAAGCAAAAAAATCCAAAAGCTATAAGGTTGGTTAGAATAGAGAAATTATACAGACCTGAACCTTAAGAGATGTGTATTATAAAGGCCAACACAAGCCAAACATGCTGAATATTACCTTGCTTTCCAGATGCTTCTATTCCATATTTGGAAATGAAAGCCATGAAGTGAAACAGGATGAAGTTGCTTTTTGCTGTTAAGTGATTTTTTTTTCTGTGTTGAAGGATTTGGCTATGCTTCAGTTCTCTGGAGAAACTCTATTAAAAGAAAACAACATTTAAAAAAAATCTTTGAAACCACAAAGGGTTGAAACTTGAAGTAGTAAGAAACTTTGGTTTCAAACCTAGAAACGCATCTGATTTTGTTTTATTTTAAATTTTATCCTCAAGGAGCATATTACATGTTTTAAGACATTCTTGATGGCAGCTTCCAAAAATCTTTCAGTTCATAGGAGTATTTGTTAGAATGCAGCATTTTCATCCACTTACTAATGTCTGAATGCCACCAGCACTTATGGCTAGTTCAATCCACTGTGTGTTGTCTGCTCTTTGGGTCATTTTGCTACATCAAAGACAGCTTTATATATCTTTTGTATGTATGAAGTTCCCCATCATATCAGGGCAAAAGTGCATTAGATAGGCTAACATTCAATCTGTCACTATTTAAGCAGCTACACAGTGCACTCAAAATTGTAGTAGTAGATGTATATGTTCTATAAACACAACATATTGGTAAATTCTTTTCTCTTGATTTCTGTGAAAATGCAAAAATTTGATGAACTTATTAGTGTACTTGTAGCATTGTCAAGTATGCTTCCACTGGAGAAGATTGTGACTTTAAATAGGTATCAATATGAAACAAGTTTATTCAAAACTTTTACAGTTCTAATAACTGGAAAAATTGTGTATAGGCTAGATTCTGGCCTCATAAATTTTAAATCTTGTTTGCTCTTACTATCTGCAAACACCATCAGGAATTATCATGGGGCATAGTTATGTATCAGTACAATCTCTGGTCCTGTGCCTTCAACCATAACACAAGATACCTCATCACAAATGGGTAGCATTCCTGGAATTTTTCTCACACTAGATAAAACAACTAATGAAAACATATGTGGTGGGCTTAGTAAAAAAAAAGTGAGTGAATTTTGGGGGTGTCAAAATATACTTCCTTGCTAGGAATTTTAAACTAGTATCTTTCATTTGTGAGCAAAAGTAAATGAAAGCATTTACATCCTGAACTTAGTTTGCCCTCAGCTATATCCACTCCTCCCCAAAGCATGGGGTGTCTCAAAATTCTCCTACCCCAAAAGGAAGTGAAATGGAGGAAGAAATTTTGAATGGAAAGCAAAAGTAATCTTACTCAAACTTTGGCTGAATTATCTCACTTTTTAAATTTTACAAAAATATTTTGTCTGTTCCCAGTACTCTGGAAGAAATCTGTCCAATAGCAGGTCCTCAAGCTTAAGCTCCATCACAGTTAGGGTGTTTCTACTTTTATATGTTGATTTCCTTTTTTGGTGAAAATAATTCTATTATGGCAATTTTCTAACATGTAGAAGTTAGACCATGAAAAACTCACTATGTACTCATTTGGTGTCAACATCTATCAACAGAGCTTTGTCTAATTTCCTCCACATTCTTACTATTTCTTCCATCTTCTTTCTAACCCTAGGGAATATTTTTAAGCAAACCCTAAATGTGTTATTTCACCAATAATTCGAATACATGCATGTCTATGGTTAAACTTGTATTTCCTTTTTAGAAAATCTTTAGACAAAGGATCGCTCTGTTGCTCAGGCTGACCTGGTACTTCCTATTTAGCCCAGACTTGCCTTGAATTTGCAGTCCCCAGCTTCCTGAATATTGGGAATAAAGTCATGAGATACTATGCGTAGACCTGAGTTTTCATTTCTTTCTTTCTCTCTCTCTTTCTTTCTTCCTTTTTTTTCTGAGACATGATTTCTTTGTGAAGTTTTGGTGCCTGCCCTGGATCTCACTCTGTAGACCAGGCTGGCCTCAAACTCACAGAGATCCACCTGGCTCTGCCTCCCAAGTGCTAGGATTAAAGGTGTGTGCCACCACTGCCCAGCATCTAAGTTTACATTTCTAGCACAAGATTTTATGTCAAATTTATCGGTAGCCATAATTAAAAATGAAAATTTGTTTTGATTTCTGCAAAAAATCTTGCATTTGTCCTCACTGTTTTCATAACAGAGACTGAGTCTATTCCATGCATTCATTTTTATTATTTGCAACAGAAATGATATTTTTTGTGCACTGACAATGACCCACTGTTTGCAATAGAGCTGTGAAGAAACTTCTATTCCATGAACTCACATGTTATATTTTTCTAATTGTTAATAATAGTCATTAATTTATCATCATACATACTTGCATATAAATACACACAGAAAGAAATATGTGAATCTTCTTCTTATATGTCATTATCTCAGCCTAAACCAAACTGGAATTTTCAATCATGAAGAAAAATCTGTCTATAAGGTATGAAGGAAATAACTAAGAAAATACATTAAAAAATCATCTAAAGTGCTATCTGATAAGGGAACCCAAGTCATGCCCATTCCATAAGGCATGCCTAAAATAAAAATGCTTTAAAATCTTATTGCTGGTAGCATTTTAGTTGAAACTGAGAGACAATTTAAGTTGGTGTCTTTTGCTCAAAGAGAAATTTATAAGATTTTACTAATCTCATTAGGAAAACGAAGCCTGTTGAGATAGTCTTCCTCAGGAATTTTGTTTTCTTTCTTTCTTTCTTTCTTTCTTTCTTTCTTTCTTTCTTTCTTTCTTCCTTCCTTCCTTTCTTTCTTTCTTCCTTTCTTTCTTTCTTTTTTCTTTTCTTTTCTTTCTTTTTTTTTTTCGATACAGGGTTTCTCTGTGTAGCTTTGCGCCTTTCCTGGAACTCGCTTTGGAGACCAGGCTGGCCTCGAACTCATAGAGATCTGCCTGCCTCTGCCTCCTGAGTGCTGGGATTAAAGGCGTGTGCCACCTCTGCCCGGCAGGAATTTTGTTTTAGAGCCATAAATGCTCTAGCATAGTGTGAAAAAAAAAAGTAGTATAATAGTGAGAGTGTAGATACATGCCTTGGCTTAGGAATTGCTGTAATGTTAAACAATATGATAAATTCCTTTATAACTGGAAAGTCCACTCTAGGCTGGAATCCAAGGGTTCTGGAATGAACCTACCATCACAGAGCTTGGGATCTATGAAACAGACAGCTGTATAAGGAGACACAACATGATACATTTTTTTTTTGAGACAGGGTTTCTCTGTATAACAGTCCTGGCTGCCCTGAAACTCGCTTTGTAGACCAGGCTGGCCTCCAACTCACTGAGATTCCAACTGCCTCTGCCTCCCAGTTGCTGGGATCAAAGGCGTGCACCACCACTGCCTGGCTGATAGTATTTTTATTCCAACTGAAGACTTACAGTGGCTTTCATAGGATAGAACAGTGGTTTTCAACCCGGGGGTCTCAAAGACCACCAGAAAACACAGATATTTACATAACAATTCATAGCAGTAGCAAAATTACAGTTATGAAGTAGCAACAAAAATTTTATGGTTAGGGGGTCTCCACAACATGAGGAACTGTATTAAAGGGCTACAGCATTAGAAAGGTCAAGAACCACTGGTGTAGAGTAATAGGGTGAAACCAGAACAACCTGGAACATGATAATTACAGTGAGATACAGTATCCTTCTTGGTGTGATTTCACTGTTTAAAGGTATGGCTCTGAAAAGTGTGGAGAGACTGGGAGGAAACAACAATAAGCAGGCATAACACTTTGAGGGCAAGAGATGCTAGCACCTTGAATCAGGGTAATAGCTAAGAGAATGGTTAGCTGTGCACAGATTCAGAACGTGTTTTGGAATTAGTATCCATTGGGGTTCAGTGATGGACTGATCTGTGGTGAAAACATGAAGAACAAATTCTATATCTCACAATGAAAGATGTTAATATTGGGAAATTGACAAGATACATGAAAAGGTAAGGCTCTGTGCGTATCTGTGAAGGATTGAATAGAATAGTTTATTTAGGGTAGGAAGAACCACCTTAAATGTGAGCAATAACATTCCATACTACCAGTCTTTGGGTTCTAGACTGAACAATGTGAGCTGAGAACCACTCAATCATTTTCATTTTTACCCATTTTACCATTCTCTGCTATGAAGGATTGACCCTTGTTGTGGAATATTAGCTTAAGATGTGTTACATTCGATTATGCTGTGGAACATTTAATGATGCAAAGATATATTGCATTATTTTATATTGCATTTGTTTAAGTCTTTAAAGCTGTGTTATTTCTCCTATCTAAAACACCTGATTGGTCTAATAAAGAGCTGAATGGTCAATAGCTATGTAGGAGAGAGAGATAGTTGGGGCTGGTAGGCAAAGAGAATAAATGGGAGAAGAAATCTAGAGAAGTGGGGAGTGATAAAGGGAGGAGAGGAGGACTCCAAGGGCCAGCCACACAGCCATACAGCCAGCCATGGAGTAAGAAGGGAAGAAAGATATATAGAATAAAGAAAGGTAAAAAGCCCAGAGTTAAAACGTAGTTAAAGAGAAATGGGATAATTTAAGTTAGAAACAAACAAAGCTAAGGCTGGGCATTGTAAGTAAGAATAAGTCCATTGTAAGTAAGAATAAGTTTCCGTGTATTTATTTGGGAGCTGGGTGGCAGGCCCCCAAAGAGTAAAACAAAACTACAGATCCCCTTAAGCAAACCCATCCTTCTTCAAGATACTTTTGTGAGGTATTTGGTCAAAGCAATGAAACAACTAAGATAGAATGATAGGTGGTATTAACAATGCCTTGTGAATTGGGTTTCTAGATTTTTTTCTATTTCAATTCATGGTCTAGGGCAGACAAATATCTCAAATTAGAGATTGCCCTCACAGTTCATGAAATTCTTAAGATGATGCTGTGGACTAATCACTCCTATAATTTAATGTTGCTGTTTGCTGACTTATTACTGAGATACAAATAACAGCTTTGCATGCTAAGATTGTTAGCTGAATTACCTATGACTTCTGTCTATGTTCCTAGAGTACAAACTCAATTCAGACAAAAAGGATTACCACACTTAACTACCTTTTTGCTATAAGCAAGGATTTTTATACCAAAAATAAGCAGAGGCATACAGACCTAAATCCATAAAGTGTGTGGGCTACTACTTTAAAGAGCCACATATCTGCTCAAGGACCAGGAGAGTTTGCCTAAAAGAGAACGGGAATTCTCTCTGAAAGTGATTTATTTTTCTCAACATCCTCCTTCAGTTTAAACACATTTGTTTACATACATTTAAATTTCTTCAGATACTTGATTTTAAGTTTTACTTCTGATATATAGAGTCAATATCTTTAGTAAAAAGGCAATAGATACATTAAGAGAACTTTCTTCTTTGAATCTACATTTCTCATACAAATCTCACTCTAAATGTTAAAATATTATCTGGTAACATTTCTTCTGAGGTATTTACTAAAGCATTTACAAGCATGTGTTATATATATAACAAACTATTGGAATGTCTGGTTTACTTTAAATATGTTTTCTTTCAAAATAGTCTTTAACTTTTTGACAATGTAGGATTTTCTAATTAAGTTTATTTTTGTGGTGATGAGCCTTAAGCTCAGGCCTTGAGCATACCTAAAGCTACAGCCCAGATACATATACAACCCCTGTTGACAACTATTTTATTTTATTTTTTATTATTATTAAGAAACTTTCAGCTGGGTGGTGGTGGCACACACATTTAATCCCATCACCCAGGAGGTAGAGGCAGGTGGATCTCTGTGAGTTTGAGGCTACCCTGGGCTACAGAGCGATTCCAGGACAGGCTCCAAAGCTACACAGAGAAAAACCAAAACAACAAAAAAAGAAACTTTCTATTCATTTTACATACCAACCACAGATTTTCCTTTCCTCCTGCCTCCTTCTCCCCAGCCTTCCACCACCAACCTACTCCCCATTCCCACCTCCTCCAAGGCAAGGCCTCCCATGAAGAGTCAGCAGAGCATGGTACATTAGGTTGAGGCAGGTCCAAGGCCCTCCCCCCAGCACCAAGGCTGTGTATGGTGTCCCACCATAGGCACTGAGCTCCAAAAAGCCCACTCATGCACCAGGGACAGATCCTGATCCCACTGCCAGGGGGATCCTTAAGCAGGTCAAGCTACACACTGCCTTGCCTAGGCAGAGGGCCTAGTCTAGTCCCATGGAGGCTCCAGTTATTGGTCCATAGTTCATGAGTTCCAACTAGTTTGGTTTGGTTTTGACAACTATTTTAAATATCTAATTTCTATACATGGACATGCTAGTGTATATCAATGCATATGATTACAGAAGTAAAATTTCAAAAAATAACACAACTGAAAAATAATGATATTACATATCCTCAAGGCCACAAATGCAAACAGATATATTACCTTTCTGGCTTACTAAGGGGACAACTAAAAGTAAAAACAACCTTTTACAAAGTTTGATCTCTGGTGAACCATAGCAAGAATTGTTTATTCTCCAGCCTTTGCTATCCATTCTCCACATATCCATAATTATCATCCTTAACAAATAGAAACTGTACCCAGTCAATAGCATAATTCAGGTTATTTCATATTCAAGGCTATTACTAAGTGCCCAGAAAGTCTCACATTATTTAAATTTCTGTAAAATAATCTTGAGTTCCCACTAGGAGATAACTTTGTATTAAATGATGTAACTGAACTTTGGGATATAGATCCTATTAGTATATATCATATTACATATTATCTCTAATATGAAAATCTCATCTGTTAGTTTAATTGAAAGCTTTACTTTCTGCTCACTTATTACTTAGAAAAAGACATGTTGAACAAGTTAGTTATGTCAATACATGTCTGTTGAACTCATGCGTTACATTCCAAAAGGACTGAAAGAATTTTTTTAAATGCTCTACTTACACTGCTGTTCTGTTAGGATCACTGATCCAATTAAAAACATGCATAGGCAGAGCTGAAACCCTCTGTGTGATTTAAATGACGTGCACAGAAAGGGGCCGTGTTAGGTGTTTTGATATTTCAGGAGTGATCTCTTCACTTAGAGTGTGTGTAATTCTCCAACTTGGAGTGATCCATCTTGGAGACCTGGCCTGAAAACTCCTAAGAATGAGAAAGGTAATGAGCATATACCTTGTCTAGTAGGAAGTGCATTTCTGTGTAGTTGTCCTAAAAGCTAACAACTCTTACTCATTCCTATAAATGACCATGGGACTTTCAATTGGCAGCATATCACCTACCAAAGAGCCATAATCCAAAAGACAGTACTTTGGCTCTCCTTTTACTATCCAGAGAAACACCAAAGGAAGATCCACTTACTGAGTTTATTGCTTGGTTCCTGTCCATCCATTCCTTTCCTTGCCTTCTGTCTTCTTGGCCCTACTTTCTGTCTCCTGCATCCAGTCTAATATCTGTACTTTGAACACACCTGGCCCCTTGGATACCTATTACTCTGTCTTAAATATAACTGGAACTCACTCTCTTGCACTGATACCTGGATCTGCCCCTCCATGCAGACTTTTGGGGTTCATGAGTTATCTGCTTAGCCAGTGCATCCACCTGACTGTACTTTGTGTCCAGAGTAGAGCAACAGTCAAGGCTGTGCCCTGAAGACACTATGCCAGCTGTGGATGTTTAACTCATCAATGGATACAAATCAAAGCTTTCATTATAGCTGATTCTACACATCCACTATAGATACCCTGGACTGCTCCAAAGTGCCTTTACCTACAGGCTTCTCCTTTTGGAACATCACTGGCTGACAGACAAGAAGAAGAAAGTGTGACATATTGTAAATCAACTCTTAGAGCTTTGCCTACAAGAGTCACATTTCATGACTCATTGCAAGTCACATGGCCATGCTTCTTGTCAAGGGGACACATGGCACAAAACCACTCAATTAACTGTAAAAAAAAATTCCTAAATAATATCAACAATTCACTGACATGAACTACAAATCCTAATTTTCTGAGCTTTTTTTTGTTCATGATTTTGACTATTGACTATAATATTGGTCTATATCTGTTATTACTCACCAATATTTGGAAAAACCTTTAATTTTAAGTTAGACATAAAATTGGCTAAGAAGTAAACCTTCAATAGATAAACATTGTCTGCTAGAAATACTATCAACAATAATAATATATCTTTATCAATAACAGCTAATGTTTCATTCATGAGGCATTTTTATATACCAGTCATACCTCTAAATACTTTGCCTATATTAATTCATTGAATCATTCAGAAACACAATGATACAAATAATGTTTTCTTTCTATTTATAGGCAAGGAAAATTAGGCACCATGTTTAGAAAGGCAAAAGTTCTCATGGTTTACTTATTTCTATCAACCCTTAAGTTGTTATTTTTTCTCTGAATCTGTTGTCCACTTTATTTTTTTATCGTTTTATAGAATATTTCAAGGTATAGATTACCGACATACGTTATTATTCAGGAAGTGATTCACAAACACTTTCTGCAAACCCATAGCTTGTCCTTTCATTCTTTGAACAATGACTCTGGATGAACAAATTATTTTAATTTTTATTATAGTCATGCTTTCAATGTAATATCTATCAGATTTATGAATATATTTACATTTTCTCAAGGTTTTCAAGGGTTAGTTATTGCATGTATTTCTATAATCAACTAAGCAGTAATTTTTGTGTAAGTATATAAATTAAGTGGTTTCTTTTTTTTGCCCAACAGTAGGTGGCCAACAGAAAACAAACTCAATGGCATCTTTGGATGTATGTTGTCTCATAATGTCATGTCAAGGCCTTTTCTTTCTTTCCCTTTTTAATTTTACCTTTTATTTTAATTGATTATTATAAAAATATAATACAATTGGTTCTTCTGGTAACTTCAGGGCTTCTGTTAGGTTATTGTGGACTTCTTGGTCTGTTATATTTAAATATATAACTCTGTGTAGACTTAGGTGAGCACCATTTTGAGAACAGCTCAGAAAGAAAAAAAGTTGCTAGAAATATGCTAGACTTCTGCTTTTTGTTAGGATACAAGATGTGAAGAGAAAAATGCTATTTTCACCTAACCACAGAGACAATCTAGAAAAGCTACAAAGTCCAAGTTTTACAAAACTAATGTGAGAATGGAGGACACACAAACCCTAGATGAACTAAATTCCAGAAGTGCAGCAAGCCATCAGAGAGAAGAAAAGAGCCTCACCTGTCCTAGTTAAGAGTGTAACGGTGGGTGGGAAGGAAATCTACAATGGAAGAGCCTAAAGAGAAAGTACAGAAACTCTAGCAACCATTCAGTGGTCATATGTGGTGTGGCATGACCAAAAATACTAAGGAGAGCTGGAGAGATAGCTCAGTCAACAAAGTGTTTGCTGTGCAAAAGGCATGGGGATTTGAGCTTACCTTCAGAATCCATATTTTAAAAATTCCCAGTATTGGTAGTATGTTCTTGAAATGCTTTCCAATGCTGGGGAAATCAAATGGGCAGACACTTGAGGCTTACTGGTCAGCCAGCCTAGCCTTCTTGGCAAGTTTCAGGCCAGTGAGAGACCCTGTCTCAAAAAACAAGGTGGACAGAGCTGAGTAGTAACACTTCAGACTGACTTCTGTTTTCTATGTGTATGTGTGTGCAAGCATTTATGGGTTGTCACTAAGTATGAGAAATTGTGCCAAAGGGAGATATGGGCAGAAAAGGATTTTCTCTTTGGATAATTGGGGTCTTTCCCATGTTCAAGTTTCTCCAAAAGCAGAACTGAAAAAAAAAATGTAACTGGGCCCTGAGGCACTGCTGGCCTGTGGCTTGTCACACAAGCTTACAGAAACGTGCCTGTAACCCTCCTAAAATCAACAGTAGAAAATAGGCACTAATGCTGATTTCACAAATATGGATGGCATGGAACACAGTTAAGTATACAACGTAATCTCCTACTTCACTAGTTACAAGGAAAATGCAAATTTAACAAAAAAAGCTTAAAGGTCAACATTTTCAAATATTGTTAAGGCATTAAAAGTAACTAGAACTTTCAAACATTTTAAGTCAGAGTGTGAAGTAAGGCAAGCACTTTCTTTTTTAAAAGAATTATTTTTTTATTTATTTAACATTCTGGCCACAGTTTCCCCTCCCTCTTCTCTTCCCATCTCTCCCTCCCTTCCTACCTCTCTTCCCACCCTGCAATCCACTCCTCTTCCATTCCTGTTTAGGAAAGGGCAGGTCTCCCATGAGTATCAATTAAACATGGCATATCAAGTCACAATAAGACTAAACACCTCCCCAGGTATTAAGGCTGGGCAGGACATCCCAGTAAGGGGAATAGGGTCCCAAAAACCTGTAAAAGGGTCAGAGACAGCCCCTGTTCTCACTAGTAGGAGTCCCACAAGACAACCAAGCTATGCAACTGTAACATATATGCAGAGTAAGGCAAGCACTTTCAATAACTCTTGGGCAATTTTCTAATTGTTAAGCATTCAAGTTTCCTCTGATTCAGAGACTTCACCCTTAGGTAATTATTTAAGATGAATGAAGAACACGTGCTCAAAAAAAATTGCTTGTAAATGATCAGAAAGCCATATCATATTAACCATATTTCAACACAGATCACCTATATGCTCAGAAACATGGACTTGAATAAAATTTTGTTGATTCATGTAATCAATTACTAGTCAGACATTAAAAATATGACATGTCTTGAAGTGTGGATATTCTCAGTAACACTATGCTGAGTAAAAGAAGAATACAGGAGTACATACCCATAAACCCATTTATATGAAGCACTGAAATGGACAAAATTATGTGTGATATGAAAATCAAAACAGTAGTTGAAATGAGCAGAAAGGAGCACAAGGGAGCTTTCTGAAATGATAGAAATAACATTTTATTTTATTTTTGATGGATAATACACACAATTGTCCAAACATCTTTGAGACAAAGATCTGGGTAATATTTTTTTACCTCAATGTAAAAATACAGGATCACATATCACTAAGTCAGAATATTGAAAATTACTCAGCTCTAATTTCAGTTCATGACACAGAGTTAGAAGCCAGGTCCAGCAGGCCACCCAATATTAACAAAGTAAAATCACAGTTCATAAAATTTAACTGTTGAGTGAAGACATGACGGGTATTACAAAGGTACAATCCCATACTCATCAAGAGATCCTCTCCTTTTATCTGTCTCTACAGTGTTATCTCATACTGATTCACTCAAACCTGCTGATGTGTCACTGCCATAATCTCTCAGTGTTAGACATAATTGCTTAGGGTCAGCACTTAGAGCTTCAGAGACCCTCGTCCATTGCACTGAGTTTATCAATTGCTAGGCTTGCTAAAGCTGTACCAGGAACTGCACAATTGGTTCATTATTATTGAATGCTGATATTATGGTCTCTCTAAAGTCTCTGCAAACATTCTTTCATAAGATTCCTTTTGGAATTTCAGTGAAGCCACTATGGATGACTAAGTGGAAAAAGAACAAATCTTCTACTGTTAACATTGAAATAGTACTTCTCACACTTTAAGGTGCATACAAATCACCAAGGAATCTTGTTGAAACTCAGCTTGTGATTCAGAGCTCAGGGTTCTGTGTTTTTTGCTTGTTTGTTGTTTTTGTTTTTGTTTTCTGAGACAGGGTTTCCTCTGTGTAGTTTTGGTGTCTGGCCTGGATCTTGCTCTGTAGACCAGGCTGGCCTCGAACTCATAGAGATTCTCCTGGCTCTGCCTCCCAAGTGCTGGAATTAAAGGCATGTGCCACCACTGCCCATCTGGGTTCTGTGTTTTTAAGAGACTCCCAAGTTATAGTGAGAAGTTGCTATTCCTTGGAGCATATTGTGAATTCTATGAAATGAATTTTATTTTCTTTATGACTATATGCTTTGTATCTAAAAATCACCTTTCTCTGTGTGTAAACATATAATCAAGGTTTACACACTTGACAGTTTTAGTGTCAAAACATACAAGCTGGGGTCCTAGCAGTGGGCAGAGGATCTTCATAGTCAACTTCACCAAATTTAGAATCAGAGAAGTAAGAGACACATCTCTGGATGTATCTGTATGTTTCCAGAGAGGTTCAGTTAAAGAGATAAGATGTACTCTGGATAGAGGCGGCTCAGTGCAATGGGCTGGAGTTGCAGGCTGAGTAAATGGGGAAAAGGGAAGAATTCATCTGTTTCTTTCTTTCTATACTGTATGTGTATTTGTGGTTTTGCCTGCATGTATTCACCCAGATGCCTGCTGAAGCCAGAAGAGGGTGTCACATCTTCTGAAACTGGAGTTACAGAGAGTTGTGGACCACCTTGTAGTTGCTAAGAACTGAACTCAGGTCTTCTGGAAGAGCAGCAGCTCTTAACCACTAAGTCATTTCTCCAATTCTCATTTCTGCTTCTTTTTATTTTATTTATTTATTTTTTTGAGACAGGATTTCTTTGTGGAGCTTTGTGCCTTTCCTGGAACTCACTTGGTAGCCCAGGCTGGCCTCTAACTCCCTGCCCAGCTTCTTTTTATTCTTTAAAGAGGTATTTATTTTTATTTTTTATATATGGGTGTTTAGCCTGCATATAAATGTACTACATACTTTCCTAGTGCCCATGAAGGTCAGAAAAGGGTACCAGATCCTGGAGAAATGGAGTTATAGTTATAAGCCACTATGCAGGTACTGGGAACTAAGCCTGCCTCCTTTACAAGGGCAACAAGTACTCAGAACCACATAGCCATGTCTCTAGCTGCTCAACTCTGCATCTTGACTACCAATACAATGTGACCCACTTTCTGTTATGCCTTCTCACTATGGTGAACAGTATCCCCTCAAGCCATGAACAAAAAAAAAACAAACAAACAAAAAAAAACTCTTCATTCCTTAAGTTGCTTTCATCAGTCATTTGGTCAGAGCAACAAGAGAAGTAACTAACCAAATATTTGAGGATGAAAATTATCATTTTGGAAATCCAGTCTAGATTTTACCAAATCAGTATCGGTACATCTCTGCTCTGTGTCTATCAGTTTGTGGATTACCATTGAACAACCCATGAAGGACAAATTGTTGACTTTCCAGAATGATCTGAGACCAGAGCAGTTGAACATCAGCCCACATGGGCAAGCAGGAACAAAGTGCAAGCCAAGAAGACCTTATCCAGAATGGCAAAAGTGTTTATTTCCTAAGGTCTCTGCTAGGTGTAATGTTGTTCCTTTAAACGACATCAGAAAAGAAGATATTTCCCTGAAACTGACTTTTTGTAATATAGCACTATAAAAATGATTGGATTATCATTGGGCAGTGGCGGCACACACCTTTAAAACCAGCACTTGGGAGGCAGTGGCAGGCAGATCTCCAGGTTTGAGGACAGTCTGGTTTACATAGTGAATTTCAGGACAACCAGAGCCACACAGAGAAACTCTATCTCAAAAAAGAAAAAAAAAAAAGAAAAAAGTAAAAGAAAAAAGAAAAGCTAGGATTATGATGACAGTATGACATGGATACCTTATAGGGAAATACTGTTAAAGACAGCTCTTTCTGTAAGTTTTCAATAAATAAAAAATACTATATGCAAAAACTAGAACTTTGTCTCAAGAAAATGCTCTTTAATCCTTGAATATAAGTAATTTAGAATATTCATAACCTAACCATTTTAAGCATTTATTACTTAATATTTAATTTATCATTCTCAGTGAAACTTTGTGGAAAGAAAAAATACCATATAAGTGTATAAAAGTATATAAAATAGTATAATATGATACTAACAGATAATGGTGACTCCTTTTGGAAAAGAAAGTAAGATAGAGTGTAGCTAGAAGTTTTCCTGTGTCACACTAGGTCCCGTAGCCGCTCAGACACAAGTAAACATGCAGAGCTTTATATCAATTATGAACTGCATGGCTCTTATAACTAAACTCAGCCCATTTTTATTAATCTTTGTTTTGCCACGTGTTCCGTGGTTTATGAGTCTGCTGGCATGTTGTTCCTTTGGCAGCAGCTGGCATCTTCTTTGCCTCTCCTTTCTTCCCTCACTATTTCCCTTGGATTTTCCCACCTGGCTCCATCCTGCCATGCCATAGGCCTTTATTTATCAACCAGTCAGCGCAACACATATTCACAGCAGAAAAACATCTCACAGAATAGAGTGATTCATGGAGAAATGTGAATTTGTGGAATGTTTGCATTTTTTGCTGAAAGAATGTGCCCATTATAAATTTACAGGAAACAAACCAAGGTACCTGTTTCTTGTGACAATCTAGTCTAAAATATCTAAAATATCTTGTAGCTAGAGGTAATTTTTCTCATTGCTTTAACCAATATCTGATAAGAAGTAATTTAAAGAAGTAAGATCTATTTAGGATCTGAGAAGATACAGTCCATCAAGGCAAGGTAGCTGGAGTATAATACAATTGGTTATTTGGCTTCTGCAGTCAGGAAGCAAAGAGATGAATGTTTGTGGTCAGCTCACTTTCTCCTGTTTATTCAGATGTAGACTCTAGCCCATGGGATAACAGCATTCCTATTCAGGGTAGATCATGCCCACTTAGTTCATTCTCTCTAGAAATGGATTCTCTTACACACACACACACACATATACAGGTGAGCTTCCTAGGTGACTCTAACTCAAGTCAGAAATGATGATAAACCACTAAATTATACATACTATAATGTTATTTACAAAGACTTCCATATTTCTGCTGGTCACTTCCCTGGAACTTTGAATTCCATGCACTGGTGGTAAGAAAATTTTATTTATTTTGTTCACTGAAATTTAAATACAGTTTAAATATTCAATTTTTCAAGAAATACTAGTTTCAAATAAACACTAAAAAGAAGTTGCCATGAAAAATGATTTTGTTGGAGGGAACGAAGGGAACCAATGTGAGTGAGCAAGAGAACATACTAGGAGAATGTTTACCATTGGTTGAAATTGGATTCTGATCCTTACTCTGTTGCTTATACATATACATCCTCAACATGCATATTTTAATTATCAAGACACAAGATGATTAAGTTTTATTAACTCACAAAATTGGAAATCCAGAATGGAACACAAAAAGAGCTCCCTTGACTTTTTCTTGTTGGTTGCAATATAACGTCTGCAATTCTAAACAAACACCATAACATGATGAGACAGCAGTCCAAACTGATGAGGACTTTTTTATTTGTGCAGGTCTACATCAAGAAGGATTAATTTTCTCAGCAGCCTCTACAAATTACCCCCGACACTGAATGGACCAGATCCAGATTACACGTGCACTATCAAATTAATCACTTGAAAAGAGGTAGAAAATGAGGTTTCATTTACACTCAATCATATTACATACTCTGGGGCTGGGCCTCCTTCCCTGAACACAGAAAAGCCAGATTCCAAGACAACAAAAGAAGAAAAAAAAGGTAAACAACTAAATTTGCTATAATTAATAAGTAAAGACACAAATTACAAATAGGATCAAGTGACCTGCCTTCATAATTACTTTCCATATAAAATGAGACCACCAGTGTCAAGCACTAGTTTACCCTTACTGTTCAATGAATACCAGATTTCTGTTTTATCTTTCTCTTCAATAACTGAAGCATATTTCAATCAGGAAGAACATTATAATAGGAAGAAGAAGAAAAATGTTCAGATATGGAGTTTTCTCCATTCAAGTAGATAGATCCACCTGAAACAGTGGTTCTCAATCTTAAATGTGGATCCCAGTACCTGCAGTGCTTGGAAAGTCACAGATTTCTGGGCCCCACCTCTAGCAGGTCTGAAGTAGACTGCAAAATCATGCAATTCTAATAAGCTCCCCAGTGTGCTGAGGGTGTTATTCAGAATCACTCTTCCAAGAACCACTGCCCCAGAGTAATGCATAAGCCATGAGAGCAATGCCTGAACCCTGAGAGCAATGTATGAGACATAAGTATTATGCATGATCTATGAGCATAACGTATGAACCATAGGCTGAAGTGATGGGATCATTTGCTTTCTGAATGCCCACCAGCGAACTCAGTCTCAGTCCAGCCAAATGACCTCAAAGAGAAGAGCTGCGAAATATATAGCATTTCTGAAGTTTCACATTGTTTCCTGGTTTCAGAGCCTCAGACAAGAAAGCTTCATTCAAAGATAGATCCTCACAGGTTAAGTCTGAGAGAACAGGAAGGCCAGCCACTCCAAGTAACTAGCTACCATTATCTCACCTGCCAACTCAGCAACAAAGGGAAAGCGAAATAGCAGGCATTCAAATTTGAAATGCTTTTAAGGGCTTGGAAGTATTACAAGTAAACCATCCCTCCTTTCTCCTGTGCCTGATAAAACCATTTAAACAGAGACCCCCAAGTATTTAGAGCTCTTTTACTTCTTTGCCAAAGGACAATCCTCCTTGATTGGGATCTATCACAAAATTCATAGCATGGCCCAGACAAACTGGCTAGACAAGTCTGCTGTCAACTGCTTTGCCAACAGTGGACCAAAGAACTGGATTGGAAACTTTTTTTTCTGTAATTCGATGCAACAAATTTTTCAAAACAATATTTTAATTTGCATACCAAGCCAAATTCTCTCTCAGAGGAGGGATAGAACACATTCCATTGTGTAAGACAATACTCACTCATTCCCACAGAGTGATGTCAGTACTCAGCAAGCAATGCTCTTTCTGACACTCTTTGTCTGGCTTGTAAAGTTCCTATTATAAAATGTGAACCATTTTAGAATCAAGCAAGATGTTGCAAATACTTCTGTTATCATTTTTATAAAACCCAAAGAGACAAGGCTGTCACCAACTGCCTCGTGCACAATTGTTTAATGACTTTTCCCTCTTGGTATGAATAGGATTTCTGAAATCTATCTTCATGTCCCAGGACTTTCTTCTCACAGGAATTCTGATTTGGATAGTTTATTTTTGTCAGCTTTTAACAGCCATGGAGCAATCTCATTGTTTACTAAGATAAGAGGAGGCTTGTCAAAGTTGTAGGGCTGAATGTTGGGAGGGGTTCTGAGGTTAATGGGAAACATACTGGGTGTTTTTTCAGGAGTACAAGGAAGATCAACAACAAAACACACTCCAACACATAAATGGTGGAAGATGGCATGGCACAGTACAGTACAGCTTGGGCATTTTGACAAGAGCTTATTTTAAATATTTCTCAAAAGCAATAAAATATCTTATTGATCTTTATCTACCTGTGTACATATATACTATGAAAATTTAAGAATAAAGAATACAGGCTGTGCATAGTGGCACAACCTTTAATCCTAGTACTCAGGAGTCAGAGGCAGGTGAATCTTTAGGAGTTTGAGGCCAACCTGGTCTACACAGCAAGTTGGAAGACAGCCAGAGCTACATAATAGAGAGACTCTGTCTCAAAAAATAGAAGATATAAAAAACAAGTGAAAAGAATAAAGAATAATTGAATTTCCATTGAACTACAATCATGTGCTAATTTGTTCACTGTAAAGAGTTTTAAAAACAGAACAGTAAAGAAAATACAACCCAGCTTGCCTAAATTAACAACTGTTCACATTTAATCACATTGATTTAGCAAATTTTAAATTAAAACAAAAATATAACAGCACAACAAAATTGAAATTCCTTAAGTTTTTCCATGTCCATTTGCCTCCTTACTACTTAATATTTAGGTAATCTTCTAATTATTTTATGATTTTGTCAGAAATACTCTTGTATATTTTCTGATAACTGCATAATGCTGTTGCAAAGTATTTGCAGCACTGTAGTTTGATTGTTTGCATTGAATGCTATATTTGGAGCCTATCTACCTAGATACATATAGTTCTAGAGTATTTTTAACTTTCTAATGGTGGTATAGCATTCCATTGTAAGAAAACATTACAATTTATCTTTTAGTCTATTGATTAAACCTTTGGATGTTTCCTATTTTTTTCAGGCTCACAAACAGACTGGAATGAACAGCCATGGCCATGCTTATTGTGGCATTAATTGAAAAGCTTTTCTTGGGACTATATTTTTTCCTTAATTTTACTTTTTTATAATTTAATTTAATTTTATATATTAGCCATGGGTTCCCCTGTCCTCCCCCCTCCCACCCTTGGGACTATATTAAGGGCTGTGTAGTTCTAACATCTGCACATTTTCAGCCCTGTGAGATATCCTCAAAGTGCTCTCAGCAGAGGATAGCAATTAGGGCTCCAAATAGGAAAAAAATGTTTTCTGCAATTCTTGCCAAAACTCTAACTCTACCTTTCCTAAGCCATTCCTCTCCTCCGAGCATCACTTAAGAAACATCCAAAATGAAAATTTTGCATACACATATAATGATACTGTACTGGTTGTCATTTTGTTCATCAGCATCCTCATTTCTTGAAACATTGAATCTATTTACCATGGAAAACAGTCCTATTACACAACAGTGTTGTGAGTCACACAGTCATGAAGGAGTTTCACTCTGGTTTTAATGCTCAATTCAGAGTATGAGATCAGAACATGACCAAACAGAATTCTTTTCGGGGGCAATATAGCTAAAGGAGAGAAAAATATCACTTTTCTCTAATGAGAAATGAGGGCCAAGTTGTATTTGCCTGCTGAGGATGAAGCCATGGAGAGAAAAAAAAATCAAGATTTATAGACATTCTACTTCTAGTTATACACACTAAAGAACTAAAAACTTCAACAGCCATTTGTGCATTGATGTCCAGTTCAATTACGTATTTTTCCAGTTGCTCTTACAAAATACCCTCACAAAAGCAGCCCAAACAAGAAAAGAAGGAAAGAAAGGAGAGAAGGAAAGATAGGGGAAGAAAGAGAGGACAGAAAAGTTGGTCTATTTGGGCCCAGAGTTTGAAAGCACAGTGCGTCATGATAGTAAAATCTTGTTGAAGAGCACTTGAGGCAGCTGGTGAGCAGACAGAGATGAATGCTGCTGCTCAACTCACCCTCCTTATTCAGTCTTGTTACCTAATTACAGAGAATCATACCATCCACATTTAGGGTGGGCTTTCCTATCTCAATCTAGTCACGATTAGCCCTCACAGGCATCAAAAGATACTTATCCTCTAAGTGATTCTAAATCTTGGTGTCAATATTAACCATCACATCTACAATAGCCATAGGATAGAAACTACAAATGCCCACTGGTGGGTGAACAGGTTCACAAATGTTCCTATATACATAAAACAGAATGTTGTTCAGCCAAAGAAAGAAAATATTGTTACCTTCTATAGTGTGGATGAATCTTAAAAACATTTATGCTACCTGAAATAAGAAAGGTTAAGCATAGCAAATGCTGTACATTTTCCCTTTGATGAAATATCTAGAATAGGAAATCAAAAAAATATATACTAGACTTATCAGTTACTAATTAATGGGCATAGCTTTTGTATTTTGTGACTTGGGCACGAGTGTTATTGAAAAAATTTGAAAATAGTAGTGATATTTCTACATCATTACAATGCAATTAATAATATTGACTTATACTTAAAATTATTTAAATGACATATTGATATATATTCATCACAGTAAAAACTGGAAAACAACAATTTTCATCAGAGATACTTCCTCCAGCAACTGATGGAAACAGATGCAGCGATCCACAGTCAAACATTAGGTCAAGACTGAGGAATCCTGCTGAAGAGAGGGAGAAAGGATTGTAGGAGCTAGAGGGGTCAAGGACATCACAAGAAAACCCACAGAATCAACTAACCTATGCTCTTAGGAGCTCATAGAGACTGAACCAACAACCAGGGAGCCTGCATGGGACTGACCTAGACCCTCTTGTGACAGTTGTATGTCTTGGTCTACTTGTGGTATTCCTAAAAGTAGGAGCAAAAGCTATCTCTAACTCTCTTACTGCCTTTTGAGACCCTATTCCTCATTCTGGGTTGACTTGCCCAGCTTTAATATGAGGGGAGGTGCTTAGTCTTACTGCAACTTGATATGTCATGTCTTTTGATATCCATGGGAAGCCTGCCCATTTCTTAACAGAAACACAGGAAGAGAAGTGGATTGGGGCAGGGGGCAGGCAGAGGGGAGGGACTTGTAGGAGAGAAGGAAGGGTAAACTATGGTCAGGATGTAAAATAAATAAATAAAAATATAAAAGAAAAAGAACATGAAAAGAAAGAAAGAAAAAGAGAGAGAAAAGAAAGAGAAAAAGAAAGGCAGGAAGGAAGGAAAGAAAGGAAGGAAAGGGAAGGAAGGAAGAAAGGAAGGAAGGGAGGGAAGGAGGGAGGGAGGAAGACAACAACAACAAAAAGGCAGAAGGCTGTTAAGATGATTCAACAGTTAAAAATGCTTGCCACCAGGTCTAATGACCAGAGTTTAATCCCTATAAAAACACATGGTAGAGACTACTGACTTCCACAAGTTTTCCTTTGACCTACAGACATTTGCTGTGGCACATGTGCACACACACACACACACACACACACACACACACACACACACACACACACATTTCCTAATTTCATTCCCTGGATCCCACTATACATGAAACCAGTCCTGGCTGTCTTGTCCTCAGTTATAGAACCCAATGCATTCTAGTTCTCCCTTGATTTGAACTGGCTTTCTGTCATGAGGAACTGCAATAATTCTAGGTCATATATAGTCAGACATAATTGCTTCCTGTTAGGAAGGAAAATAATATGATCCTGACACCTAGTTAAGGTATAGACTTTGAAACTCCCAGTGCTTTCAGAGAATCAACCAAATCTTATTATAATCCACTGGAGGGGGTTAGTAAAATTTTGGATATACCTTGAATGAATATGGTGATTCCCTAGGTTCCCTTAGCTATTTGTTAAAGGTCTATTCTAGCCAAAACTGTCAGCTTTAGGTTACTGTGTTAAGAATTTAGTGAGATGCACAAGAAGACAGATGTGAAAGAGGATCCAAAATGATGAGAAGATAGACAGTAAGAGTGATTCATTCATTCTAATACCAAATAGTAAAAGAAATTATCCAGCTGGGTTGTGGTGGCACACACCTTTAATCCCAGCACTTAGGAGGCAGAGTCAGGTGGATCTCTGTGAGTTTGAGGCCAGCCTGGGTTACAGAGCAAGATCCAGGACAGGCACCAAAACTGCACAGAGAAACCCTGTCTCAAAAAAAAAAAAAAAACAAAAAAAAGAAAGAAAGAAAGAAAAGAAAAAAGAAAAAGAAGAAAGAAGGAAAGAAAGAAAGAAAGAAAGAAATTATCCAAACTCCTAAAATAAATATAATTCTCACATTTCAAACACTAATTTTGATCTGGAATATGATGCTCCCTTCCAAGAGTCGTTATTTCTTTTCAGAGGAAACAGAAATTCCTTTCTTTTTTATTTTTTTAATAAAGGAATGTTTACTGCTGCTCTATTTACAATAACTAGGACATGGAAACAACCTAAATGTCTATCAACTAATGAATGACTAGTGAAAATGTGGTACTATGAAATACTATTCAGCTGTAAAAACATGAAATCATGAGATTCAAAGGTAAACAAATGGAACTAGAAAAATGTTATAGTGAGTAAGGTGACCCAGACAAACAGACAAGCCCTACATGCGCTCTCTTATATGTGGATCCTGGTTCAGAACCTTTACCTAACCCAGAGTAACTTCAGACACCAGGAAAGTAAAAAAGAATCATGGTTGGTAGGAATGGAGCTCTAGAGAGGGAACTAGCTAGATATGGGTACTATAAAGGTGAAAATGAGAAAAACAGGGGGAAGGAGCGGCAACACAGATGGAAGGAGGATAGATAAACAACATGAAGGATGCTTTAAAAAAGCCACTGAGAAACATTAGTTTGTGATTATTTGAAAATATATAATATATAAATAGTTTTGTATGTATATATAGATTAAATAAAGCTGTATCATATGGGATAATAATGCATCCCATGAGAGCTATAGATTGTCTAACTAAAACCACAGTGTCAAACATGGAAAATCTCTCTTTGAGTTGTTGGTCAAAGGAGTCCAAGAGACTCCTGAAACAATATAAGCTACTGCAATTGTCCTTGGTTGCCTCTCAAAATTTGAAGGCAATACCCTATTGCTAGAGACATCAAATACTTCAGACATATGACTTGGAGGAATTAAGCAAGAAATGACCTGAAAGCCATGAGCAAAAGATGTCATATCTAAATGTGTTATGTAAAGTGACAAGGGGACAAAGCAATTAAAAGTCCTACTTTCCTGTAAAGCCTATGAATCACAATGACCAACAAAGCAAAATATTCTCTAGTGTGCAATAGTGGTACTCATGTCTTGATCATAACCTACAGACACCTGTAGATGTAACTGTCTTGTTAAATAAGAAATGCAGAGCCAGTTGAATGAATTCTTGCCACGTTGGGTGCCAAATGTAGATGTAACCATCTTGTTAAATAAGAAACACAGAGCCAGTTGCAGAGTTAAAAACCATGAGGTCAGAACAATAGCTGAGAGCCTTACCCTTCATTGCTTCTGCTGTCTTTCCTCTCCGCAAGAGACCTACTTCTGTGTGTCTTGTCTTTTTTTTATAGACTTTCTGTTCTGTTTTCTCATTGATTGTAAACCCAGCCACATGACCTCCTCATCATTGCCTGTCTGTACAGACCTCCAGGTCTTAAAGGCGTGTGTCTGCCATGCTGGCTGTGTCCTTGAACACACAGAGATCTACCTAGCTCTGCCTCCCAAGTGCTGGGATTAAAGGCATGCACCACCATCACCCAGCTTCTGCTCTGGCTTGCTCTGACCTCAAGGCAACTTTATTAACATACAAATAAAATCACATTTCAATACAAATAAAATATCACTATAGACACCTACTTGGATTAATGCCCACTCAATAGGAATTCAAGCCTGCTACTGCAAATCTAGCCAACTACCTGCAGCTGGTCAGGCCATGAAATAAAAGAGAGTCAATTACTGCCACTTTCCTAAACAATATAATTCACAACTACATTCTAAATATCTATATAAGTGTAGCCCTCCTCATCAAAAAAACCTCTTTTTTGCAGCAGAGATCATCACAAAAATCCACAGATGTTCAAAATGTAGACAATTGCCCATAGGATGCCTATCAGTAACTGACACATCTGCAACATTCAGGGAAAATCTCAGAAGACGGGGCAGAAAGATTTTAAAATCCAGAGGACTGGTACATCTGCTACAAGATAGTGTCTTCTGTACAACTACAGGAAGGCTGCATCCATGAACTCTTAACAACATGGTCACCTAAAAAAAGCCCTGCACAATGAATGACAACCAAGTTGGCATGCCAACATGGATAGGGGAAATCTCACAAGGCCCCACCCATAGATGATGAGCTACAGGCAATTAATGGCTGCTAAAAGAGCTAGAATCAGTTTTCTTTAGGGAAAATCCCCAATAGGGTATCCAATCCTAAGTGTTAGACCAAAACACATATACATATGAGCAACACTAAATGGACCTAATAAATTACATTTATACATAATATAATAATTAAAAAAGGAGAGGCCATGAACTGTAGTGGAAGTAGAAGGGCAAAGGAAGAGTTGAAGCAGAGGAATTGGGTGGAAGTTATGTAAAAATATAGTACTAACACATGAAATTCTAAAAAAATAAGTTTAACAAAAATAAACAAAGGCAGACAATGATTCACATCTTGAGAATCTCATCTCATATTCTTTTTACTAGCATGGCCCCGATGGGGTGAGGGAAGAGCCTGGAGAGAAGAGAAAGGGAGAGAACTTCCTGACTTTCCTCTTCCCAAGTTTGACATTTCTATCTTCAGATAAATTAAGGAACAAATAACTAAAATATTGACAGATTAAAGAATCTAGAAGAGTTATAAAGTTAGATGGGCAATTTTATTCTTTACTATGTTTATGAGAACAATTATAATTTGAATCTAGTAGTCTTCCCTTTCTTGAAAATTACACATATGTTACACCCAGCTAACCAGCCTATAACCTTTCTCATGTTATGATTTAGAATGAAACAAAAACTAAATTAAGTCTCTTTTCAAAGAGACAAGCCATATGTTTAAAAATATTTGTTGAAAAGTTTCCTTAAGGATTTAAGTATGGGAAGTGGACATCAAAATAGTAAAAGATCCAAGAATAATAAGATTATCGAAAGAAATGCAGGTAGCAGAGAACAGACTCTGGTGAATACAATGGGAAAAATTCATCACTGTTTAAGTAACTCTTGGCAATGTTTCCAGGGTGATCAAATTCGAAAGCACATTAGGCAGAATAAAATAAAAATCAAGCCCATCCCTGGGCACCAGCCATTCTGGGGAAGACCTGCCCAAATTAGTCCCAGGTTCTGGCCATTGGCCTGGCCCCAGCGGGAAGGTTCCCCTTCTCCAAGACCCCCTAGCAGATCCTGCAATCTACAAGCAATGCCCCCACACCCATCCGCCCCCCAGCCACTTCCTGAGATTCAGAGACCAGCCCCCAGCTCCCATCCTTGGGCATCAGCCATTCCCAGGGAAGACCTGCTCAACTTGGCCCCAGTTTCTGGACATAGGGCGGGGCCTGGAGCAAGGTTTCCCTTCTCCAACCACGGCCCCCCCCCCCCAACTCCCCGCACAGACCCTGCATTCTACATGTCCTGCCCCCACATCCATGCACACTGAGACCTCCCCCCCTCCCGAGAATTGGAGACTAGCCCCCAGGTCCCATCCAGACCAGAGGTAAGTGCCTGGGGTCATATCCAGAGAGGCCTGCCCCTAGGTCCCTTCCCAGGGCACCAGCCATTCTGGGGAAGGCCTGCCCAACTTGGCCCCAGGTTCTGGCCATCTGGCGGACCCCCCACGGGAAGGTTCCCCTTCTCCAAGACCCCCGGCAGATCCTGCAATCTACATGCCCTGCCCCCACCCCATCTACATGAGACCCCCACCCAAAAACTCCCCTGGCCAACTAATAATTAAACAACTAAACATACATAATAAAGAAAGAATATTAAGAGCAGCAAAGGAAAAAGGCCAAGTGATTTTAAAGGCAAACTCATTAGAATAATGCCTGATTTCTCAATGGAGACTGAAAGCTAGAAGGACCTGGACAGATGTAATGCAGACACTAAGAGACCATGGATGCCAGCCTAGACTAATATACCCAGCAAAATGTTCAATCATCATAGGCAGAGTGAACAAGACATTCCTAACAAAGCCAGAATTAAACAATACTTATCCACAAACCCAGCCCTACAGAAAGCACATGAAGAAAAATTCCAACCTAAAGAAGTCAGATACACCCTTGAAAACACAGGCAATAGATAACACCACAGCAGTAAACTCCAAAGAAAAGAAGTACACACACACTACCACCAAAAAAATGACAGGAATGAACAATCACTGGTCATTAATATCCCTTAATATCAATAGACTTAATTCACCTATAAAAAGACACAGACTAACAGAATGGATATGAAAGCAGGACCCATCTTTCTGCTGCATACAAGAAACACACCTCAAATTCAAAGATAGACACTACCTAAGAATAAAAAGCTGGGAAAAGACTTTCCAATCAAATGGTCTTAAGAAGCAAGCAGGTGTAGCCATCCTAATATCCAGAAAAATAGACTTCAAACTAAAATCAATCAAAAGAGATCAAGAAAGACATTACATACTCATCCCAGGAAAGATCCGACAAGATGAAGTCTCAATCCTGAACATTTATGCTCCAAACACGAGGGCACCCACATATGTAAAAAGAAACATTACTAAAGCTTAAATCACATATAAACCCCCACACATTAATAGTGGGAGACTTCAACACCCCACTTTGACCACTAGACAGATCTGCCAAATTGAAACTTAACAGAAATACAGGGCTTAACTGATGTTATGACTAAAATGGACTTAATCTATATCTACAGAACATTCCATCCTAACAAAAAGGAATGTACCTTCTTCTCAGCACCCCATGGAACCTTCTCTAAAATCGACCACATACTTGGCCACAAAGCAAATCTCAACAGGTACAAAACAATTGGAATAACCTCCTATGTTCTATCAGAACACCATGGTTTAAAGTTAGATTTCAACAACAGAAAAAACTACAGAAATCCTACAATCTCATGGAAACTGAATAATGCTCAACTGAATCACCAATGGGTTAAGGAAGAAATAAAGAATGAAATTAAAGACTTCCTAGAGATCAATGAAAATGAATATACCACATACCCAAACTTATGGGACACTATGAAAGCAGTGCTAAGAGGGAAATTCATAGCACTGAATGCCCACATAAAGAAGCTGGAGAAATCTCATGCTAGTGACTTGACAGCACACCTGAAAGCCTTTGAACAGGAAGAAGCAAAGTCTCCCAGGAGGAACAGACACCAGGAAATTATCAAATTGAGAGCAGAAATCAATAAAATAGAAATAAAGAGAACAATACAAAAAAATTAATGAAAGAAAGAGTTGGTTCTTTGAGAAGATCAACAAGATAGACAAGACTTTATCCAAACTAACCAAAAGACAGAGAGAGAGAGAGCACCCAAATTAATAAAATCAGAAATGAAAAGGGGGACATAACAACAGACAATGAGGAAATCCAGAGAATCATCACGTCATACTTGAAAAAACTCTACTCCACAAAACTGGAAAGTCTAAAAGAAATGGATATTTTTTTCTGGATAGTTACCACATACCTAAGTTAAATCAAGACCAGATAAACCATTTAAATAGTCCAATAACCCCTAAGGAAATAGAATCAGTCATTAAAAGTCTCCCAACCAAGAAAAAAAAAAGCCCAGGACCAGATGGTTTCAGTGCAGAATTCTACCAGATCTTCAAAGGAAAGTTAATACCAATACTCTTTAAATTGTTCCACACAAAAGAAACAGAAGGAACATTACCAAACTCCTTCTATGAAGATACAATTACCCTGATTCCTAAACTAAAGATGCAACAAAGAAAGAAACTACAGACCGATCTCCCTCATGAACATTGATGCAGAAATACTCAATAAAATCCTGGCAAACAGACTCTAAGAACACATCAAAACAATTATCCACCATGATCAAGTAGGCTTCATCCCAGGGATGCAAGGGTGGTTCAAAATACGAAAGTCCATCAATGTAATACACCATATAAACAAACTCAAAGAAAAAAACCACATGATCATCTCACTAGATGCTGAAAAGGCCTTTGACAAAATCCAACACCCCTTCATGATAAAGGTCTTGGAGTGGTCAGGAATACAGGGAACATACCTAAACATAATAAAGGCAATTTACAGCAAGCCAACAGCCAACATCAAATTAAATGGAGAGAAACTCAAAACAATTCCACTAAAATCAGGAACAAGACAAGGCTGTTCGCTCTCCCCATACTAATTCAATGTGGTACTTGAAGTTCTAGCCAGAGCAATAAGACAACATAAGAAGATTAAGGGGATATAAACTGGAAAGGAAGAAGTCAAGTTTTTGCTATTTGCAGATGACATGATAGTATACATGAATGACCCCAAAAATTCAACCAAGGAACTAATATAGCTTATAAACACCTTCATCAACATAGCAGGATACAAGATCAACTCAAAAAAATCAGTAGCCCTCCCATATACAATTGGCAAACAGGCTGAGAAGGAAATCAGAGATACATCACCCTTTACAATAGCCACCCCAATGACAAAGAAATGGATGAGATCTACATGAGCAAACTGGACATGAGGGGGCATAATGAAGGGCAAGGGTCAAGGGAAAGAGAGCTTAGGGGAGCAGGAGATACCAGCCGGTTAAAGAACAGAGAGGGAGAACAAGGAAAAAGAGACAATGATAAATTGAAGACCCTATGGGAATAGGAAGAAGCAAAGTGCTAGAGAAATCCACAAAGATACCTCCACTGTAGACTACTGACAATGGTCCAGAGAAAGCCCAAACTGACCTACTCTTGTGATAGGATGGCCAAACACCCTAACTGTCATGCTAGAAATCTCATCCAGTGACTGATGGAAGCAAATGCAGAGATCCACAGCCAGGCCCCAGGTGGAGCTCCAGGAGTCCAATTGGCGAAAAAGAGGAGGAGGGATTGTATGAGCGAGAATTGTTGAGACCAAGATTGGAAAAAGCACAGGGACAAATAGCCAAACTAATGGAAACACATGTGGAGCCCCCAGCTGGAGCAGGCCCTCTGGATAAGTGAGACAATTGAATAGCTTGAACTGTTTGGGAGGCCCCTAGGCAGTGGGACCGGGACCTGTCCTTAGTGCATGAGCTGGCTGTTTGGAACCTGGGGCTTACACAGGGACACTTTGCTCAGCCTGGAAGGAGGGGACTGGAGCTGCCTGTACTGAATCCACCAGGTTTAAATGAATCCCCAGGGGAGTCTTGGCCCTGGAGGAAATGGGAATGGAAAGTGGGGTGGGGGGAGAGTGGGGAGGGCGGGAGGAGGGAGGACAGGGGAACCCATAGCTGATGTGTAAAATTAAATGAAATTATAAAATAAAAAATAGGGGGGAAAGAAAAATAAATAAATAATTAAAATTATTGATTCTCTAAAAAAAAAACTCTATATTTTCATGCCACACCCATATTTCATCTTATTTTTGGCCTGTCTAATCAAGGTACTTATGTTATACACATTTTTAATCCATCTAGGAGCATTCTCCTAAGGGTTAAAAATTTAGATATAATAAAAGTCATTTTCTGAAAAAAAAAAAATCAAGTCTTTGTTCCACATGAAAGAAAGCTGCAAAGAGAAGGCAAGAAATGAATACTGTCACATCATGAAAGTGGAAGTACTTCCCCATGTTTCTTTTGGTTGACTCTGCAATAGCTCTGTAATGACTATAAGGAAAGGAGGATAAAGGAACCTGAGGATCTCCCAGAAAAAATAGCATTTCCAACACTCATTTATGTTTAGTCCTTTTGAATTTCCTCAAATTGCTGATGTGGGTACTTTTCATGCTTCATTCTCATAAGCAAAACGTTATGAACTATGCAGCATTGTACTAATAACAGGGTGAGGAGATACACCACACAGAAGAGGTCACATTCCAAATATTGTGGCAAGGAGCTTCTTCGTGAATTGTTAACATTTCACAGTCTGAGAAGGAACAGCTGGGTTCATGTGCCATTGCTCTCAAAGGCCTTGCAAAAGAAGATGACACAAATGGACTCAAATGTACTGTCTATTTCTTGTTATAACACAATTAGGAAATGAGCTGATGCTTCCACTTCACACACTATGTGGGTTTTCAGTATGTTTCACAAATTGAATGAATAATGCCATAGTTAGAAGGGAAGATTATTTGGCAAAAACAAGGGAGGAAGAGAAGAGGAATAATTGACACAGAAAGTAATTTGATTTCAATTAAGCTCCAGAGTTGGGGTTTTGAGGAAAATTAAAAAAAAAAAAATCCCGACATTGGTTTGGAAAGTGTTTCTACAATCTGTGTTCTACTTTTATGGCATTCCAAATTATAAACACTTTCTTCAAACTGAAGTCCTGCTTAAATGGATTAAAGAATATTTGACTAATATTAAAGAGGAGATGTTTGTTCCGAAAATGTTGAAGACAAATCTATTCTGATTTAGTAAAAAAAAAAAAAATAAGCCATAGAGATGTGAATAGCACATTGTACAAGGCAGTTCTGTGATGCACTTGAAGGTTCGTCTACATACTGTCATTTCCATTGTAATTTGGGGTATAATAATTAAAGATGTCATTGGAAGCTGGATTTTTTTTTCCAGAGCTGAGGACCAAACACAGGGCCTTGTGCTTGCTAGGCAAGCGCTCTACCATTGAGCTAAATCCCCAACTGTAGATGTATCCGGCTTGTTAAATAAGAAACACAGAACCGATTGCAGAGTTAAAAACCATGAGGTCAGAGCAAGAGCGGAAAACCTTACCCTTCACTGCTTCTGCGGTTCTTCCTCTCCGCAAGAGACCTACTTCTCTGCATCCTGTCTATTTAAAAACTTTCTGTTCTCCCCTCTCATTGGTTGTAAACCCAGCCACATGACCTCCTTGTCACTGCCTGTTTGTACAGACCTCCAGGTCTTCTATGGTTGGTATTGAGATTAAAGGCGTGTGTCTGCCATGCTGGCTGTGTCCTTGAACACACAGAGATCTGCCTAGCTCTGCCTCCCAAGTGCTGGGATTAAAGGCGTGCCCCACTACTGCTCAGCTTCTGCTCTGGCTTGCTCTGACCTCAAGGCAACTTTATTGACATACAAATAAAATCACATTTCAATACAAATAAAATATCACTATACCCAACCCTGGAAGCTGGATTTTAAAAAATCAAATACCCTTTTGTTCAGCTGGTCCTAATGGTGTATGTCTGTGCTCAGCACTCAGGAGGCTGAGGCAGGAGAATTGAAGAGTTTGCTGTCAGCCAGAGCTGCAGGGTGAGACCCTGACTAAAAAAGTGAGAGGAGTTGTCTTTTTTTTTTTCCATTGGTTTTTCAAGACAGGGTTTTTCTTGGTAGCCCTGGCTGTCCTGGAACTCACTCTATAGACCAGGCTGGCTATCTTTGAACTGGTGTTTGTCACTATCCCAACAGGTGGTTGCCTTTTTTAAGTTAATGTCTTTTGCATTCACTTCCGACACTTGTTTCCTCCTCACTGAAGTAAGGGCTTCATCTTTATTCTGTTCACTGGCACTCTGTTTAGATACAGAACCATGAAATTCTTTTTTGGAAGGGCCGGGGGCGGTTTCGAGACAGGGTTTCTCTATGTAGTTTTGGTGCCTGTCCTCGATCTCGCTCCGTAGACCAGGCTGGCCTCGAACTCACAGAGATCTACCTGGCTCTGCCTCCCAAGTGCTGGGATTAAAGACATGCGCCACCGCTGCCCAGCTTGAGAGCCAGGAAATTTTTACAAACCTGTTTCAGTAACTATCATTTAGCAAAATGACACTAATTATTACATATATTACTGAGTTTAATTTTCAAGGTAATGTTTTTTATTTCTATTTCTTTCTTTCTTTTTTTTTGGGGGGGGGGGCGGGTTTTGAGACAGGGTTTCTCTGTAGCTTTAGAGCCTGTCCTGGACTAGCTCTGTAGACCAGCCTGGCCTCGAACTCACAGAGATCCACCTGCCTCTGCCTCCCAAGTGCTGGGATTACAGGCATGCACCACCACCGCCTGGCCCTTATCTCTATTTCTGAGATAAGAAAGCAAGAGTCTGAGGTGTAGACTAGCTTGGTATAGGTTGTGTTTAGACCCATTCTTCCCTGTGTGGAGTCTTCCATATGTTATGCAAGCTTTACCTGAAAGATGCTGGCATACCATCATAAAGGAGACTATATCCAACTGCCAACTAAATATTCATGAAGGATGAATAGAATGCTTAATATTAGGCAAAAATTATTACTCTAAAGTATCACTTACAAATGCTTTTAAAGTAATATTCTAAAACTATTCAACCTTAATCCTAAATTACACACCAGTCTGTTATCACTATTTCCTTGTTGGATATTTCTTTCATAGCTCCTACTGAAGCCCTTGTTGTCATTTTATTTTTTCTAACTTTTTGGTAAGCATACAAAGCAATAGGTTTGTATAATTATACTTTGTTCCCTACCCCAACTGTACCCCCCATTCCCTTTGTCCCCTTGTTATCTAAATGAGTACAATGGCTAGTACTCAAAAGTCCAAAGCATATACAAACTTTAATTTTTCATGCTTCTATTGAACTTGTATACTATTATACATAAGAAAGTGGACCACATCCTTTTTATTATCCTTGTATGTTTCTCTCCTTACTCATTAAAAAAAGACTTAGTAATTATTCATTTGACAAACTGAGAAAGAAAGAAGGAGTAAAATCATCCAGAGAATAACCACTTCACCACTGCTGTTTAGAAGCTCCATTATAGTTCAGAGAAGATTCTGTGAATATTTTAGTTGTGCTTTGTAATACTATATGGACAACTTGTAAATGCTGAGTAAGTTACATCATATTTCACAGGTATGAAAGTGAAACTGAGACATAGTTAGACCATAGACCATATTTGAAAATGAGATGAAGACTTGCATATCAACTTAAAAACCTGAAAGGGATATATATATATATGGACAGGGAAATAGGAAGAAGAATATAAAAGAATATTTTCTTATGTGTCTGGAATCTTAACTGATACATAATACAATATGGTGTCTTTTGTCAGATATTAACACATATTTGAAAAAAGGTTGTCAGATATCATTATGACACATAATTCTAAGGAGATAATTTTGTTGATGATTATATTGTGTATATTTCCTCTTCTCAAACTATAATACCAAAGACTTTATTATGTACATTTTAAATCCACTCTTTCATTTTTGTATAATATTTAAAATATTTTACTACATCTTTTAAGAATATAAAATGAGGTAATATATTGTAAGAAATATATTAAAGTATATAAGTATAAAATATTCCAATAACTTTGAAATCCTACAGCTTTTCTTAGCAATTGTTATTAATTTTTATACAGTCTTTCTAGACTCATTGTATATTTTATTTTTAAAAATAGGATTATATTACTGAATAATTTGCTTTTATCATTTACTAATAAATCATTCACATTCTTCTGATTAATACATGACAGAATTATAGTATTTGGTGATTAAATGCTTCATAGTATAATAGTTTGAACAGAAATTTCTATTTTCATAAGTATCTTATCCATTTCTAATAATTTCCTCTTAAAATGATATAACAACAACCATCCTCTTCTGTTTTGCACTGGTGGATGTATTTCTCTAGAATCATTTCTCTAAATTAGGAACAAAAATAGATGCCCATGTTTAAATTGAATATTGTCCAAATCAATACCATTTTGTGCTTAGCTTAATGTAGACATGCATGTTCACAAATGAAAATATTTATATTGATACACACAGTTCTTTTTTCTAATAACTAAGGGAGTCCAGTAGCACTAAGCCTAACTAGCACTTAGTGGTAGGTTTCTAATGCTATCTCACAATAAAAAGATACAGGGAGTCTTTGGTGTTCAGGTAGGACAGTTACAGAAAGAACCTTGAATACTTATCATGATGAGAGTAAGAAAGAATTAGGAGAGCCGGGTGGTGGTGGAGCACACCTTTAATCCCAGCACTCGGGAGGCAGAAGCAGGCGGATCTCTGTGAGTTCGAGGCCAGCCTGGTCTCAAAGGGAGTTCCAGGAAAGGCACAAAGCTACACAGGGAAACCCTGTCTCAAAAAAAAAAATTAGGAGACCAGTCATAATCATAAGAACATATCACAGGTACATGGATACTAATGGAAAGACCACCAAGTATCGAAAGGTAAAACAATTGAAGCAACAATGTACAGAAAGCATGACTCCACAGTGATGTGAGTAAATAATTGACTGAAGAGTAAGACAGCACAAATATTTTCTTTGTAGAAAAATTCCAAATAATTCATGTACATCAGTCATATTGTCCCGTTTTAGTGATAGAGAATAATACCTTGCTTCTTAAATGTGATCTGTGTTTATAACTCCCTTCTCAACAGTATGTGGAGAGGTGGAGAAAGAGTACTTTTATAGTGGAGAAACTTGCAAACACAATGCAACCTGTTGGCCAAGCCCAACATCAACAGTGAAAGTCATATTAGTGATATTTATCACTGAGAATTGACTGTGTCCCAGGCTTTAGTATAAGAAATTTACCTGGACAGTCATTTAATCTTTATCACAACTATGAGTTTGGTATTTTTCAATAGTAGTTTTCTGTTATTATTGTTAACATTTATTCCATTGTTTAGTTTTGTTACAACACCTATACTACTGTTGTGAAATACTTCATTTTGTAATATAAAACAAAAAGTAATGATGCTAATGGTGTTATAAAAAGATTTTCTAAGAAAAATAAAGTTGTAATTAGAAAATGTAAATACAAAGCAGATATTGTTTGACTTAGTGATATTTATTTCATAAGATTTAAAAATATACACCTTATAATTGTTACCTAATTAACAATGACAATTGAGCAGAAATAAATGCTCAAGTCCCTAAATTTTGGCATGTGAATCAATTTTCACAATGCAAATCATCATAGTTCCTTGAAGAGTTGGCCAGTTCCAGGTCTGGTACAGGGCTCTGTGAGGCTATGTAGGGGTAAAAGAAAAGCAACCCATCAAAGACAAACAAGGTGACTTCAAAGGTCTTTAGTATATAAAAACACAAGCATTCATAAGCATAGCTGCAGTTAAAGATCCTCATTTCAGAAATAATCATTTCAAAAGAAAAAAAGAGGAGCTGGGGAGATGGCTTAGTAGTTAAGAGCATTGATTGCTCTTCCAGAGGTCCTGAGTTCAATTCCCAGCAACCACATGGTAGGTTACAACCATCTGTAATGGGGTCAGATTCCTTATTCTGGTGTATATATAAAATATATAAATAAATAAATCTTTAAGAAAGACAGAAAGACGGAAAGGGATAAAGAAAGCGTGGTGGTTTGAATGAAAATGGCTCCCACAGACTCATAGAGAGTGGCATTATTAGGTGGTGGTGGACTTGTTGGAGGAGGTGGGGCCTTGTTCAAGGAAGTGTGTCACTGGGGGTGGGCTTTTGAGGTTTCAGAATCTCAAGTCAGGCCTAGTGGCTCTCTCACACTTCCTGCTGTCTGCTGATCCAGATATATAGACCTCCCAGCTCCCTCTTCAGCATGATGTCTGCCCTCATGCTGCCATGCTTCCCATTATGGTGATAGTGGACTAAACCTCTGAACTACATGCCAGCCCCAGTTAAATGTTTTCCTTATAAGAGTGGTTATGGTCACAGTATCTCTTCACAGAAATATAAACCCTAAGACAGACAGACAGAAAGAAAGAAAGGAAGGAAGGAAGGAAGGAAGGAAGGAAGGAAGGAAGGAAGAAAGAAAGGAAGGAAGGAAGGAAGAAAGAAAGAGACAGAGACAGATAGAGAGAGACAGAGAGAGAGGAAGGAAGGAAGGAAGGAAGGAAGGAAGGAAGGAAGGAAGGAAGGAAGGAAGATTGCAAATGTCAGAGAAATGTCAATGATTTTTATTTTTTTATTTAAATAATTTTTTAATTAAGAGATTTTCTATTCATTGTACATAAACCACAGATTTCCCTGTCCTTCCTCCTCCCGCCCCCTAGCCTTCACCCCAACCCACCCCTCATTTTTACCTCCTCCATGCAAGGTCTCCCATGGGGAGTCATCAGAGCCTGGTACATTCAGTTGAGGCAGGTCCAAGCACCAAGGCTGCACAAAGTATCCTACCATAGGCACTAGGTTCCAAAAAGCTGGCTCATGAACTAGGACAGGTCTCAATCCCACTGCCTGGGGGACCTCTATACTGTTCAAGCCAAACAACTGTCTCGCCTATCCAGAGGGCCCAGTCCGGTATCATGGGGTCTCCTCAGCTATTGGTCCACAGTTCATACGCTTCCACTAGTTTGGTTAATTGCAGAGCAAGGGGAACACTCCTACACTGTTGATTGGAATGCAAACTTGTACAGCCACTTTGGAAATCAGTATGGCTGTTTCCAGAAAATTGGAAATCAATCTTCCTTAAGACCCAGCTATACCACTCTTGGGCATATACCCAAGGAATGCTCAATCATACCACAAGGACATATGCTCAACTATGTTCATAGCAGCATTATTTGTAATAGCCAGAACCTGGAAACAACCTAGATGCCCCTCAACTGAAGAATGGATAAAGAAAATGTGGTACATATACACAATGAAGTAATACTCAGCAGAGAAAAACAATGGCATCATGAGGTTTGCAGGCAAATGGATGGAACTAGAAAATATCATCCTGAGTGAGGTAACACAGACTCAGAAGGACAAACTCAGAAGTACCATATGTACTCACTCATAAGTGGATACTAAATATAAAGCAAAGGATAACAAGACTGCAACATACAGCTCCAGGGAGGCTAGCTAGTAAGACAGACTCTAGGAAGGATGCATTGATTGCCCAGTGATGGAGAAATGGATGAGATCTACATGAGCAAACTGGGGGTGATGGAAGGGAATGGAGGGCAAGGGATGGAGGATGAGAGCTTAGGGGAGCAGGAGGTTGGAGCTGGAATGGGAATAGAGTGGAAAGAGATACTATGATGAATGAAGACACCATGGGAATAGAGAGAAACAGAGTGATGGGGAGGGGGGGTCCCAGGAACCCACAGGGATGACTCCACCATAGACTACTGGCAATGGTCGAGAGAGTGCCTAATTTTGCATACTCTCTTGATCAGATGGCTGAATACCCTGTCATCATGGAGCCCTCATCCAGTGACTGATGGAGGTAGATGCACAGATCCACAGCTGGGTCCTAGGCAGAGCTCCAGGAGTACAGTCAATGAGAGAGAGGAAGGATTCTACGAATAAGGGACATCAAGATCATGATGGCAAAATGTACAGAGAAATATCAATGATTTTTTCAAAGCAATTCAGCATATAAGCTGTCTGGTCCTTGTTGATTTCAAATCATTGAGTCTACCATGTATGACACTTCCTAAGGAAAGCAATATTTAACTGAAGTAAAAAATAAAGAACAGAAGAGTAGAATTGAAAAGTCATATAGAAACCTACCTCCTACTACTGGAGAGAGAACAATGAGGGAGAAAGAAAGGGGGAAGGGAATGGAGAGAGAGAGTTGAGTAAGAGAGCAAGAGAAAGAGAGTAAGATAGAGAATGAAAGGATGAAAGAAAGAATCAAGTTACCTTATAATGAGATGACAGGATTTCTCTGTGTAGTCCCATAGACTCTCAAACATTACAGAATATTGCCAATGCTCTTGGATATCCTCTAGACCTTGACAGTAAAATCCTATTGCTGAAGACACCATGTACTTGAGTCTCAAAAAAAATCAAACAAAACAAAACATGTGCAGGTGTTGGCTTCCACTGCAACTGGAATAATAGGCAATTGTGAGCCACCTGACATAAGTGCTGGGAATTGAACTCAGGTCCACTGGAAGAAGTACATGTTCATAACTTGTTAATCATCTCTGTGGCCCCTAAGTGTTTTTACTTTTTGGTAGAACTTTCCCTTAACATCCTAGACATGTATAAACGTATGTTCCATGCCATAATATGTTCTCCTCTTCAGGTATATCTAATAAAGATCTTGTTGACTATTCTTTAAGTTGGCCCTGGTGCCCTTGTAATAAAAATGCCCTGAAATAAAAGTGCTTTTCTGTCTTGTAACTGTCATCAGAAAGCTGCAACAACTCTTTTCAGTTTGACTGCCTAGAGGAACATGGGTCTTCCATAACATCACGGCACAGAGCCCTGCCATGGCCGGATTTTATCCATAGTCTATATATACCATGTGAGGCTAAAAACCAAAGAGTTGTATTGTAGAAGGAAAAACAAAACCTAACAATGGCCACCATGTTGTAGAATTGAGTCTCCCCATCCTGTCACCTGGTAAAATTTTTGGGCCTTGTCTTCCTCATACCCCATACCCAACCTCTTCTAAAACCTTGAAAGAGGAAACTAGCCTTGGGCTTTCTATTGGAAGGATGCAGCTCTAGCCTATATTGAAGAAATTATTGTGTAGATGATTATAGTTATAGATTGCCTTTATCATCACTGCCCCACTATCACTAAAGAGCAGTCATCCTCAAAGGAGTTTCAAGCATCTATCTCCACCAACAAAATAAACCACAGAAGTTCAACACTGGTATGCCATTTTCTCCCAAGGCTCGAATATCCCAAGACTAATTTCTGTAATTAAAAGCCAGGTTAAAATTCCAAGGATTCCTTTCATCCTGATTTAGAAGTCTCAATGAAATGCAAGCTGTCCCCAAGCATATGACCTATGATGAACAGATCACCCTTGATATGGAAAGAGGGGAGAATAAGGGGAGCAACCAAACATGATATCCTTTGCATTTCCAGAGCAAACACCAAGGGATAGGTTACACTCCAACTCCTGCTACCCATTCAGATAGTTCAACTTGACCTGAGAGTTCCACTTTATCCTGTGTTTCATCTTGAAAGCTTAGAAGGTACACTGTTATACTGTGACCTCGGGGTAGGGTAAAATATAGACAGGCAAGGTATTCTCAGCTCTCATCTGAAAAAAAAATCTAATTTCCTCTAGCCATCACAGGCTGCCTGCTGGCTTACTGTTTGTGTAAGATATACAGTTCACTCTTTCTATCGCCCCCATTTCTTCCTCCCCTCCTTTCTGTCTCCTAGTCTGCCCATCTGCCTACCGTTAACTTCAGCTTTAACTTGATCCAGGACTCAGTCAAGGAGAGCCTTTGTTCATTTCTGTCTCTCTCATAGCACTGGCCAGACCCTGAGGTATGTATGTGGACCACCTTCTATCTATCCTCATATGCAGTGTCCTCAGCTGACATCACAGGCAGTGAAGAGAGTGAGAGGAAACTGGAAATTTCTCCAGTATCCTTGCTTCAGGGTTGTTTCCACCAGGCTCCATTGTTGAACAAAGGACACATCTGGGTGAACTGGCAATCCTGACTCAGTTCTCTTCATCCTAAGTCCTAGAAGCTGACCTCTTGTCCTCCACCCTTTAGGTTGGAGAGGTTAACATCTATTCTCCCAGCCTGTGAAAATATACCTCTTTTTGAGGTTTACACACCTTTGTAACTAGAAGCATTAGCTAAGTCTCTTCAAATTATTCAGAATGTACCAGTGGTTTTTCATGTACACCTTGACTCATACAAGTGCTTATAAAGTTCTAAATTAAGGCACACTGTGACAATGATTTACACTTCCCAGTGTGACTGACTTCTTGGAGCAGGTTCTCCTCTACTTGCAAGATCCCTCTGGAGTCTCAGGCAGCAATGTCTGTGACATAACATAGCCTTTCATCTGATTTACTATTCCCTGATGATCTTGGTCAGCTGTAGAAAAGGGATGAGCTAGGAACACACTCTTACAGTCTTTCGTGTTTTGAAATTTTATTCTCTGGCCATTAAGATGATCACATTTTATGGGATTATAATTTTGACCATTTTGAAGCCTCATCTTATTATTTCATCAATCCTTGGCAGCATCAAATCTAGGAAACCATGGGTAAACTACTTGGTGTATTTGCCACCATTAACTTACAATCATTTCTAGTGGTTGACATTGTTACCTTTCCTTCTCAAACTTGGTTCTGTCTGTAGTTTTTCTACTTAGACACTCTCCATTTGCTTCTAGAATCAGAGAAGAAACAGGATATAATCTAAGGAAGATGGTCAATACCATCCCCATTCTGTCCTTACCTTATATCCAAAATTCTACCCTGAGGACTTGGAAAATAACCCTCATTCTAGCTCTGTCTCCAGCCCCCTCAAAGCTTTCTGGATTTCTTTTCTCTGCCTCTAGACTCCTGAGGAGAAACTGACCATTTCCCTACACTGCTGCTTATTAAAGGATTCATTATACAGTTCAGCCGACATATCTAGGGAAATCTGTTTCCTTCATTAACACTACTCCATTTTAAGGGAAATCCCCATGTCCTTGTACTCCAAATGAGAACAGTGCTGAGGTCAGAACAGAGGTGCTCAACAGACAACTACTGAAAGAACAAATAACTTCATTGTGAAAGTTGGCATTATTTCACAGCCCAAATGAACTCAGCCAAGATTTTATGCTGGACGCTCCTTCTTCTGGTTGAGTAAAACATTTTGTTTAAAAGTGCTCTGGGATATAACTGTGAATCATTAGTTTATGCTGCCTCGATTATTCAATGGCCCATACATAATAGATGTCTTGGATATACCATCCTAGCACACAGCAACAAGCTCTTTCTGAAAACATACCTCAACAAGGAAGGGTAGCCAGTAAGACCCTGGCAGCTACAGACGATAATTTCGTTATGCTTCATAGCCTCCAAATTCCTATCTTGCTTCTAAGTGATGAGGAATTTCAAGTCTCCAAGGAAAGCATACAACATGAGAAAACTTTTTCAGGAAACTACAGGGCCCTGGGACCAGAGTTTAGAAAACACTTACGCAGGCGAGGCCATTTTCAAGAAGTTTTGACTATATAAATTCCTCTTTGTCAGAGTTACCACATATTAGTCCAAGACAGTTATTACATTTTCTTCTCATAAGCATGCATGATGTTCTGCATCTGGTACATTTGCCAAATTGTAGATTTATTCTTATTTCTATACATGTGTTAAAAGAATGTGTGTTCCATCTCATCAGGGAGTTACGTGAAGTCATGGGTTGCTAATTCCAAATGAATAGAAACAGTGATTAATCTGAGAGATATCACTATTCATGTAACAGATGTCCATTATGATGAGTTACACATTTGTTCCATGTTTACACTAGAATATAAAAAAGAAGATTCAAGTATTTTGTAAAAGAAAAGAAAAAGAAAAATTGGGATAGGAAGGTAGGGAGTTACGAATACTTGAAAATGTTTATTCAGGTGCCAAGTTAGATGTGACAAAGACTTGTAGTATGTCTGGAGGGTGGCAGGTAAAGAGTTGAGAGAAGGTCAAGAGCTAGGGGAGAGGAGGAGACGCAAGAATCTCTATTCTGGCTTCATTTCAGGGTGTGGATATTAACTCAGTCCATCTCACTTGGCTGACAGAGGCAAAACCGGCAATTTCATCAGCATCAGTTACACAGAAGATGGGATTTCAGAGGAAGGCATGAGAAAAGGGAGAATGATGCATGTGATTCTATTCAAATAATTAAAAACAAGGTTGGCAGTCTATCTTCCTGTCAAGAATAATAAATATCAGACTATGAACTTGGAAGGAGAAGTGCAAGTGGCTTCCTGCTGCTCCATATTAACTTTGGTCCAATACAAACTTCAGAGTTGACTCTTCACACACACAAAAATCGATTTTAAAAGATGCTCATATATGTTTTTCTAGTTACTCTGTTAGGAGAACAATAGATGAAAAGGATATCAGCTCAATGTAAGGGGAGAAGAGGATATGTCTAGGCTACACTAAAGCTATTTCCACTTAAGTAGTAAAAATAAAAGTGTACACCTGGGTTATTTTTTCATAGCTAATGAAAGGTTTCTAAAATTCTTTTTATATCTTATTATTTGCAACTTGTTCTCATAAGCTCATAAACTAAAGCAACCTTTACAAATAGATGTTAGATAGAACAGATGCATGCATATACAGAAAAAAATTTAATGAATGAAAATGGGCTAGAATCAATGAATGAGATGTTCACAGAGATAGATAATATTAACCAATGGGTCCACTATCCTGTGTATATGCTGTATTCATAGTCAGTTTTTATCATCACAGTGGCCAAATACCAAGCAAAGGTCTGTTTTGGCTCACAGTTTCAGTAGACTCAGTACATGAGTAATTCCCCTATGCACTTGGACACAACATCACAGTGCACAGGATACATACAGAAACTAGGACTGCTGGGGATAAAGTATAACTTTGAAGATATATCCCCAGTGACTGACTTCTTCTAGCTAAGCCTCATCACCTAAAATTTGCACTACCTTCTAAGAAAATGCACAAGTAGGTAACCAAACATTCAATATACAAGCCTGCAGGACATGTTTATATTCACACCGTAACATTCTGTCCTGGGTCTTAAAAGTCTCATGGCCATCTCAGTGCAAAATGTATTTAGTATGTCTGTAAGAGTCCCCAAAGTCTTAACCATTCCAACATTGTTCACAAGCTGAAGTCCAGTCTCCACTGAAACTCAAAGCAAACTTCTAGTTGTAAGGCTCTGTTAAAATCCCAAACAAGTTAAATACTCTAATGAAAGAGAAAGAAATCCCATTACAAAAAACACGAAATAAGAAAGCAGAAAAAGGGTTGGTCCCATAGAAGAATTTTGGCTTGCATACATACTGGAATGGCATAAGGTTCATAACTAGGGTTACCAACAATTGGAAAGGCAAATGCTGATATGGGTGTGGCACAACAATGGGGGTTGGTGATCAAAAGCAGTACAGAAAACTACACCAATTTGTAAACATCTCTGTTTCACCAAGTGTTTTAGTAAGCACAAGCAAAGGAGCTTTCTCAAAGCCTCAATGAAAAGCCTCCTAACCCACATGTAATTGTGGGTAAATCTGAGCTTCTCACTTGAAAAGAATAGTTTGTGTTGTCCTCTTTAGAAAACTCAGGGCCACAGAGGGAATGGGACTGAAGACATACAGTAGCCCCATTCTCCTCTCTAATACATAAGAAACCTTGGAAGCAGATGGTAGTGATATCTGCTTGACAGTAGATAATAGAATAAACAATAGTTCACCCTTTGTCCAGAGAGCATCCATGTATAGCCCTTCATTTTAAACTTGCTTATAAAGTGAATAGTATCACACTTCTGTCCTACTTGATCTATTTCTCAAACATGCAGAAGTTATTCTTCCCCACCACAAGCAAAACCACAAACCCCATTGTTATTTTCCTATAACTTGTTGGCATTATTTGCCTTCCAGTTCATCACAATAATTATTTGTTATCCTTCAATTTAACTGTTAAAATATTGGGTTAACCCACCCCTTCTAACACATAATGGGCAAAAGTAAGGAGAAGAAATCTTATAAATATAAATATGTACGTCCTTATACAAACAAGTAAGAAAATATACATGAATACCTCCACCCACATTTCTACAATGGATTGTGTGGCAATGCTTACTGTTCATAACTTTCTTGTCAAGTATGCATAGAGATTACAAACAACCACAATACCTAAGTAGGGTCATCATCCATTTGGAACAACAAACTCAGATCTACCACCATCATCACTAAGTCACCCCTTCTGTATTTTTTTCCAGTTCAGGATTCTCTAATATTGTAAATTCACAGCAGAGACCAACGTTATTCAAGTCACTCACTGCTTGGCATCTTCTTTGACTCAAGAAAGGCATAGAGATTAGATACTGGGAGTGTCAAGGAGGGGAGCAAAACCCATCGTGTTATGTTTTCTTATTTGTGTATTCTTTCCAATGCACACTCATTCCATATTTTAACTTTTAAAACTAAATCCCAGACATTCTGGTGGGCATAAAAATTAACTTTACCTTCAACTGATAATTCTTTTCTCTTTTATCTCTGTTTCATTCTCTCTCTCTCTCTCTCTCTCTCTCTCTTTCTCCCTCCCTCCCTCCCTATCTACCTACCTCCCTTCCTTCCTTACCCCTCTTCCAATAGAGTGTACAAAGAATATCTTAATTTAAATTATACCTAAAGGCATGCATTAACTTTCATTGATCTAAGCTGGGTAGCTCAGTTGATTACAGACTAGGGTTGGTGGATTTAGAGTCTTTACAAGCACATTTTGTTTTGCACCTTGGAAAAGCCTATTTTCAGGACTTCAAAGTCTAACCCCTCCCAGCAAGCCAGTTCTCAATGTGTGGTGCTTGTCAATGGCAAATATAATATGTATGATGGTTCAGTGCAATCTTTCCCCTATTCCAAAGAAAACAATGGAGAGAACATTTCGCCTTTAATGACAGTCTTTAATGGGTAAATTAACATGAATTTCTTTTTTAATAAAAAGAGAAAATAGATCAAGATGTTAATATAATTTATATAAGCTTAATTAAAACAACAATATTAAAACATTCTAGACAGTAACCACCTTGTATTTTTTCTATCTTGCATGAAGGTACACAAATCCTACACACACACAAACACACACACACACACACACACACACACACACACACACACACACACACACACATATTTCCTAACCTCAATGCAATGAAGATCCCAGGATACTATTGTCAAGATCTTTGGAATATCAAGTAAAGCATTTAGGAGTCAGTGTTCTTCAGACTCTTTTAATGATAACAAAGATCAGTGACATTTGTTTTAATATATATTAAATATATTTTCTATATATATGTATATATACATATATATATAACTGTATATATACATTTATATAAATTTAACATGCATTCTGGGGAAATTTTGACTTGGCTGGAAGGAAGGAGTTAAGAGCCTCTATGGGAAGCTTTAGGAAAAAATACAGATTTCTGGCCCCCCAAGGCAGACACATCAACTTTCTCTGAGTGGGTTCAGGAGACTGTGGGTCTAAAATGTTCTTTGGGGGTATCAAAAAAAAATTTAAACCAATCAATTTAGAGTCTGCCCTTGGAGAAGAAGCCAAAATTTGCAGATCAGTTGCTAGATTCTAAGATTTATAAGCAAAAAAAATCACTGAAATTCAAGTGGAGTTTGTGTTTTTCAGTAGATATAAACCACAATGAAGGAAAGATCAAGAAAAACTTCAGTCAGATGTAAGATGATTCACCTTCCTTACTTCTTTAATCCTCTACTCTTCTCTCCAAGCTGGCTATAGTCCTATTGGATTATCCAAGTAATCAACTACAGCTTCAAACACTTCCCTTCACCCAGTTATCCAGCTGTTTACTTCTCCTGGATATGTCTCTTTCAATTTTTTAAGATAAACATGACATTTTTCTCTTGATATTTTATTTTGACTTTCCAAATTTCAGAAATTTTACAGGAATGGCAAAATAAAACCCCATCTGCCTAAATTCAGCCTTTGCTAATATTTTGTCTCTCCTGCAACTCTTCCTTTTGCTCTCTTTCATGTTTTGGAGAAAGGAGAGGCTGATATCACCGTCCACTACCCTAAGCAGGCATCATGATCATTTTCTTTTTTTTCCTTTTTTTAAAATTTATTTAAATTATTATGTGTTTTAATTTTATACATCAGCCATGGGTTCCCCTGTCCTCCCCCCTCACGCCCCCACCCCCACCCTCCCCCCAGCCCCTCCCCTCAATTCCCATGTCCTCCAGGATCAAGACACCCCTGGGGATTCATTTAAACCTGGTGGATTCACTATAGGCAGGTCCTATCCCCTCCTTCAAGGCTGAGCATGTGTCCCTGTGTAAGCCCAAGGTTCCAAACAGCCAGCTCATGCACTAAGGACAGGTACTGGTCCCACAGCCTGGGTGCCTCCCAAACAGATCAAGCTATTCAATGGTCTCACTTATCCAGAGGGCCTGATCTAGCTGGGGGCTCCACAGCCGTTGGGTCATAATTCATGTGCTTCCATTCGATTGGCTATTTGTCCCTGTGCTTTTTGCAATCTTGGATTCAACAATTCACGCTCTTACAGTCCCTCCTCTTTCTCGACAGTTGGACACCTGGAGCTCCACCTGGGGCCTGGCTGAGGATCTCTGCATCCACTTCCATCAGTTATTGGATGAGAGTTCCAGTACGACCGTTAGGGTGTTTAGTCATCTGATCACCAGACTAGGACAGATCAGGCTTTCTCTTGACCATTGCCAGCAGTCTACAGAGGATATATCATTGTGGATTTCTGGGGACCTCTCCAGCACTCTGCCTATTCCTGTTCTCATGTGGTCTTCATTTATCATGGTCTGTTATTCCTCATTCTCCCTTTCTGTTCTTGATCCAGCTGGGATCTCCTGCTCCCCTAAGCCTTCTTTCCCTCAAATCTTGCCCTTCATTACTCCCACTGTCATCCAGGTTGTTCATGTAGATCTCATCCATTTCTCTGTCATTGGGTGATCCCTGGGTCTTTCCTAGGGTCCTGTTTTCTAGGTAGCCTCCCTGGACTTGTGTAGCAGTCTAGTCATCTTTGTTTTACATCTAGTATCCTCCTATGAGTGAGTACATACCGTGTTTGTCTTTCTGAGTCTGGGTTACCTCACTCAGGATGATTTTTTTTAGATCCATCCATTTGCCTGCAAACCTCATGATGTCATTGGTTTTCTCTGCTGAGGAGTACTCAATTGTGTATATGTGCCATATTTTCTTTATCCATTCTTCAGTTGAAGGGCATCTAGGTTGTTTCCAGGTTCTGGCTATTACAAACAATGCTGATATGAACATAGTTGAGCAAATGCCCTTGTAGTATGATGGAGCATTCCTTGGGTATATGCCCAAGAGTGCTACAGCTGGGTCTTGGGGGAGATGGATTCCCAATTTTCTAAGGACGCGCCATATTGATTTCCAAAGTGGCTGTACAAGCTTGCATTCCCACCAGCAGTGGAGGAGAGTTCCCCTTGCTCCACATCCTCTCCAGCATAAGCTGTATTCTGTGTTTTTGATCTTAGCCACTCTGACAGGTATAAGGTGGTATCTCAGAGTCATTTTGATTTGCATTTCCTGGATAATTAGGGATGTTCAGCAATTCCTTAAATGTCTTTCAGCCATTTGAAGTTCCTCTGTGGAGAATTCTCTGTTTAGTTCTATAGCCCATTTCTTAATGGGACTGTTGAGCATTTTGATGTCTAATTTCTTGAGTTCTTTATATATTCTGGATGTCAGCCCTCTGTCAGATGTGGGGTTGGTGAAGACATTTTCCCATTCTGTAGGCTGTCGCTTTGTCTTGTTGACCGTGTCCTTTGCTCTAAAAAAGCTTCTCACTTTCAACAGGTCCCATTGATTGATTGTTTCTCTCAGTGTCTGTGCAACTAGTGTTACATTTAGAAAGTGATCTCCAGTGCCAATGTGTTCAAGAGTGCTTCCTACTTTCTCTTCTATCAGGTTCAGAGTAACTGGACTTATGTTGAGGTCTTTGATCCACTTGGACTTAAGTTTTGTGCATGGTGACAGATATGGATCTATTTGCAACCTTCTACACAATGACATCCAGTTATGACAGCACCATTTGTTGAAGATGCTTTCTTTTTTTCCATTGTACATTTTTGGCTTCTTTGTCAAAAATTGTATGTTCATAGGTGTGCGGGTTAATGTCAGGGTCTTCAATTCGATTCCATTGGTCCACATGTCGGTTTTTATGCCAGTACCAAGCTGTTTTTATTACAGTAGCTCTATAGTAGAGATTGAGGTCGGGGATCTTGATGCCTCCAGAGATTGTTTTCTTGTACAGGATTCTTTTGGCTATCCTGGGTTTTTTGTTTTTCCATATGAAGTTGAGTATTATTCTTTCCAGACCTGTGAAGAATTGTGTTGGTAATTTGATGGGGATTGCATTGACTCTGTAGATTGCTTTTGGTAAGATCGCCATTTTTACTATGTCAATCCTGCCTATCCATGAGCATGGGAGATCTTTCCATTTTCTGACATCTTCTTCAATTTCTTTTTTTAGGGACTTAAAGTTCTTGTCATATAGGTCCTTCACATGCTTAGTTAGAGTAACCCCAAGGTATTTTATATCATTTGTGGCTATTGTAATGGGTGATGTATCTGATTTCCTTCTCAGCCTGTTTCTCTTGTATATAGGAAGGCTACTGATTTTTTTGAGTTGAACTTGTATCCTGCAATGTTGCTGAAGGTTTTTCTTAGCTGTATCAGTTCCTTGGTTGAATTTTTGGGGTCACTCATGTATACTATCATGTCATCTGCAAATAGGGAGAGCTTGACTTCTTCCTTTCCAATTTGTATCCCCTTAATCTCTTTATGTTGTCTTATAGCTCTGGCTAGATCTTCAAGTACTATATTGAATAAGTATGGGGAGAGGGGACAGCCTTGCCTTGTTCCTGATTTTAGTGGTATTGCTTTGAGTTTCTCTCCATTTAATTTGATGTTGGCTGTTGGCTTGCTGTAGATTGCCTTTATTATGTTTGGGTATGTTCCCTGTATTCCTGATTGCTCCAAGACCTTTATCATGAAGGAGTGTTGGATTTCGTCAAATGTCTTTTCTGCATCTAGTGAGATGATCCTGTGGTTTTTTTCTTTGAGTTTGTTTATATGGTGTATTACATTGACGGAATTTCATAGGTTGAACCTCCCTTACATTGCTGAGATGAAGCCTACTTGATCATGGTGGATAATTGTTTTGATGTGTTCTTGGAGTCTGTTTACCAGGATTTTATTGAGCATTTTTGCATCAATGTTCATGAGGGAGATCGGTCTGTAGTTCTCTTTGTTGCATCTTTGTTTGGTTTAGGAATCAGGGTAATTGTAGCCTCATAGAAGGAGCTTGGTAATATTCCTTTTGATTCTATTGTGTGAAACAATTTAAAGAGTATTGGTATTAAGTCTTCTTTGAAGATCTGGTAGAATTCTGCAGTGAAACTATCTGGTCCAGGGCTTTTTTTGGTTGGGAGATTTTTAATGACTGATTCTATTTCCTTAGTGGTTATTGGACTATTTAAATTGTTTATCTGGTCTTGATTTAACTTAGGTATGTGGTACCTATCCAGAAAATTATCCATTTCTTTTAGATTTTCCAGTTTTGTGGAGTAGAGGATTTTGAAGTATGACCTGATGATTCTCTGGATTTCTTCATTGTCTGTTGTTATGTCCCCCTTTTCATTTCTAATTTTCTTAATTTGGATGCTCTCTCTCTGTCTTTTGGTTAGTTTGGATAAGGGCTTGTCTATCTTGTTGATCTTCTCAAAGAACCAACTCTCTGTTTCATTAATTTTTTGTATTGTTCTCTTTATTTCTATTTTATTGATTTCAGCTCTCAATTTTATAATTTCCTGGTGCCTGTTCCTCCTGGGAGACTTTGCTTCTTTCTGTTCAAGGGCTTTCAGGTGTGCTGTCAAGTCACTAGTGTGAGATTTCTCCAGCTTCTTTATGTGGGCATTCACTGCTATGAATTTCCCTCTTAGCACTGCTTTCATAGTATCCCATAAGTTTGGGTATGTGGTGTATTCATTTTCATTGATCTCTAGGAAATCTTTAATTTATTTCTTCCTTAACCCATTGGTGATTCAGTTGAGCATTATTCAGTTTCCATGTGATTGTAAGATTTCTGTAGTTTTTTCTGTTGTTGAAATCTAACTTTAAACCATGGTGTTCTGAAAGAACATAGGAGGTTATTCCAATTGTTTTGTACCTGTTGAGATTTGCTTTGTGGCCAAGTATGTGGTCGATTTTAGAGAAGTTTCCATGGGGTGCTGAGAATAAGGTATATTCTTTTTTGTTTGGGTAGAATGTTCTGTAGATATCGATTAAGTCCATTCAAGCCATAACATCAGTTAAGTCCATTATGTCTCTGTTAAGTTTCAATTTGGCTGATCTGTCCAGAGGTGAAAGTGGGGTGTTGAAATCTCCCACTATTAATGTATGGGGTTTTATATGTGATTTAAGCTTCAGTAATGTTTCTTTTACATATGTGGGTGCCCTGGTTTTGGGGGCATAAATGTTCAGAATTGAGACTTCATCTTGGTGGATCTTTCCTGTGATGAGTATGTAATGTCCTTCATGATCTCTTTTGACTGATTTTAGTTTGAAGTCTATTTTGCTGGATATTAGGATGGCTACACCAGCTTGCTTCTTAAGACCATTTGATTGGAAAGTCTTTTCCCAGCCTTTTATTCTTAGTAGGTGTCTGTCTTTGAATTTGAGGTGTGTTTCTTGTATGCAGCAGAAAGATGGGTCCTGTTTTCGTATCCATTCTGTTAGTCTGTGTCTTTTTATAGGTGAATTAATTCCATTGATATTAATGACCAGTGATTGTTCATTCCTGTTGTTATTTTTATTTTTTGTTGGTAGTGTGTGTGTACTTCTCTTCTTTGGGGTTTACTGTTGTGGTGTTATCTATTGCCTGTGTTTTCATGGGTGTATCTGCCTTCCTTAGGTTGGAATTTTTCTTCTAGTGCTTTCTGTAGGGCTGGGTTTGTGGATAAGTATTGTTTAAATCTGGTTTTGTCTTGGAAGGTCTTGTTCACTCCATCTATGATTATTGAAAGTTTTTCTGGGTATATTAGTCTAGGCTGGAATCCATGGTCTCTTAGTGTCTGCATTATATCTGTCCAGGTCCTTCTGGCTTTCAAAGTCTCCAGTGAGAAATCAAGTGTTATTCTGATATGTTTGCCTTTAAAAGTCACTTGGCCTTTATTCCTTTGCTGCCCTTAAAATTCTTTCTTTATTCTGTATGTTTAGTTGTTTAATTATTATGTGACGAGGGGACTTTTTGGGGGGATCTAGTCTGTTTGTTGTTGTATAGGCTTCTTGTATCTTCAGAGGCATTTCGTTCTTTAAGTTGGGAAAGTTTTCTTCTATGATCTTGTTAAATATATTTTCTGTGCCTTTAAGTTGGTATTCTTCCCCTTCCTCTATCCTTATTATTCATAGGTTTGGTCTTTTCATGGTGTCCCAAATTTCTTGGACATTTTGGGTCATGACTTTGTTGGTTTTAATGTTTTCTTTGACTGATGAATCTATTTCTTCTACCGTATCTTCAACACCAGAGAGCCTCTCTTCCATCTTTTGCATTCTGTTGGTTATACTTGCCTCTGAAGTTCCTGTTTGTTTACTCAGATTTTCTATTTCCAGCTTTCCTTCTGCTAATGTCTTCTTCATTTTTTTCATTTCCCTCTTCAGGTCTTGGACTGTCTTCCTTGCTTTTTCATGATTTTCTTTCAAGGACCTATTGTTTTCTTCTGCCTTAATTGTCCTTTCCTCTAGTTTTTTATAGCATTCTTCCCATTTTTTGTTTGTCTGTTCCTCTACTTTATTTTTTGTTTCTTCTATATAAGGCTCTAGCCTCTTCATGATTTTACTTATAAGGTTTTCTTCTCCTTCTTCTTCTTCTTCTTCTTCTTCTTCTTCTTCTTCTTCTTCTTCTTCTTCTTCTTCTTCTTCTTCCATTCCATGATGTTCAGGTCTAGCTGTTGGAGAAGGGCTAGGTTCTGGTGATGCTGTATTGCTCTTTATTTTGTTGTATGTACTTCTGCCTTGATGTCTGCCCATCTCCTCTTGGGTTTGTTCTTGGTCTTATCAGTATACTTGGTCCATACAGAGCTGACAGATTAGGGAGCCTCTCTCTGGTCCAGATGGAAGCTCTGGGTCAGATGGGAGCACTGGTCCAGATGAGAGTACTGGCCGGATAGGAGCTGGGGGGCTGGACTCTGAGTCTGTGGAAGTCACTGGGGTCTCCTTATGTTGTTCAGATGGGAGCTCCTCTTGTCCAGACGGGAGTTCCTCTGGTCTCTGGTCCAGATGGGAGTTCCAGGGCAGGATGGAAACTGGGGGCTGGTCTCTGATTCTCAGGAAGTGGTTGGGGTCTCTGGCAGATGGGTGGGGTCAAGGTGTGGAGACTGCAGGGTCAGAAAAGGGGAGCCTTCAAGCAGGGCCTACCGATTGGCAGGAAACTGGGGCCAAGTTGGGCAGGTCCTCCGGGGATGGCCTGTGTCCAGCCGTGGAACCCAGGGGCAGTTGCCTCTCTGGCTATAACCCCAGGCACTCACCTCTGGTCCAGATGGGAGTTCCGGGACGGACGGGAGCTGGGGGTTTTTCTCATGATCATTTTCAAAACAAAGAATTTGGTACTAACAAATCCAACAGTATTTAATGTTATGTTAAATGTCAAATGCTATTTAAATGTTAAATGCTTCAGTGCCATACTGTTAAATACAAATCTATATTTATCCAAATCCTGTCCTTTATAGCTGTTTCTTTTTAATCACCCAGGCTTCAATAAAGGGTTACTTACATTTGACACTAAGGGAAGGAATCTTAGAGGTCATCTTAGAATTCTGTTTATCACAAAGTACATGTCTCTCCCTGGTAATAGTCTGCCATGAAATCTGTTTCGTCTGACATAAATGTTGTCACTCCAGCTTTCTTTTGATTAGTTTTATTTTTTTATTTTTTATACTTGGAACACTTCACAAATTTGCATGTCATCCTTGCACAGGGACCATGCTAATCTTCTCTGTATCGTTCCAATTTTAGTATCTGTGCTGCCGAAGCACTGTTTATTTTTTAAATATTTATTTATTTATTTATTTTGTACACAGAAGAGGGCGCCAGATCTTGTTACAGATGGTTGTGATCCACCATGTGGTTGCTGGGAATTGAACTCAGAACCTCTGGAAGAGCAGTCGGTGCTCTTAACCTCTGAGCCATCTCTCCAGCCCCTAGTTTTATTTTTTATCCATACAATTTGATACTCCTTAAGACCTTTAGATTTGATAGGACAGTGGTGGAGCATGCCTTTAATCCCAGCACTCAGGAATTAGAGCCTGGCAGATCTCTGTGAGTTCGAGGACAGACTGGGCTACAGAGTGAGTTCAAGAAAGGTGCAAAGCTTCACAGAGAAACCCTGTCTCAAAAACCAAAAGGAAAAAAACGAAACAAACAAATAAAAACCCCACAAAAACCTTTAGATTTAAAGTAAGTCAATTCCAGGCAACATGTAGTTGAATTTTGCATTTATGTACATTCCATTAGTCTCTGATGTTTTCCTGAGTATACATCAATAGATAGACGGGTAAAAATATAATATTAAATGTCTGCTTTAGGGATCATGTATTACTCTTGCATTTGGCTCCCAGTAACCCTGCCAGTGGCTGACAACTATGTGGGGATCAGAGGAAACCCTGAGTGTGTGAAGTCCTGAGTGAATATGTTTATTGTTAACATGGACCAGCCATGTCAAGTGCCCCAGCGTCAGACCCATGGGAAAATGGCAAAGCCTAAAGCGTGAAGTTCAGATGGATGGTAAAACCTTCCTTTGATCTGAGTGAGAATGTTGACTGTGTGTGCAAAAAAATGTCCACTATAGCTTTCTCCTCCTGAATATGTATGGCCTGAAGACTACTATCGTACAGAGACAGCTCCTACTGAAATTAGCTAAACTTGCCTTCTTGTTCATCTGTATAGAATAACCCTGCCTTCTTGTTAAGATGTATATAATAACTATGCTTCCTTGTTTATGTTTGCAACAACTCTACCTTTCTGCTTGACTGTATATACTAAACACACTGAGCTCACAGGTTTCTTCATCACAGAACCCAGTCCACTCAACTGTAGCCTTTCTGTGTCTGTCATGTCTTCATTAGCTCACTGCTCCCAGTCAGAGCCATCCCTGGAGCTGTACTGTATGTAGCATAACTCCCTGTAACTCCAGCTCCAGGGTATCTGACACATTGCTCTCACCTCTGCATGCAACTTTACTCACACACATATATCCACACACAGGCACACACACACAGATACATAATTAAAAATAAAATAAAGTCTCTGCTTTTCAGTTAAACTATTTAGACCATTTATGCTGAATATGATTATTAGTATGATTTGGTTGAAACATATCATCTTGCTATTTGATTTCTAGTTGCCCCTTCTAGTCTTTACTCTCTTTTCTTTTAACAGCATTTTGGTTATTTGTTGTGATTTTATTTTACCTCCTTAATGGCATATTAACTAAAACACTTTGCTTTAAGATTTGTATGATACATTTGCAACCAGTCTAATCTAAGGCATATTATATTGTTTCTTTCTTGTATAGCATATACATTTCCATTAGTACAATTCCATTTCTTCCCTTGAAACCCTTGAACTAACAATGTGATTCATTTATTTTTCCTGTAATACACACTTGACATTGTAACTATTTTTGTCTAAATATTCAATGATCTCTAAAGTTATGTAAATAGTAAGAAAAACTTATATTTATCCACATAGTGATTATTTCCAGTGGCATTTTCTTTATTGCATTTATTATTCCAATTGGGATAAGCTTCATTCTGCCCGAAAGATTTTAACTTTTATTATGGTGTAAGGACACTGGAGATAAGTTCTACTAGAGTTTGTAATTTTGAAAAATTATTTTTTGAAAATTCTCATTGGGTATAGATTTCAAAGTTGACAAGTTCTTTGTTTCTTTCTTTCTTTCTTTCTTTCTTTCTTTCTTTTTTTTTTTTTTTTTTTGGTTTTTTGAGACAGGGTTTCTCTGTGTAGCTTTGTGCCTTACCTGGAACTCGTTTTGGAGACCAGGCTGGCCTTGAACTCACAGAGATCTGCCTGCTTCTGCCTCCCGAGTGCTGGGATTAAAGGCATGTGCCACCACCACCTGGCTTCTTTGGTCATTTACAGATTGAAAATCCACTACTTTATTGCTCACATTGTTCCAAGTAAAAGATCCATCATCTTTAGTTTTGTTCCTATGTATGTGTCAAGTTCTCTAGAAGCATTCATGAATTTCTTTATGATATAGATGACACATCTCAGTGTCATTGTTTTTGGATATGTATAATTATTGTTTCATCAAAATTGGAAATATTTTTGGCCATTTTTATTGAAATGTTTCCCCTGCAATCTCCCTTTTTTAGGAACTCCAGTTACACATAGGTTAGACTACATGTATTAACCCAGATCATTGAGATTCTGTTCACTGAAAATAGTTGTTCCTCCATATATTATTTTATATATATTCTGTCATTATGTCTTCACATTCACTAATCTTCATTCTACAGTATCTACTGTCATTGTTCTCAGCAGTCTATTTTGGGCACAAATATTGTAGCTTTACTGTCAAGATGTTTTAATGAAACCTTTTTGTATGTTCTAAGTTTCTGCTTAATTAGGTGTCTATAAAACAAAATAGGGCCAGGCATTGGTGGCACACGCCTTTAATCCCAGCACTCGGGAGGCAGAGGCAGGCCGATTTCTGTGAGGTTGAGGCCAGCTTGGTCTACAGAGTAAGATCCAGGAAAGGCGCAAAGCTACACAGAGAAACCCTGTCTCGAAAAACCAAAAAAAAAAAAAAAAAAAAAGATAAAAATAAAAATAAATAGGTGTGTGCTAGACTCAGGGACATCTGGCCACATTATCTAACGATTGGAATATTTGGGATATTAGGTACTTTCCCTGGGTAGTATTAGCTTAAGGCTTTGCCTAGATCTGGGTGTTGCCTGCCAGTAAGCCTGTCACAGAAGCTGTGTATGGGCCCCTAAGCCTGTCATTGCCAGCTGTGTGGTCAAGCTGTTTGGGGGCCCCTCCACAATGAGGATGAATAATAATGTATTCCATCTGACAAATCTCAGTTAGCGATAGTCTACAACATCCCTGACCTAACCGTCAATTTCATCAGAAACAAGGTCTGAGAAACTGACACCACTGAGAGAAGCCTAAAGAGGCATGATAAACATAATGTGACATATTAGATGGAGTTTCTGTTAGTTATGAGCAAAACACCCAGGAGAACCAGAAAGAGGAAGGAAAAGTTTATATTGGCTCACACCTTCAGAAATGTCAGCTCATAGTCTTATCTCCACTGCTTCTGGTCTTCTGATAAAGCAAAACACCATGATAGCAAGCAAAGGCCAAATTCTAGTCACCTCCTAGTGAACATGAAGCAGAGAAAGCAAATGCCACCAGAGACAAGGTATAGTCTCCAAAAGAATATCCCAGTGACCTGCTTCACCCACTAGGCCCCATTTCCTTAACTTCCCTCAAGTATACTGCCATTACCTAGAGACCAAGTGTTCCACAGATTAGCCCCTGGGGAACAGTGCATGTTCAAACCATAAAGTGAGTCGTGCAACAGATAAAGATCATTAGGTAAACATCTATAGCAGTGCTTCTTTCAACCTTTTCGTCTTGGGTTTAAGATCTGTTAGGCAGGACCAGAGCTGTATTTAAATTTAGGAATATTTCTACACCACTGCTGAGGCAAGACCCTTCTGAATATTGTATCCAGTAGTCCATGAAGAGTGAGGTTCTCCAGGTTTTCATGATTTAAGCAGACCTCGTTCCCATCCTGTGTAAGTGCTGCCTGTTTATTTCTGTACTTTTCCAGACGCTTCTTCCTCTGGTCCTGGGTAGCTTCCTCTGGTGCACACTGATTAATACTGTAGTGAGGTTCTACAGATCTCCAGTGTTCTTTTTTCCCTCTCAGGATTGTCAGCACCACTTCCTCAATCCAAACACTTTACTGGGGCTCTACTTGAGTCTCCTCCCTATATAGTGGCCTGGAAACTCTCTCCAAGCAGTAAGCTTGAGAAATCATAGGGCTCACAAGTAAGTTCCCATCTCTCAAGGAATCCTGTCTTAAGTTGTCTGGTAGTAGTTTTTTTTTTTTTTATAAACAAGTATTTCATATATTTTTTGCAGTTTTTTTTTATATTTATGACAAGAGGCTAAATCTGATCCAGGCTAGTCTATATTAGTCTGAAGTGTGAGTCTATTTCTTTTTTTATTTTAAACAATAAACACAGTAAATTCTTGAAGACACTTACTGCACAAGCATGTTTTAACCTATTTAATGTTGACCAGTATTCTTCTAAATAAACCCTTAAATACCTTTCAAACTGTTTATTAGTCATATTTTTATTGTTGAGTGGTTCTTTCATTAATTAGTCAAAATGGTGAAGTTTTGCTATAATACTTCACATAAGCCCATGCTGAATTGAGAAATAATATCTTGATAAAGCAAGAGTGAGTTACAAATAAATCATACACATGTACTACAACATTGTACACAATAATCAAGGAATCATGACACTGTAAATTAATTCCGTATTCAAAATCCCCAGAATTAATAGCCTAGTTCCCACATAACTTTCGGTGTGTATTTCAAAAGAGGTTGAATTTACTACAAATAGCATCAAATTGAAGAGGTGAAGACTAAATCAATTCAAGTGTTTGTGGCTCTTTCTCAGCTTTCTTGCCTCAAGCCTCATTTTTTTTTTTTTTTTTTTTTTTTTTTTTTTTTTTTTTGGTTTTTTGGTTTTGGGTTTCTCTGTGTAGCTTTGGAGCCTGTCCTAGAACTCACTCTGTAGCCCAGGCTGGGCTCGAACTCACAGAGATCCACCTGGCTCTGCCTGCCGATTGCTGGTATTAAAGGTGTGCACCACCAACGCCTGGCTCCCTCAAGCCTCTTCAAGTCACTGCTGCCAAAGTCAATCCCCCTCCTTCAGTTTTAGCGTAAGACGTGTCTTGCTTGGAGTCTACCTTCAGCACAACTTCCTACACTCTTCTTTATTCACCCCTCCTTACAGTCTAGTTTGCTTGCAAACAATGAGCTAACCCTCTAGTATAAGCATGTCTATGCAAGTAAAAAAAAAAAACACAATGAAATTCACAATCAGACACAAATTTACTGTAACTGATGCCATCTTACAATAATAATTATACATTGAAGGTTTTTGTCCATCTCAAATGCTGGTCTGTTTTTATTTAAGCAGTGTGAAGTACATAGAAACACACAAATAAAATGTTATGAGACAGAACAATATGGGTTTTTAACTAGTATAAGGGAGTGATTGAAATTAAGCATCAGAAGTACATGGGTTCCACTTTTGCTCTGTAATTCTGTGATATCCCTATTATGTTATTTACCATCTGGAAGCATCAATTTCCTCATTAGTAAAATGTAGATAATTAAAACTTTATTAAGAACAATTATCCACATTTGGGATAAATAAAGTACAACAGTGTGATCTTTAAAAATCTTACCAAGGCAATACTGGCCTACCTGAAAATTATTTCATTATCTAGAATATAGACCCATGATATGACTTTCTGTTTTAGGTCTCATTAGCATTCAGATGTTCTGGATCAATGTAAATTAATAGATTTCTATCTGACAGAAGAGCAAATTCCAAATACTGTCATTTCATTTCCTTGAGAGATATTAATAAATTTTGACTGCTTCTTCAAAATCTTTTTCTAAAACTTTTATTCATCAAAATGCCTAAAGTACCAAATTCCTCAAAATGCTCCTGGAATTAGTTTAATCCCTCAGGATTCTCATCATTAATGAGCTGAATAAATGTCTTACACGTGTTTGTGTTCAATTTGTATTTGTATGATATTAATATTTTAACTCTTTCCTCAATATCTATAGTGTTCAGTATCTATAAATTTGACCAACCATGACTTTAAAAAAAATTGAAAAAAATGCATGTGTACTGAAAACACATGGACATTTTGTCACTTGACTCTAAATAATGCAGTTTATATAACAATTATCTGCATAATATTTTTATTTTTAAAATATTATAAGTAATGGGGAGATAGTTGAAAATGTACGGGAGGATGTATGTTTGCTGCATTTGATATTAGAAATGAGCATCCACAGATTTTGACATCCGTGGGGGTTCTGGAACCAATCTCCCATGACTATAGAGAAATGTATTCATATACATACGGAGTTGTCTGGAAGCATAAGTATGTCTGAGAACATCAAAAACATTTCTGAACCCCACATATTATTTCTTGATTTTAAAAAAAATCATTTTACTCTCCTTTGGTGTTCTGGGACTAAACAACAGCTCAGTGTATTTAATCTGAATTTAAGTCCCTACATTCTTTTGTTTGCTTTTTCAAATGAGTACAATAGGTTCCTGCATTGTACTTTAACGTTTGAGACATTCCAAAACTATTTGATGATCCAGGCTCTCTGTGGTTTTGTGTACTGTGCAGAATAAAACCAAGTCCCACTGAGTTCTCTTGTTCATGGAAAGTTTGGGCCCCAGTACTTGTGTGTCTTTCTGTGGATACTTTTTAAAAAGAATTATTTTCAGACATTGGTGTGGAAAGGAATTGCTTCTGAAATGCTGTTTCAACATTTATTCAATTATTCAATTGATTCATCTGCACCGAAGGTTACTTCACTCCTTTGCTAGTTTCTATAAAACAAACTCAGGAAAAGAAAACCTAAAATCTACTAAGTTCTTTTTGAATAGTGGTTCTCAACCTTCCTAATACTGCAACAATTTAATACAGTTTTTCATGTGGTGACCCCTAACCATAAAATTATTTTCAATTTCATTTTTATATGCACTGGTGTTTTGCCTGCATGTCTGTGTGAAATTATCAGATCCCCTGGAACTGGAGTTACAGATGGTTGTGAACTGTCTTGTGGGTGCTGGCAATTGCAGGTCCTTTGGAAGAGCAGCTAGTGCTCTTAACCTCTGAGCCATCTCTCCAGTCCCTAAAATTATTTTCATTGCTACTTCATAACTGTAATTTTGATACTCTTATTAATCTTAATGTAAATATCTGATATGCAGGATGTCTGATATATGACCCCAAGGGGATCATGCACCACTGGTTGAGAACTGTAGTTTTGAGGATTTATAAACTGAAAAAGTTATTTGAACATAAACAGCACCAAAATGCTAATGAGATTAGAGACACTGGTCACACTTCTTCCTTATTGTCCTTCAGTTTTTTTCAGGGGCTGGGTTTTTAAAAAATATTTATGGATTTAATTTTGTGTAAATGTGTGTGAAACTGGGTCAGGCAGCAGAACTCTCCAGTTGTGAACTGCCAAGTTGGTGCTGGGACCTGATCCTGGGTCCTCTAACAAGAGCAATGAGTACTCTTAACCACATCCTTCCAGCCCAGAGCAGGTTTTTGAGGAAAATCGTCACTGTTTTCAGTAGTTATTCAGATTACATGAAGGAAAATAGCAAGGATATAATTATTAAAATTTTTGTAAAAGAATAACAGGAAATAAAACACTGAAATCCTAAAAAATAAGATGAAACTGTAAAAAGACACGTTTTTACATTTCAAGTTTAAATTTAAAAATTAATATTCAATTTAGCTATCAGAGTACTTTCAAACATATTTGCAACAGTTTGGACATATGACTGTAAATACAGATCAAGTATTTATGGTCAAAATTTAGCATCCTAATTTTATTTTATTTTTTATTTATTTATTTTTATTTTTTATTTTGTTTTTTTAGCTGAGGATCAAACCCAGGGCCTTGCCCTTGCTATGAAAGTGCTCTACCACTGAGCTAAATCCCCAACCCCAAGCATCCTAATTTTAAAAGTACTATAATTGTAAAATTTATACCAGATCTTAAAGACAGTATGAAAACTATATGTAAACTATACCATTGAAACTTTATTGTGACTATAGGTTAAATGATAAAAATGCCACTCATATTGGGTTATGTCTTAAAATCCATGTACTTCCCGTTTATTTAAAAAAAAATGTGACAGACTGCTAGAAAATTATGGCTCCTATTGTATGTTTACTGGGCAATGTTATTTTTTTTAGATTTATTTATTTATTTGTTTGTTTGTTTGTTTGTTTGTTTATTATACAATGTTCTGTCTACGTTCATCCCTGCAGGCCAGAAGGGGGCATTAGATCTCATTACAGATGGTTGTGAGCCACCATGTGGTTGCTGGGAATTGAACTCAAGACCTGTGGAAGAGCAGCCAGTATTCTTAACCTCTGAGCCATCTCTCCAGCCTGCAATGTTATTTTTTGATGCATGGTTATCAAAACATAAAATGATTACCCAGGTTCCATTCGCAAAGCCACTGTTGAACTCATCTTGAGCACTCCAATTAGGGTTGGAACACTGTGATTTTTAAATTCTCTTATGTGATCTCTCAGATGTTGACTACCTCCTTATGCTAACACAGATCCATAAAGACCAATTAGTCAACACTGGTCTCCTTAGAATTTGATAACTTTAGAAGAGGCTATCAATGCACAATATTTAGTGGAATTAGAGAAACAGTGTTCTCTTTTGGTGTTTGTTTTTGTTTATTTGTTTTGTTTGAGACAAGATCTTAGTAGGTATTCCCTGACTGGCCTGGAACTCTCTTTGTAGTCAAGGCTGGCCTCCAATTTGTGTGAATTCTCCTGCCTCAGCCTCCCAAGTTCTGGAATTATGTGTGTGTGTGCCACTACACACCAAGATCAATGTTACTTTTCTTAATGAAAAAATAAAAAGCATGATGGCAATAAAATCACTACTAATGACATATTGCTACACCCATAGATCAGTGCATTACTGAACTCTCCTCAGCGAAGCTTCTTACAATAGATGGGAAGGAACATAGAGATCTATAATTGGACAATGTGCATAGAATGAGAGACCCAGGAGCACTCAGTCCTAACTGGGATGTCTTTATCAAACTCCTTCCCTCAAGGCTCAGGTATCTATGTAGAAGAGGAAGCAAAAAAAAAAAAGAAAGAAAGAAAGAAAGAAAAAGAAAAAAAATTAAGAGTCAGAGATGATGGATGACTCCAAGGAAACAGTGTCTTCCATATAAATAGGATTTGTACATTTGTGAACTCACAGATCTGCCCAAGTAAAGCCAGAAAAAATCCCAGCATTGAGGGTGGAAGAGGACACAAATCCAACCACTAACCAAGAAGTTATTTGCAATTGATTGCTGTTAGGGAAGGAAAATCAGTTTTCTCCAGTAGAGTGACACTTGATATATCAATCATACTTTCAGGCAGGCCCCACGCCCAGGAGCAATTGACCAACAAAAAATAAATTCCATGATTTTGTGGGCTTTTTATTTTGTTGGCTTGTTTTGTCTTTTGAGATCTTTGTTTATTTGCTTGCTTGCTTATTTGTTTGTGTTTTCAATTTTGAGGGGTTTGTGGGGGAGGGAAGAGAGAAAGAATGTGAAGTTGGGTGGATAGGGAGTTGGGGAGGATCTGGGAAGTATAAGGGAAGGGATAAAACATGATCAAGATATATTGACTAAAAAGTTTATTAAGAAAGTATCTAAGCTGGGCAGTGGTGGTGCATGCCTTTAATCCCAGCACTCCGGAGGCAGAGGCAGGCGGATCTCTGTGAGTTCGAGTTCGAGGCCAGCCTGGTCTCCAAAGTGAGTTCCAGGAAAGATGCCAAGCTACACAGAGAAACCCTGTCTCAAAAAAACAAAACAACAACAACAACAAAAATCTACCCTTTAATCTCAGCACTTGGGAGGCAGAGCCAGGGAGATCTCTGTGAGTTCAAGGCCATCCTGGTCTACATAGCAAGATCCAGGAAAGGCGCAAAGCTACACAGAGAAACTCTGTCTCAAAAAACCAAAAAAGAAAAAAAAAAAAAAGAAAAGAAAAAAAGTATCTAGCTAGTGTTATCCGGCTAAAGTCTGAGGTATTATAGTATTCTTCCTCAGCTTCAGGCAGAATCAAACACACCCAACCACCAAACCCAAATGAAAGCTGACATCCAGAACCCAGTTCCAGTTCCTTCAACAATGAATCTCCTTACCTGACATGGTGGATCTCAGTCATCTGCGTATTTAGAATAGTCTCTTTTGTAGTTGATTTAAAAGAAGATTGTTCAGCCCTAGCAAGTCACACAATGTGGCAATGTGGTGATTAACTGTCCAGGTTTGCTCAACACTGTCATAGTTTGGATTTTAAAACAAAATAATCCTATAAATTGGGCAGGCAGCCATCCTATTTGAGGGAAGTGCATTTCTTTTTTTTCTTTTCCTTTCCTTTCTTCTCTCTCTCTCTCTCTCTCTCTCTCTCTCTCTCTTTTGATTTTTTTCAAGACAGGGTTTCTCTGTGTAGTACTAACTGTGAACTCACTCTGTACACCAGGCTAGTCTCGAACTCACAGAGATCCACCTATCTCTGCCTCCCAAGTGCTGGGATTAAAGGCATGAGCCACCACTGCCCATGGGAAGTGCATTTCTAACAAGCAATCCAAGTGACACTTGAAAGTAGTCATAGGAACACTCCCTGTGACATATGTGTGAGGATTCTGTACATACGCAGCTTGGGAGGTCTCGTCTGGCACCTTATTACGACATCAGTGGGTTACTACCTCCCAGCCTAAAAGCTGGACGTGCACCCCCACGCTCTCTCTCTCTGCGTCTCTCTCTGTCTCTCTCTCTCTGCACCCCTCTCTGTTTCCTCTCTGTCAGGCCTGGCTTCTCCCATTCTATCCCCTCTTCTCTCTAATAAAGCCCATTCTAACTCTAGTAATCCTTGCTTGTGACTCTTCCACTGAACAACCAGCGCCGTATACCCTTTCAATATGCTCTCAAATATTTTTTATTGACAGTCTTCCTATATTAACCAATTGTCCTCCCCACAAATAGCCACTGAAGTTATCGGGTAAAACAGTTAAGCACCTGACTAGGCACATTAGTTTACTTAAACACATCACCAAATTATTTCAATCCATTTATAAAGATGAAGAAAGAGCCTGCCTTCGTAATCCTGGTGGGAATGTTTACAAGTCTGAAATCTAACAGACACCAGGGAGACAAAGTAGGTATGTGGCACATTATGCTAGTCCTGCGTTTATGTCAGGGCTTGAAGCTGTTGTTTGTTGTGTGACTTTGAGAGAGTTTCTTAACCTCTCTGTACCTCAATGTTTTCATATACAAAATGTCCACATCATGGGCACCCCCAAAATACTACCACAGAGACTGAATCCCGTATGTAAAAGGAAAGAGCCTTTATTTCAAGCTCCAGGGTTTTGTCCCTCTGTCTTTCTGATGCAGAGGTGAGTAGAGAGCCCTGAGCCCAGGCAGGATGGGATTTTTATCATAACAGAGGTTGGGGTGAGGGGATTCCAGGGTTCAGGACCCTGATTGGCTGACATTTGTCTAGGAGGTGTCTATAAAACAAAATAGGGCCAGGCATTGGTGGCACACGCCTTTAATCCCAGCACTCGGGAGGCAGAGGCAGGCCGATTTCTGTGAGGTTGAGGCCAGCTTGGTCTACAGAGTAAGATCCAGGAAAGGCGCAAAGCTACACAGAGAAACCCTGTCTCGAAAAACCAAAAAAAAAAAAAAAAAAAAAGATAAAAATAAAAATAAATAGGTGTGTGCTAGACTCAGGGACATCTGGCCACATTATCTAACGATTGGAATATTTGGGATCATTAGGTAAACATCTATAGCAGTGCTTCTCAACCTGTGGGTCATGACCCCGGCCAAAAAAAAAAAGCTATCTCCAAAAAATGTTTACATTATGATTCATAACAGTAGCAAAATTACAGTAATGAAGCAGCAATGAAAATAGTTTTATGGTTGGGGGTCACCACAACATGAGGTATTAAAGGGTTGCAGCATTAGGAAGGATGAGAACCACTGCTCTATAGAAACCCAAATGCAGCATGAATGGTATATCAAAAACTTTACTGCTGGCTGGAAACCCGGACTGCATTTGACATGCATATGGGATAGCCTGAGATACATCACCAGTGTTGCAAAATAACAAAGCAACAATTTAAAAAATAACAAAATAGTTATTGCTTGAAACACATGCATGACACTAATGTAAGTAACTAACAATAAGGGGAAAAATGTGTGAGAGTATATATGGACTGTCTGTGTATCTGCATCTTTTCTGTAAATCTAAAACTATTATGCAACCAAAAGCTTTCACAAAAATAAAATGCTTTAAATAGTAATGCCCAGCCCAGAACTACAAAGTCAATGTGTTAGGATTGTTGTAAACTGCACATTACAGACAACACTCATAGGAAGAACATCATATTAATTCATTGATTCACGATGTTCAGGACATGCTGGGAACTTGAAAGCCAGAGAGTTTAGAGGGGAGGAAAGAGGCTGGAAGGGAAGGTGAGGGAGGTATGCTGGCTCTTCCCTTGTCTGAAGCCTGCAAGCCAGTTAGTTTGTCAGTACCCTTCCTGGCATTATTCATAGTCTGAACCAATTTTATTCATTTGGAGTTCTTTGCTTAGAGCCCAACTTTTCCTGCCATTGATCTAACGCATCAGCTCCCTGGTAGTGTAAATGTCATTTGTTGTTGTCATTTCTTTATCCATCTTACCTAGTCACAGTACTGGCATCACATAGAAACTATGTAAATTTACCAAATGACCAGTAAAGCTTAGAGAGAAAAAACTCTACTTGGAATAGAGTTGGATTCCTTTCTTGTTAGTGTTATCTGTAATGTATGTTTGCTCTCATTCTGGTGTTCTCCAAGTTTCCCTGCCTCTTAAAAAAAAAAAAAAAAGGAAGAAGCAAGCAAGGAAGCAAGCAAGCAAATAAGCACTTACAACACTCGATGACCAAATAACAACTCTTAGCAGAAAAGAGACTACATCACTTAGATCCAGGCCTGCTGTCCTCCATGGTAGCCAATATTTGCAATATGAGATATAGCTTAAGTAGAAATAGCTTAGTAATTATTTCTACTATATCACACCACATGCTTTCCATTTAATTTAAGCCTTGGAATTTTGTTATTAAGGTAGGGAAGCTGGATTTATTTGTTAATTTTTGTTTCATTTTATCTCCATTTTTAAGAATTTTTTAAGAAGAAAAAATAAAACAAAAAGGATTTTGGTGGCATCAGCTAATGGAGGATTGCATTAATTTGTAGGAGGTGCTAAAACGAAGTGCCAAAGACTTGTGTTAAAGACAGAAATGGGTCATTTCAAGAGTTGTAGAGGCTCAAAGTCAGGAAGAAGGTGTAAGAAAGGCTGCTTTCTAGTGAAGGCTGTCTCTTCAGCTCACCATGTCCTTATATGGCCTTTTCTCTCTGTGTGTGTAGAAAGCAACAGACAAAAAATGGAAGGAAGCACATTCTCTGGCATCTCTTCCTCTTCTGAGTACACCACTCCTATGGCCTCATTTAACCTAAATTAACTACTTAAAGGTTGAGTCCAAGTCTAGTCACTTTAAAGGTGAGGCCTTTGGTATATAAATAGGAGGGATAGGGACACAGGGCAGCCATTTCTAAGAATGTTCTCTGACAAGGGACAAGAAGGTTAAACTGATGAGAAGAGCATTAAACAAACTGTAACCCCTGGCCAAATGTACGGGCTGTTTTTATTTGCAAATAGACTTTCATTAAAGCACAACCATATCTTTTTACTATGCGTTATTCTATGACTGTTTTCCTGTTACCATGATAGAATTGGGTAGCTTCCTCAGAGATAAAGGCCCACAAAGCTCAAAAGATTAACTTGCCCTTCAGAGGAAGAGGGGAGTGGGGAGGGGCAATTTCTGAGGTAAATCAATGCATGATTGTCTCTTTTTATTCAAGATAGTGTCATGAACTCAGTATTCTGATCACTTCATTGATAAAGAACAATGTAATTAATATCCACAACCACAAGCTGGCAGGAGGAAAACCCAGAGCAACAGGTTAATGATCTGAAAGAATGCCCTTCATGGCCCCTCACACAAGACCTAGGGCTTTTCTCCTAGGCCTCTGAATTGTATGTGTATGCAGCTGTCAGGCCTGAGGCCTACATCTACTCTGCAAGATAGCTTCTTTACAATATCTTAGCCTTGAAGGTCAACTACTGTCACTCAGGCCAGAACATCCCACTGGCTCCTTCACATATTATCACATTCACACCTTTATCAGCAGGACCTATAATTATTACAGGTCCTACATTTCTAGATAAATTGTTGCATTTCCTTTTGTGCTTTATGCCAGGGCATGTGTTTTATAGGACTAGGATTTACACAGAAATCAGAGTACTTCCATTAAGTGAGCCTTGCAAATAATTACATAGACCTTAAGGGATTTCCAGGGATCAGTCTGAGACTCTTAATCCCAAATGTGATTGTTGGTCCTTTTCATTATTGCATAGCAAGTTCCCTTCTTAGTACTCAGTATTGAAATCAGGATACTTTTCCTAGTGTAGGAATAAAAGCAACATTTGGCCACAATGTAGGTTTCTATTTATAAGCAGTTGTTCACAAAAGAATGTTTCCAAGACCCTTTTTAGATTACTAGAGGCATTTCTCAAATTATTTACATAAGAATCCAGAACCTTCTAATTAGGCCTATAATAGAATCCAAGGAAGTAAAATTGCAATTTTACTTTTGACCAATAGATTGCTTATTAGACAGCAAGTTTATCTTTCTGTATACACACCAGGGTGGTTAATCTTGATTGTCAGTCATCCTGTTTGGATTGGGAGGCACCTAGGAAATTAGTAAAACTCATGTCTGGATGTGTCACTTTCAGAGAGTATTAACTAGTGTGAGAAGAGCAGGCCTGAATGTGGACAGCACCATTCTATAAACTGGGGCTCGGCCCAGATGAACGAAAAAGGGGAAAGGGAGAATACAGTTGGCAAAAGCATCCTCCTGCTGCTTGCTGGCAGCTATGATTTGAGCTGCTCTGCCATGCCTTCCTCACTATTATGAATGGAAACCTCTGACACCATAAGCCAAAATAAATACTTCCTCTTTGAAGTCATTTTTAAAGGGATTTCATCCTATCAACAAAATCCCCAACACTGTGACAAGTTATTTGCCTGCGGATTCCAGGTGCTCCAGACTAGCCAGCATCACTTCCTTTGAGGAACATCCTCTCTGTCATTTCATGTAACACGAGATGTGCTATCAATACAACAGTAATATAATTTTGCTAATTATATTACTCTTTCTTCCACACACACAGTACCTGATCTGGTAAGGAAAAAAAAAGTGACACAATTAGTGAAGCCTCCAGAATGCTTACAATGATGGGAGAGAGTTCCTCCTGTAGCGTGGCATTGAGCTAACGCAGGCAAAGCTGCATTTAGCCTATCTTCAGGCATTGCCCACCCCTAGACAGTTAGGGATATGACCAGAAAATTCCCCTTTTTCTGTTGAAATTTATCCAAGCTGGATTCCTCACTCAAACTCAAAATGTCTTCACTTAGCTGACATGCTTGGGGGTTTGATGAGTGTCCCTTAACAATATGTATTAACAAGTTCCAGAAGACATAAAATAATAAGCACAAGATCCATAGGCCCTCATCTTAGATGCAATCTTTAAATCCTTGGTTCACGCCATGCCAGGAGGACAATAAGAAATGCAGAGCCTGGGCTGCACGGGATGCACCATGATATCTTGGATGTATGTATGCCTTTTCTCAGGCACAATAGTAACCCTAGACTTTATTCTGTATCTGCCTGTCCTTTTTCCTTCGTGGAGTGGAATCAGGACAAATCTTTGTGCTGATGACATTTTCTTCATGAAAGTCTTGAAAAAGAAAAGAAGATAAAGTAGAACTATTGATTGGCCTTCTGACACTAATGTTTCATGGAGTGTGCTGGCCAAATGCTGGTGCCAGGGCCGACTCCAATTCTGATACCAATTCCCAGTACCACTGAGTAAATTTGGAAGACGAAATATAAGTTCTCAGAATTGCATCAAGTGGCCACAAAAAATATTCCTGCAGTAAAGATGCCGGTTTTAAAGATATTTTATTTATTTGTGTGTGAGCCTGAATGCTTGCTCCTCACGATATGCAGATGAAGGCCAGAAGACAACTTGTAAGAATTGCATCTTGCCTTCCATCTTGTACGTCCTAGGGATTGAATGCAGGTTGTTAGGCTTGGTAGCAAGTGCCTTTAACTACTGAGCCATCTCAGCAGCTCCCTAATTTTTTCTTTGTTTTCCATAGGGTACTTTTCTGATGCTGCCTAAATTCCCCTTATTGCAATTTTTAAGTGTCCCTTGAAATGTTAACTATCACTCAGAATTCCTTATGATAAACTCTGCCACTTTCCTATCTTCCCCAACAAAGTTACCAAATGAGGCCAACTCACAGCAGCCAAGGCACTGATCCAAGTGGCTGAGAGATAGCTTAAAGCCATTTAAACTGAACTCAGCATGTGTTTTCAAGTAATTGTAAATAAGCACCCTTCTGTGTTCGCTCACTTCTTTGCAATTTAACATGACTTTCCTTGTTTCAGACTGAAGGGAAATGAAGGAAATTCTTAAGATGCTAGGGAAGGTAACTTTTTTTGTGTTGAAGGTGGTCTGCCAAGGTGCTAATTCTAGCCCTGGTACACTCCCCTTCCTTCCCTCCCCCATCCCCGCCCCAGGACTCTGTTTCTCATCCAGGAATTGCCAGGAGCTTGGTGGTTCACACGTCCAAATTCCGACTTTGAATAAATAAACCAGCTGAAGTGCTTGGCTGCCTCGAGATTGGCAGGGCATTTTCTGAACTTCCATCGCCCCCCAGTGGCAATGTTGGAGATTTTTTTATTGCTAAAATTTAGGTTATGGTTCTGTCTTAAACGTGCCTTTTCTCTTTCTTCCTAATTCTCACACATGACATGATGAAGTGTTTCTGTGGAGGTGTGTTAGTAATGTGGAAAGAACATCTGTTGACTCATGGGTGGATCACATGTGGTATCTACTTCCTTTCATGGTTTGCAATATGAAAGATTTTAAATCTGATCTCTATTGTGAGATACAAGCCTCAGAAAAGGGTCTAGTAACCAAATCATTAAACCCTTAAAACTCTCATTAGTGGTATCAAGGGAACCTATAAAGCCAAGATGCATAGAGCAGAAACGTTAAGTCCGCCTTCCATAGCTATTCAGTATGTTCTTTGAAAAACAAAACATACATCCTATAGGAATTCAAAAACATGTGTGTGTTTTTGTGAACTACCCATAAAACATTTCTATGGCATGGGAAATTCACAAATCCACAATAAAAAAAAAAACAATCAATGAGTTTTTCTAGTATTTAGGCAAACAAGTCCAGAATACAAGGCTTATCAACTTCAAAAATGGAGAGTGCTCACCATCCAGCCCACAAATACGGTTGATATTTAAGTTTATTTTTTCTGATACAGTAAATCCCCTTGGTCCATCACCTGCTATGCTCTACTCCCACACCTCGCTTACAACCCAAGCTTGTAATCTTTCAAACAGTTCTAACTAAGCTCTAAACATTTGTCTGCACACCAAGTATTCCTGCCAATGCTAAATCCCAAGGGGAAGTATGTGTCTTTTTCTTTCCTTTATTTCAGTCGTGATGCTTTTCTTGTTGGAACATTCTGCCTCTGAGGCTGCCTACTCTCCTCCTCTTTGGAAATCATTTTTTGCTGCCGTAGTTGCTGAGATGGAATCTCACTATGTCATCCCAGCTGGCCTCAAGTGATCCTCCTGCCTCAGCCTTCTAAGTAGTCAGGGCCACAAGCACAGACCACCAAGCCCAGATTTGAAGACAACTTTAATTAAAATCTCTTGTGTTTCAGAATAATAAACCTCAGTGACCTGGATCCTCAATATCAATGCCGAAGTAGGTCTTTCTCTTTCAGTGTGTATGTAGCATAATAGTTTACAAATGGTAGAGACTCAGAAGAAGCAAAGGAGAGGAGAAAGCAAAGATAAGAAGATAGAAAGAAAGAAAAAGAAGACAAAAAGCAAAAGAGGGGATAAATAGAAAACTGGGGCCGAGTGGTGGCACAAGCCCTTAATTCCAGCACTTGGGAGGCAGAACCTGGTGGATCTCTGTGAGTTCGAGACTAGCCTGGTCTACAGAGTGAGATCCAGGACAGGCATCAAAACTACACAGAGAAACCCTGTCTTGAAAAACCAAAAAAGAAAGAAAAAGAAAAGAAAGAACTGAAGAAAAATGTTTTTCCCAAGGATCTAGTATTCCCTAATAAATATAAATACTAAAAGTGAAATACTCATTTTTTTTTCTTCCTTAACAAATGTCCAAAATACATTTCTAAAGCTCTTTGTCAAGGTATTTATTAAACAAATATATGTAACCTATTGTGTTCAAAGTAGTTCCTGTGGTACTCTGCAAGTTTGGCAGAGTGGTTTCCTCACTTAAAATACTAGTCTCCTCCCCATGATTAAAATCATCAATTATCAGAAGGATGTAAATGAAAATCACAATAAGATATCCCTTAATACCTGTTAAAAATGAGTATCACAAGAAAGTCAAAAGACAAAAAATGTTATAAACAGAAAAAGAAAACTTGGTGTACTGTTAAAGTATACATTAATATAACCATAATGAAAAATAGAAGTTCCTCAAAATGATGGAATCATATTTATTTCAAAAAAATTAAAAAGAAAAAAAACGTAATTGTCATATGATCCAGCAATTTCATTACTAGATGTATAGTCAAACTAAATAACGTTAACATTTCAAAAAAAACTACTTACCTATATTCACTGAAGTGCTGATCACAACAACCAAGATAAGGATATGACCCATGTATTCATTAAGATGCATATATAAGGAAGTCATGGTTTATGCACACAGCAGAATACTGTTAAGCTTTTAAAATGAGAAATCCTGTAATTTGTGACAACTCAGATGAAACCAAAGGACATTATAGCAAGTGTAATACACATGACAAGATAAATACTGCATGATTTCACTTAGATGAAGAATCTCCCCCACCAAAAAAAATATGAAGAGTCAAAGGATAAATTAAATGGGGAGATCTGGTCAAATGATACAAACTCTCAGTTATAAGAGGAATATGTAGCTAGGAGTGATAGTACATGTCTATAATCCCAGCATTCTAAAAATGAGGCAGGAGGATTGATTCAAATTCACGGTCACCCTGGTATATAATGACTTCCAGGTCATCCATTTGCAACATAGTGAAAACCTGTCTCCTGCCAAAAACTGTCCAGAGAATTTAATGTATATCATGATGACTAATTTATCTTAGTATGTGGTATATTTGAAAAGAAACTATGTGAGGTGATGGATATATTAAATATATTATCATGTTAATCATCTCACAGTGTATGCACATATCATCTTTTGTAATCCTAAAATATATTCTTGTTCTGTTAGTCCTCAGTAAACCTGAGAAAAGTCGTAACAAAAATGTAACATTTAAATGTATAACAAAATATCAACTTAAAAAAACTTGTTCCTCTTGAGCCAATCAGCTCAATTCAAAGTATTACACATATATACTGACACAGTATGAGTGTTGTTAGTACATTAACCATTGTACTATTGTTTATAATAGGAAAGCACTGGAAGTTCATTAGTAAGAGGCCAGCTATGAAACTATAATAATTATAATAATCTATAACTTGCATGGCATGCATTTATTAAATACAAATGAAAAGGAACAACATATGTACTAATATGGAAGGTATTTTAAGTAAAGAAAATCAATGCTAAAATGCTGTCATTTGTGTTTTTACAAAATGAATCCAAGGAGACAGTAGCTGTTCTATAGCATTTAGAAATATTTACTGTCTAGGAATAACCCCTGAATTAGCCTGCAAAACTCAATTCATTGCAATGTTCATATAATATTGTGGATGTAGCTTAGAGCCATTGAACTGTTCAATCATAATGGTTAAAACTATAAAATAAAAATGCAAATTCTGGGTTGGAGAAATGGATCTATGGTTAAGAGCACTAGTTACTCTTGCAGAGGATCCACGTTCAATTTCCAGTATGCACATTGTAGTTCACAGCTATGTATAACTCCAGTTGTAGGGGGTCTGACACCTTCTTCTGGCTTCCCTAGGCATGAGGCATGTACTTGTGCACATGTGCGCATACACACACACACACACACACACACACACACACACACACACACACAAAGTCAAAAGATTCATACACATAAAAAAGACAGTTTAAATCAAATTCAAATTCAAATTCATCTAGAACAGGGTAAAGATATACAGTACATTTTCTTTAGTCTCTACCATATTTTTATAAATAAACTACAATAAATGAAAGTATGTGACACTGTGTCTGTCTTGCTACCTGGAGTATTGATGAGCATCAGGGAATATCAACCGTGCACACCCTAGCTTCAGAGAATAGCACTACATCTAACACATGTCAAGAACTCAGGAGATGTTTGTCTGAAAGCCTGCTCCCTACAGGTGTTACATTTGCCAGCCCCCATAATGGCTTCAGCCAATCCCTACAATTTATTTTAAAATATATTAATGCACACATACATATGCACACATACAGACAAATAGTTAAAAAGAACCCAGAAACAGTTGAGAAGACAGAAATCTGGAGACAAGAGAGTGTTCCTATGATAACCCCATGGACCATGCTTCCCAATAACATGGTTACCTCTTCTTCAGAACTATTGGCAAATTGACAGAAAGCTTCCAGAACAGAGGGGAACTGGGATGTCTTAGCATTTCTTGTAACCATTTCCAATAGTATAATTTACAATGGATTGTTTTGGATATAAAGTGTTATATTACTATTGCTACAGTATGTATATATAGGGGTTGGGAAGAGAGAAACAAAGACAGAGAGAGGGCATTTACTATATTTTGATTCTGCTTTCCAAATACTTGTACCAATAACTTTTCACTTAAATATTGCACATCTTTGTGTTTTACTGCACAGAGAATCTACACAATAGAATGTTATCATAAACATCTGTGCCTACAAAGATTTAAGACTTAAGATATGAATTTCAATATCCCCCAAAGTTCATTTCTTGGGAAACCACATTTCATGTGGTGGTGGTGGTGGTGGTGGTGGTGGTGGTGGTGGTGGTGGTGATAGAGAATGGCTTGTCATCTTGTCTTGTGTGGCCATAATCCTTCGATCCCACTTTAAAGTGACTCTGAACCACTTGGGCGCCTTCTCCTCTTTCCTCTATAGCAAATTCTACCTCACCTTCTGGATTTTCCTTCCACTTTAACTTCTCTTCTTTCCAATTTATTCATTCACAACGCTTATAATAAGAAATAAAACCACCAGAGAAAAAGGAATATATTTAGGTTGGCTAGTGATACATTTTCTTCCTAGTAGGAAAACCAAACTAAAGTCACAAGGTTCTTTGGTAAATATGGAATGAAAGCACAGAAGACCCAAAGCCTCTAAGGGTGGTGCCATCCATTCTCCTGGCTTTAGCATCCAACCATATCTGATGAGTTACGTTTCCTTATCTGCAACCAGCTGGGTTTCTTGAGTTCCAAAGAATATTACGAACTGCGCTTAGTATTTCTCTGCAACAACTACTGTTACAACTTTCATGTAATACTCAAACTTGAACTCATCTCACATATAAATCTATACGGTTCTCAAAGTTAGCAGTCAATTACTTTGCTCCTTTCATCTTATTCCACCTTAACATTCTCATCTTACAAGTAAGATTATAACTTCAGGCAACTGTAGTATATCATGGTTCAAAAGAATAAGTGAGCATACTAGGAGGTAGCCACTGGAAATTCACAACCCCAAGGTTGTCCCTCTTCTCTTTATCATCATTGAGTACTAACAAACTTGATCCAGCACTAACCATATCCTCAGGGAAGAAAAGATAGAATCTCTACTCCTCTAAGCCAAACTCTACTGCTATTGTCTGCTTGGGGCAAGGGGATCTTTAGTGGCTCTATGGGGTTCTCTCCCAAGCAATGCTTACTACATCCACTTTTACCAGTCCTCCTAACACATCTTCCTGCTCATACTATTAAATGCAGCTACCCATAAACAACCCATCAGCTTCATCATAATAACATCAATATTAATAAACTTATTACTAATCTACATAGTGTTTGTTGCCCATTTCAGCTTCACGGTGACTGTTGCAATAGAAATAAGTTAAATTACCCCAATGTAGTTACTTAGTATTCTCCCTCCCTCCCTCCCTGCCTCCCTCCCTCTCTCCAAGTTGTGGAGGTCTATACTTCAGCTGTCAGGTATCAGTGAGACTCAGTTTGGGCCCATGAATTTCTGAATATGGTGTTTCTCCACACTGACACTGTTGACACTGGACAGACAAGGGCACTTTTAAGACAGTGAAGGCTTTTTTTTTTTTTTAGCAGAGTATCTGTGGGAAGGAGTCTCTGTAAGAATTAGAGCTTGCTATCTGCTTATCAGCTGTGGCAGTTATAGGGCAGAAATGGGGGGTGGGAAGAAAAGAGGCTGAGTTTCTTTTTTTGGCCACTGTTGGCCATTGTTAGGAATCACCAGCAAATAAACAGTTAGAGAATGTTAGGTGGCTGGGCAGTGGTGGCACACACCTGAGGCAGAGACAGGAGGATCTTTGTGAGTTGATGCCAGCCTGGTCTCCAAAGTGAGTTCCAGGAAAGGCACGAAGCTACACAGAGAAACCCTGTCTCGAAAAACAAACAAACAAAAAAAGAATGTTAGGTGATCCATAAACACACACACACACACACACACACACACACACACACGCGCGCGCGCACACACACACACACACGCGCACACACACACACACACACACACACACACACACACACACACACACATATATATTGGATGAGATTCTCACAATGTAGCCATGGCCTGTTTGGAACTCACTATATAAACCAGAACGAACTGGCCTTGAACTCACAGAGATCCATATATCTTTGCCTCCTGTATGCTGGGATTAAAGGCTGCTCTTACCACACCAGGCAATAAACATCTCTTATCAAATGTTCTTCTCAGAGGTCAGGAATCTAGGAAAACAAGTTATAGCAAGTCATGTGGCTCTGGGATAATAAATTACTGTGGTTTCAGAAACTGCCATCGTTCAACCAACTTCTCAAAGTAGCATGGTTATGGCTACTAAACACATAAAACCGGCTACTTCTTTATTACAAGAGCTTTTCTGTGTGCTTTAAGGTGTTCAAAGGTATCCCTGGTTTCTTCCCACTTGATGCTACTAACAACCTCTGTCACTTATATGACAACTTAAAATGTCTCCAAATACAACCAAATGCCCCTACATGAGAACAGCAAAATCACTTTCAACCGAGAAGCCCTACCTTAAAGAGAAGCAGAGCTTTGCTTCCTATAAGTCTCATACATGTAAATTACAAAAAAGATGTTGGGTCACTCCTTGTCATTTATCAGAAAACAGCCTTCAGGATGGACCTGAGTGTAAGAACATTAATATTGATGGGTACCCACTTTTAAGGCAGACCTGAATTCAACAAATCCGTGGTGGGGCCTGATATTCTAAATTTGAAATAGCTCCAAACAGATAGAAATCTCATCTCCATAGACCAAATTTTCAATAGCGTTATCTCCTCTCAATCTTTGTCAAATAATGTTTCAAATCAAATGCATGATTTGAAATTATGTCTCTTTAGATGTATTGTATTGTTAGTTGATCTATAAGTTACTTGAATATAAATTCCCGAAGAACAAAGCCTTTGCTCAGCATTTTTGTATTCCTATCGATTTTTACAGTACCTGGTATGTTATATGTTCTTCATGACTTTCATTGAATTAGTGATATTGTTCAAGATTTATTGACATTAAACTTTCAGATAATAGACTTAGTTACTGATCCACATTTAGGTAGGCAAGTTGTACTAGATCAAACTTGCTATATCACTAAACCCTTACTTGAGATGACATGTTTCATAGCAACATTTTTGTGATGAAAAATGTAATGATTTCAGGTGCAAGCTCCTCATCTCATATGAAGCTGATCATAGAGTGTAAACTAGCATCCACTGGTGGGACATATTTTAAAAGTAATTGACAGATTGAAAAGATTAAGGATATATATTCTAACTTCAGTAAACCCATATGTAGGTAAGAAAATACACTTAACTGGGCAATGGTGGTGCACGCCTTTAATTCCAGCACTTGGGAGGCAGAAGCAGGTAGATCTCTGTGAGTTTGAGGCCAGCCTGGTCTACAGAATGAGTTCCAGGACAGCCAAGGCTACACAGAGAAACCCTGTCTCAAAAAAAAAAGAAAAAGAAAAGAAAGAAAGAAAGAAAAAGAAAAATTCACTTAAATAGAAAAGTCAAGAGCTATTATAACTGGGGCATGCTCCTGTTTCTGGGTTCCTCCTCATAGACATAACTTTCTTTGTTATGTCCTCATACCCAGGCCATACCATTTTTTCTGTTCTCTGGCCATGTTCCTGGGTGAGGCCTCCTACTGCCTCTGATCTTGGAAAATTCTGGAAGTTCAGGACCCAGGAACATCAGAGTCTTGAAATAAATTGAAAAATAAAAGTGAGAACTGTGGGAGATAACAGAAAATAGTGGTGAGGAGCTATGTGAGAGAAGGCAGAATGTAAGAGAAGAGAAAATTGTGGGACAGATTGGATTATTGTGATAAAAGAAAGAATTCCCAGTAGGAATGTGGAATTTAGGAAGAGACTAGGGACCTGGGTAAAAAGAATAATGTATTCTGAAAATGGGAAACTATCAAAGTTAGAGAGAGAGAGAAGAAAGAATTGTAGAACATATGGGAAATTTAAAAAAGATATAAATGTATGTTATACAAACAAATATATAATATATATTATATATTATCCAATACATGGTTAGACCTGAAACCATTTACACACAAACATCAAAAACAGATTTGGTGGGCTGGATTTTATATACACACCTTAGAACAATGGTTCTCAGCCTGTGTGTTGTGACCCCACAGGGGTTGCATGTCAGATATTTACATTATGATTCATAGCAGAGAAAAATTATAGTTGTGAAGTAGCAATGACCATAACTGTATGGTTGAGGAGTCAGCACAGCATGAGGAACTGTATTAAAGGATTACAGCATTAGGAAGGTTGAGAAGCACTGCCTTAGAAGAAATTGTGCCACTTAGACTGACGATGCCCCCCACAAGAACCAAATACTAACAAAAATCCCAGTACCTGAAACAATTAACCAGAAACCAGCTTTCCAAAGGTTTGGTTTGAGTAGTCCTAGGACTTGTAAAACAATATAGGTTGTCAATATAGCCCATGGTGGCCTCTTGGGGGTTAAGTGTGCACCCCTATTTGAAAACACTACACAGTTAGGACACAGGACTGTGGTGATTTGAGCTGGACCTAATCTGAAAGTCTCCTTCCTGAGGTCTAGCTTCCCTGGTACCAAAAAATACTACTTAAGCTGTCAAGAGAGGGAGGCAATTAAATAGTTCCATGCAGCGACAACACCTATGAACCACAGCAATTACTAATATAGCAGAATGCATATAAAGGTGCAATGAGTGGCACTCACATGTTGGTGACAACCAACAGCTGTCTAATTGAACTTCCAGTGCACCCAACAGGAAGGAAATCAGTTCTGGTACTGGACACCTAGTGAAGTCATGGACCTTAGCCGAGGATCTATTATTATCACCACTTTTCTAGACCATCATCGAGTTCCTACTATAGTATAAATATTATCCTTATCCACAGATGAGTGCAGCAACCACTTCTAGTTGAAGGAACCTCTCTTTACATCAAATGGAAACCATCACAGCTGGACACAATGAAGAGATAAATGGATTAGGGGGAGCCCAGCCCCAATGGGAAAATCTACATCACAGCTCCTGCATTTATAGCTCAGGGAATATCACTGAAGAGGGAGGCATAAAAATTTTAAGATCCAGAATACCAGGAAGTCTGCTGTGAACAGTCTCTCCTAGAAATGGCTGCATAAACAAGACCCATACAATGGCAGTTTCAGTAGACATGCTAACATGGAGGGGGGGGGGCATTTTCATGCCGCCCCATTCTAGACAAAGAATTACAGGCAACTAATGACTGTAGGAGAGGGAGAATTAGCCTTTCACAGGGATGAAGTCCCTTACTGGTTATCTAATTCAACATGGTAATCCCTGAAATCATATAAAATAACATTAGACTTACCAGGTTGTATTTACTTATTTGTGCATACACACATGTTGTATATATACATGTATGTGTATGTATATAACGATAAAGGAAAAGAAGCTATTAATTTGAGAGTGGGGGCATCGGAGGAAATGGAGGACTGTTAACTGGAAGGGACTGGGAGAAGGAAAGGAAAGGACAAAAGTAATGCAATTTTTCTTTCTTTCTTTTCTTTTTTTTTTTTTGGTTTTTTGAGACAGGGTTTCTTTGTGTAGCTTTGAGCCTTTCCTGGAACTCACTCTGTAGACCAGGCAGGCCTCGAACTCACAGAGATCCACCTGCCTCTGCCTCCCAAGTGCTGGGATTAAAAGCGTGTGCCCCGGCCGCAATTTTATTTTAATTAAAAATATATTTTAAGCTGGGCAGTGGTGGCACACACCTTTAATCCCATCACTCGGGAGACAGAGCCAGGTGGATTCTGTAGTTCAAGGCCAGCCTGGTCTACAGAGCGAGGTCCAGGACAGGCACCAAAACTACACTGAGAAACCCTGTCTTGAAAAAAATATGTATATATATCACCAAAAAGACAGGGAATTGTGAGAAAAATAGAGAAATATAGTTGAGACAAGGAATTGTGGGATACATTAAGATTATGTAAGAAGCAGAGAACTGTGAGAATGAGTTGAAAGAGAGAAAGTAGTGAGGAGTACTTAGTCTTGTGAAAGGACAGAGAATTATCTGAGAGAATGGAAAACTGTAGGAGAAAATGTAATCCTGGCAGAGAATTCAGAATTATGAGAAGGGCTGGGGAAGTAGCAGCACTCATTGCTCTTGTTGAGGACCTAAGTTCTGTTCCTTCCTAGCACTGACATCAGATAGTTCACAACTGCCTGTAATACCAGCTCCAGAGGATCAACAGCCTCTTCTGGCCTCCACAGGGAGCTGCATTCATACGCGCATGGCCACACAAAGACACAGACAAACATAACTAAAATAAATAGTTTTTTTTTAAAGAAAGAAAAACAACTTTAAGAGGCATGGAGAATTATGGGAAAGCCAGAACTGTGGTCAGGGTAGGTAAATGGAAGAGATAAAGAATGATGAGAGCCTTGAGAAACTGAGAAGAACTGGAGAATGGCCAGAGGAATGAGAAGGATCTGTTAAGGAAGAACGATGAACGTGGGCAATGGTGGAAAAGAACACAGTATTATGGGAGTGCAGCATTATTAAAGAGAATGGGAAGTACCGGAAGACACTGGGGAAGTAGAAAAGAGCATGCAGAATTGTAACAGAATGAAGAACTGTCAGTGCATGAAGAATTATGAAACAGAGGACATAATTGTGAAAGCAATGAGGGAAAGGAATTATGAAATAGAGAAAATTGTGTGTGGGTAAGCCAGGGAATTATGAGAACCAGTGAACTGTGAGGACCCACAAGAAACTGTGAAAGAGACAGGGCCATTGAGAGGATAAAACAGGGCACTCTGGCAGAGACAAAAGGTGGGAGGCACAGAGAATTGTCAGGGAAATGTAGGAATTGTGTACAAGGTCCACAGCCCAGCTTGGTTTGCTTTCTATTGCTGAGATAAACACCATAAACAAAAGCAAGTTAGAGAAGAAAGGAATTTGAAGGGAAGTCAGGGCAGGAACTCAAGGTGAAATAATATAATAGGAACTGAATCAAAAGCCATGGAGGCCATGGAAGTACACTGCATACTGGCTTGTTTGCTCTCCATGGCTCACTTAGCTGATTTCTTTTGTTGTTGTTGCTGTTGTTTTTGTTTTTCGAGACAGGGTTTCTCTGTGTAGCTTTGTGCCTTTCCTGGATCTCACTCCGTAGACCAGGCTGGCCTCGAACTCACAGAAATCCGCCTGGCTCTGCCTCCTGAGTGCTGGGATTAAAGGCGTGCACCACCATGGTCTGGCTTCTTATACAAGCCTAACAGTACCGCGCCCCCCCCCCCCCTCCGCGCCCCATGGGTAGCACCATCCACAGTGGGCTGGGTCTTCCCACATCAACAGTTAACCAAGAAAATGCCCTCACAGGCCAATATGATGGAGGCAATGACTCTAGCTTGTGTCAAGTTAACAAAAATCTCCCATCCAAGCACTAACCAGGCCCGACCCTGTTTAGCTTCTGAGATCAGATGAGATTGGGCACATTCAGGGTGGTATCTGCTAGGTGGTGAGGGCACACATCTTTAATCCCAGCACTCGGGAGGCAGAGCCAGGAGGATCTTTGTAAGTTCGAGGCCTGCCTAGTCTACAAAGGAGTTCCAGGACAACCAGACCTACAGAGAGAGAAACTCTGTCTCAAAAAATAAAATAAAATAAAATAAAAATCTAACCAGAGCAATAACTATCTCCCATCTGCCGGTTTACCATACACAAATAATATGAAAACTTATGTTATTTTATATAAAATACAATATAATACTTATATGAAAGCTGCAGTTCTATGATTGCATGGAGTACTCTCACAACAGCTGCCAGAGTCCTGAAAGGACTAGGCAAAGGAAGTTTAAGTGCATGTACTGAATTATAGTATTTTATTCCATAAATAAGCACAGGTATTATGTGCTCATTAACAACCACAAATTGGCCTTTCAAGAACCTAAAGAGGGTTGGGGATTTAGCTCAGTGGTAGAGCGCTTGGCTAGCAAGCGCAAGGCCCTGGGTTCGATCCTCAGCTCCACATACAAAAAAATAAATAAATAAAAATAAAAAAATAAAATAAAAAGAACCTAAAGAGATGACAGAAAAAAAAAAACAAAACAGCAATTTAACAACTCCAAAGCCTCACAAACAGTGTAAACCGCGGCTCACACTGCTGGTTACTAGCACGCAGAGTTGAAAACACCGCCCAGACCGTAGCGGCTGGGTCGGAGAGAAGGCGCGGGTGGCTATTGGCCTCGGAACGGAATGGGTGGGCCCCGACCTCCCTGACTGACGGGTTTCCTCTCCTCAGCCTGCGGTCCGCCTCCGTGCTTCCGGAAGTCCCGCCTTTGGAAAAGGAAATTAAGGGCGCAGGAGAACGTGGGCTGTGACCCGAGCGTTCACGGTGACCCGCTGTGAGGAAAAGCAGCGTCCCTTGGCGATTCGACGCGGGCCCGGCCGCCCGGGACAGTCTGAGGGGAGAGTCAGGTACGGAAGGGCGTGCAGGTTAGACTGAAGCCGGTGGGCTATGGGGACCGCGGGCTGGTGCGGGTGGGACGGCGTAGTCAAGTGGGCCAGACTGGTGGCGCCCTGCCTTTCTTAGGTGCTTCTTGGTCTCCCATTTTGGTGACACTCCATTTTTGGAACCACCCTATCTTCTCTGAGGCCCCGGGCTTCCGGGGGTCCTCCGGGGGCAGGGGGTTCGAGTCCGGTTCGGTAGGCTTTCTCTCCCGGGCCTGTGTCACACAAGTCCGGTTCAGTAGGCTTCCTCTCTTGGACCGAGTCACCTCTTAGGACCCCACCACCATATTTATGCACGTCTCCACGACATCGTTTGACCTTACACGTTTCCAGTCTCTCAGAGACATGTCCCCAAATAGTGGCGTAGGTTTCACGGTATTTCCCCCAAGGGGGCAGTATTTCTAACTGTCGCCGGGCGTCGGTGGCACACACACGCCTTTCATCCCAGCACTGGGGAGGCAGAGGTAGGCAGATCTCTGTGAGGCCAGCCTGGTCAACAGAGTGAGATCCAGGAAAGGCGCAAAAGCTACACAGAGAAACCCTGTCTCGAAAAAAACAAAAACAAAAAAACCTGTCCCCAAACAAGTGCCCTGCTTCGTACTTTGCCATGGGATGGGGAGGGAGAATGAGGGTTAGCCAGATTGAGAATAACTAGGGGACAGCCTGGTTGTTAAGCCTCTGCGTTTAAATCGGACTCCTTGCTTTGGCAGTTGGAAATTGTAGCTTGGGAGTCATCCCTGTGATTCCAGCCATGGGTTCCTCAGCATCTACTCCCACTGCTGCAGTAAACCCCTCAAATGCTTCAGATCTTCAGCAATCTTCACCGCCTTCACAATGCCCGATGCATGAAGGGAAAAAGAAAGGTAATTTTCCTATTGGCTGGAAAATTAAAATAAAGAGAATGGTTCTAAAGGAAGAGGCCTATTTTTGCTAGTGAAGCTTGTAAGCCTGGGAGTAAGGCACCCTGGGACTGGTCCTAATTTTGCCACTTGTTAGACATTATCATAAACAACTTTATGTCTCAGTTTGTCATCTATAAGTGTAATATAATAATTTTCACAGGATTATGGTGATGATTATCTGAAATCATGCATGAAAACCTAGCAGTTCCATAAATTAGCCTCATCTCTCCAAAGTTTCCTTGTGCCTACATCAGTGTTTCTCAGCCATGGATGAGGAGAGGGGACAGTTACTGATACATTATTTTGAGTTGTCACAACTGAGAGCCAACGATACTGCTGAAATAGTGAGGTGGGACCAAAGATGTTACTAAACATTCTACAGCATCAGACATGGATGGAGTCTTTGGTCCCTAAATAATAAGAATGCCAGAGCTGAGAAACTCGGTCTAGCGGTGTTTCGATAAACTACTCCTGTATCTGTTGTAGTTTTCTTCTAGGTCAAAATAAGCCTTCAAGTGAATTTATAGACCATTATGTCAGTGCAAGGTTGGAAACAAAAAAGTTCTTTAATTAGTGCACATCTGCTTTAGATGGTTCACATTGGGGCAATATGCTATGCTTACTGTATGTTCATGTTTACTTCGTGCTCATGCTTCAGTGTCATCATCATCCTTTCTCTGGGTTAGCCAGCCCACTCCCAAGAGGTCAGCACTTTGTGACAAGCACTGCTGGGTTTTGTTTCTTGACTGATAGGAAATAGCAATGCACACAGTAGACAAAAATCCTTTGTCTCATAGGGATTACATTCTCACCTTTATGGGAGATTAATTTTCTGCTTGTTGTATAGTCAAGGAAACTAAAGCTCAGAGAAGCCAACTTATGTAGTCCAAGTTTAGCTATTAAGTGTCGAGGTTGACTAAAATTCACTGACCTTGGACAAGGACAGATCCCATGTTCCAGTATTTCTCCTTCTGGAAATTGACACAAAGCAGACAAAGCAAGTATGCCTTTGCTCTGAGCTTCTGTTTTCTCATAGTCCTCTTTATGATTTTCTCTATTACAGAGAGTTATCATCCTGGTTTATTTCCATTAGTAAAGAGAACGTGAGTATTTGTAGGAGACTAAAGGGCCTCTAGGTTATATAATGTGGGAAGTATAGCACTGTTTTCCTTCTAATATCCACCTGGGATCAATGCCCTGGGAAGACTGGTGTTTTAATGATACAAAGGGAGATATTGCAGTTATGTTTTTACCCCTAAAATGAACAACTGCTTGAGGTCTTGGGAAATGAAGGCCTGGGAGGAAAAGCCAAGGAAGTGAAAAGAAATTTTTCTTTTTCTTTTTCTTTTTGGTTTTCCAAGACAGGGTTTCTCTGTGTAGTTTTGGTGCCTTTCCTGGAACTCACTCTGTAGTCCAGGCTGGCCTAGAACGTCGAGATCCCCCTGGCTCTGCCTCCCAAGTGCTGGGATTAAAGGTGTGTACAGTGCGCTGTCTTTTCTATATATGACATCCAACATTCAGCATCTTCTCTCTGTTTCCTACTGGTGCCTGAAACAAGGGAGGATTCCATGACAGAAGCAACTGTCATTCAGGGACACAGATCTTTAAATACTTTGCTATTTACCTGATGTTTAGACAAGCTTCTCACTCCCCACACCTGCCTGGATCAGCACCCTAGGAGCTTGGGCGTTGACTGCTGCTTGTGCTACTGTGTGCATAAGACTCAGAAACACGAGTGTATCATGGAAATTTTCTTTAAAATCTGCCTTTCTTAGTAAGCTTTTATTATCTGCTGACAAGCAGTAGCACCTCAGATGAGTGGTATATTTCTGTGGCTTACTTGAGTCTTAGAACAAACATGAGCAGCGTGGCATTTACATTTTTCTTTGAGTCCCTGTAATATCTGCCCATTTTCTGCTCCTGTCCCCAATATTTGAAGGAGTGTGTCAATGATAGATAGATGCTTAGATAGTGGCTGCTACCTCATTGAAGCCAGACTTGTCTGGAACTAATGGCTGGAAGTCAGAGAGAGTCAAGTATGGCCAGCCCTCACCTAGGTTCCTGTTAGCTCCTAGCTGCTGATCCAGGTAGGAACCTTGTAGGACGGTACTAATAACATATAATGGGCAACACCCACTGCTGAATCTGCAGAATGGTTTTAGTTTCTCTTTGCTGAATTGAAGAATGTATATATTTTTCTTTTAAAATGAAAATACATTTGTAGTATCTTGTCATTTTTTAGGTTTTGGACAGTTAACTGGCTTAGTTCTTGGCACTTTTAGTAGAAGAAACTTAGTTTTTCAATGGTGTTGGTGAGAATTTTAGCCCTTTAAGGTCCCAAGTAAGAGAAACCCTTTCCACTGTTAGTATGGTATCTTAGCAGTAACAATGTTTTGGGTTTTTTTTGGGGTGGTGGTGGTGGTTCAAGACAGGGTTTCTCTGTGTGGCTTTGTGCCTTTCCTGGAACTCACTATGGAGACCAGGCTGGCCTCGAACTCACAGAGATCCACCTGCCTCTTCCTTCCGAGTGCTGGGATTAAAGGCGTGCGCCACCACCGCCCGGCGTAACAGTGTTTTTAATACTTGATTATTTCAGGCTGTCCAGCAAGTGCAATGGCATCTGATCCAACCACTGAGAGCAAAGGATACTCTGTGCCTGCCCACCAAGATCGGGCCTATGAGTACGTGGAATGCCCTGTTACTGGTGCTACAGCTAAGAATAAGGAGAACCTTGATCCTTCAAACCTGGTAATCTGCCCTCATCTCTTTCCAGGACATTTTATGTACCCATGCATTCTCTACCACAGTCAACCATGTCTCCTCAAACTATGAGCTAGAATAAATCTTTCTTAAATTTCTTCTTGCTGGTTATTTCATCACAGCAACAACAAAAAAGGTAGTATGACAAAAATAAATCAGAGGTTTGGAACACTGATGTTGCTGGTTTAATGGGAACTTGTACTTGTATGGTAAATAACTTTTAAGAGTGTACTGATTTTTTTTTTGGATTATATCATAGTGCTGAAATTCAGACACAATCCACTGATTTTCTTTAGATGCCACCACCTAATCAGACCCCATCTCCAGATCAACCATTTGCTTTGTCTACCTCAAGAGAAGAGTCATCTATTCCAAGAGCAGACTCTGAGAAAAAGTGGGTTTACCCTTCTGAACAGATGTTCTGGAATGCCATGCTACGGAAAGGGTGAGTGAACATATTTAGAAGAATATTTGCTCTCTTACCTTTAAAAAAAAAAAAGAATATTTGCTTGCCATGCTTATCTCAGAATTAAATGTTATGGAATTTTTTTTAGCCTCTAAAAATACAGTAACTTTTAGTGAGTTAATCTATAATAGAATCTATAATAGGATTTTCAGAGTTATCAAAAAGTACAAAGCCAGTATTCAAGGTAGGTTTTTTAAGAAAAACAGAACTAACAGGGCAAGGGGCTGGTGGAGTGGGGGTGCAGTGGTCTAGAAGACATTTGTTATAAGGAAGTGGTCCCCATTATGGAAGCTAGCAGCAAGTCCCAAGATCTGCTACCAGGTAGTGGGAAAGCCAGTGATGGGGTTAGTCTGCCAGATGCCCTGAGAAACGGGGGGTTGAGGGTGGGGAGGTGTGGGGGGTTGAGGATAGAAGATCTCATCTGAAAATTGGGAAGCTTGAAATCCAGAAATACCTGATATTTAAGTTCAGGTTGAAAATCAGGTAAAGCCTAATTAATGTTGTAACTCAAGCAAACATGCAGGAATTCCTACTTACTTATGGAAAGGACTGCAGCCTTTGTGTTATACTTAAGCCTGTAATGGATTGAATGGGATCTACCTGAGCAGGACAGTCTGTTTTACTCATATCACAGCAATCATATTTTTAGAAATGTAAAAAGAAACACTGTTATATAAAATACTTAGGAAAAAGTTGGTAAATCATTTATTAATGGTACTAAATGAATAATACCACCATAAAAATAGATGGTTCTTGTTAGTATGCTTTTGGGAATTCCATGAAATAAGATTAAGATGAACCTTCAATCTTTGATTTCAGTGTATAGAAAGTATAAACCATTTTATGAATTCATGGAGTAACTTTTGGCTTTATCAATAATATTTGTTAAGTTTTGCTACATGTTCTTTCTTAGGTGGAAGTGGAAGGATGATGATATTAGTCAGAAAGATATGTATAATATCATTAGAATCCACAATCAAAATAATGAGCAAGCTTGGAAGGAGATTTTGAAGTGGGAAGCCCTTCATGCTCAGTAAGTATATAAAATTAAAAAAGAACTTTCCTGCATTTTTTTTTTTACTTCATATCAACCTTTCTACAGTGTTAACTTTTAAATAATTAGTTATTCATTTGTGTAGCAGTGATCATCCTTATAGGACATACCACATTTCTTACTCCCCGAGCTTTAAGTTTGTAGAGAATTTGAACCAAAGATAGCTCAACTCTGCTCCATGCTGGCTTAGGCCTCAGATGATCAGGCTGTCAGAAATGGCTGCTGCAGAGCTGTGGTCTAGAGTTTCCTGAAGGCATGACCATGTGCCCATCTGGCAAAGGGGTACCTACTGCTCACAGCTTCTAAATGTGACTGTTTCAGCTGCCTTACATCACAGTGGCTGGGTTCCAGAAACTGAGCTCTCAAAAGCACCAGACAGAAGCCATATCTCCTTTTCTGACGTAGCTAAAAAGACTCAGGTATCCCATTCTGGCCAGATTCAAAGGGGAAATGGAGATTCCATCTCTCAGTGAAAGAAGTATCGTAGGTCAGTCATTGAAAGCAGAGCAGAGCACATTGGAAATGAGACTAAATTGCTTTGTGATTCAGGGCATGTAGGAAAGAGCTTTTTGTTCCTTCAGCAGTATTTGGAATCCTTGTAAGGACTGACCTTGAAGATGTGTTTTCACATGGGTTCCTTTTCTCAGAGATAATAGGTCAGTTGAAGAAGCAGTGGTTCTCCATATCACTTGGATGGTTTGTTACAACTCTGCAAACTGAGCTGGCTTGTGGGTGTCTGACCCAGTTCAGAATGGGTCATAGGCTTGATGTTTATAGAGTGATGGTTTGAGACCACCACCTCCAGAATTGGAGGGATGGGGAATATCTTCACAGAGAACTAGGTCTTGGGCTGGAGAGGTGGCTCAGAGGTTAAGAGCACTGACTGCTCTTCCAGAGGTCCCGAGTTCAATCCCAGCAACCACATGGTGGCTCATAACCATCTATAATGAGATCTGGTGCCCTCTTCTGGCCTGCAGGGACACATGCTGTCTACATAATAATAATAAAAAAAAAGAACTAGGTCTTGTTATAATCTGGTTTACATTTCAAATTCCTTCCAAAGCATGATTAATAATTTTCGTAGAGAAAAGCCACTTGCTGCCTTATTTTTAAGGTAGTCTCTTTGGTTTTGGCATTTACAGTGAGCATTTCAGTATTAGCCTGACGTGGGTGTTGGCTAGCTGGATGCCAGGTGGGTAGACTTTCCTGGTGGTAACCCCTACCTAGAAGAAAGAGCTGGCTGGCTAACTCAGATGCAAGTAGCTGTCATAACCTAGGTTAAAAATGTACTCTAATTAAAGCCACCTGTTCACTACTTGCAGCATGATTTTAAAAGCTAAGAAATAGAAGCAGAAGGAATTTCAGTTTGTCAGTTTCATCACCTCTAGTCATTTTGCAGATTTCTGGCAAAAGTAGCTAGGCCATAAAAGCACTCTCTAATGTCTCAAAAGAAAAGTTACATAGATTGAGTTTACTGCTATGCCTGTTAGCCTCTTGAGAAGAGATACTAGAAAGTCAGTAGCTCGTAGTCAGGCTTTGTTGTACTCTGGATATGGATTCTTTTCTCCTTTACATGGTAGGAATATAGCTTGTCTTACCAATAGAATCAACTAACAAGATAAGTGGCTCCTGTCTTAATGGACCAGTTCTCCAACCTCCATCAGGGTTTGTGTCTTTTTAGGGGAGGATCTTGTATATCCTCTGTACCAGTAAAGGACAGACACTTAAGGGAACTCAGCCAAGGTCTCTAATTAGGATGCTGCCAATGGTCAAGTTACTTAAAAAACAGGTTCAGCAGTACTTATAGCTAGTTCCTGGTAGTCAGCCTCCATTCTTTTTTGCTTCAAAAAAATCTCTTAATTGGTTGAAATGAAACAATTAAGTTCTCACCCCACCCCACCCCCCAACAATATTCTTGGATTGGTTCCAGGACATCCAAGGATAACAAAAGCCATGGAAGCTGAAAGTCCCTTTTAATTTCATTGCACTTTCATGCAGTATGTGTACATTTTCCTAAATACTTTAGACAGTCATTTATAATTGACTAAAGTACTGTAAATGGATTGTAAATAGTTGCAGTACTGTTTTATTTAAGGTACAATGAAAAGGAATAAAAATCAGTTATGCTTAGTGCAAATACCGAGTTTAATGTTTATTACTGTTACATTTGTTTTTGAGGCAGTCTCATGTAGGCCAGGCAGACTCTATGTAACCTAAGGATAACCTTGAATTTGTGATCCTCCCGAGTGCTGAAATTACAAGTGTACATCATAATATCTGATTATGTGGCACTGAGCATTGAACCCAGAGCTTTATGCATGGTAGGCAAGTACTGTATCAACTGAGTTATATCCCCAGTCCTCAGACACAGTGTTTTTCCAAATATTTTTAGTGTACAGTTGGTTGAATCTGTGAAAATGGAGCCCATAGACCCAAAGGGCTGACTGTTTAGAGCAATTTCTGTTGTTTCTCTGAAGAAACCCTAGCTGCTCTATGCAAAAGAGAAAGAATAGACACAATACATAGCACTTTTTTCTGAGAGTGTGCCTGTGCTCTTGTCCCGGATGAGAAGGTCCTGTGTCCTGAATCTAGCAGGAAAGCCAAGCAGATGCCTAGAGAGAGACATACAGAATCCAAAAGGAAAGAGAAATGTTTCCAACAAATGGAGCCAGTTTATTTGAATTCTATTAGAAGTTACTGTTTTCTGTAAATGTGGTAATATAGCAAATAAATACAGAAAAAAGAGACATTACTACAAAACAGGAACATCATCCTGTCAAAGGAAAGAAAATATTTTTAATAGACTATTCTTATTTGGACATTTTCAGTGAGTGTCCTTGTGGCCCATCATTGGTCCGATTTGGAGGCAAAGCCAAAGAATATTCACCAAGGGCAAGAATTCGTTCCTGGATGGGGTAAGTGTCAGTGTAGAGCTGCTATTGACATTCCTTAAGCCATTGTCCACAATCTCACCACCAAAATCAGAGCGAGAAAAGTGCTTCCATCTTCTAAAACTTCATATCCAGCTTACATTTCCTTATCTCCATGAGTTTACTCATAAATGGGCGGAATTATGAGGGGGGGTGGCTAGCTTCCTACTTCATTCTCCAAGGATTGAAATGTGCTTTTTATTTTTTTTTTATTTTAACTTTATTTTATATGCACTGGTGTGAAGGTGTCAGATCCTGGAGATCTGAACTACAGACAGTTGTGAGCTGCCATGTGGGTGCTGGGAATTGAACCTGGGTCCTCTGGAAGAGCAGCCATCTCTTAACCATTGAGCCATCTCTCCAGCCCCAAAATGTGCTTTTTTCCAAGATCCTTAGAACTGTCCTTTTACTCTTGTCTTTATCTTGCCTCTTTTCTCCAGCCTCCTCGCATGGGTCTCTTTCCCATGAATCTTTTTCCTTTATGGGCAGATGATCTGACTCATCATAGTTTTCAATACCACATTTTCTAAGCACCATAGACTGATTGCCCAAGTCCCATCTCCCCTCCTAGGTGTTTGCCTGAGAGCGGCATCTGAACATGTGCTGTTTTCCTGTCTGTCTTTCTGCTTACACCAAGACTGAATGCAGACCAGCATTTAACATTCACTATTGTGTTTTCATTCCAGGTATGAGTTGCCTTTCGACAGACATGACTGGATCATCAACCGTTGTGGCACAGAAGTTAGGTATGTGATTGATTACTATGATGGCGGCGAGGTCAACAAGGACTACCAGTTCACTGTCCTGGACGTGCGTCCTGCCTTCGATTCATTCTCAGCAGTATGGGACAGAATGAAGGTTGCTTGGTGGCGCTGGACTTCGTAACCACTGTTTTGTTTGTTAGGAAAAACTGAAACTATTTTTTTTTTTCTGAGAAGGATGTTAAACTTTTCCCCAAACTAAATGCACTCATAGTGTCACCATGGGACTTTCCAAGTGTGTAATCAAACTTGATCTTTCATGCAAAGATGACATGCTCCATTAAATTTTGAGTCACATTTTCCATTACAGTTGATAGGTCATTTAATTTTTTTCCCATTTGGTGTAAGTGGGAAGTAATCCCTTAGTTTTCCCATTAATTGCAGTATTTTGTGTTATTTTCTATTAAACAGTCTGTAAAAGGAGCTTTTAAAAGAGCATAGAAAACTTCTCCTTACTGTTTTCTTGGGAGTATTTGAAAGTGTGATGCATTTACCTGCCAAATATTTTAACTATATTCATTATAAAAAGAAGCACTTAACTCTTGTTTTAAAAGTAAGCAATATTCTTAAATCCCTACAGTCTAAGTAGCAACCCTGAACAAAATGCAAATATATATATTGAATGTACTCGGCAAGACTAATAATACATGTCCAGGTGTACTTTTCAGACTTGACCTTGATAGAAGGTTCAACTCGTTTATATGCAAATTTCAAAATACTTTGCTTCTCATTCCTGTTCTAATATGTGACTATTAATGAAAAGCTGGTCTCACTGTCCTGGAAAATTGACAGATTATTTTAAGTTATCACATCCCAGGAGTGATCTTCCTACCAGGAGTTTTTCCACAGTAGCCTAATGTAAACGTTGAAAGCCTGGCTCCAGTTAGAGGGCCAGCAGTATCCCTTTGAAAAATAACTTTATATTGGCTAATTGTTAGAATTCACAAGATGTGTTTTTTTCCTCAGATGTGGAATGTTTGCATCAATTCACCATCCATTTTACGTTTATTTTAAACAAGCACTAAGTTTGTTGCTAAAACTGGTTGTTTTAATTTTAATTATAGTAGCATGTTAGAAATAACTTTTTTCTTAAGTGTTGATACAGGGAAAATCTTTAATTTATCCTAAATACTGTATTGTTAAGTTAGTGGATGGAGTTGGTGTCTTTGAGTTACTAATTTGATGTAGATTTCTTTGTTGTATGATGCTTCAAAATTCCAACATTTAAAAAATTTGTATTTTTAAAATAAAGCTGACAGTAAAAAGGTTCTGAAACTTCTCAGAGTGATTTTATAGTTACTACTTTTTCAGGCACAAACTTCACTAAATGCAGCAGTGGTCTCATCTGTTAATCACGTAATTTTAAACTTCATAAGAATGTAATCACTGTTGGTCCTTTTCACAGCTGCTATTGATTGAGTATAGGATGAAGTATTTTGAGAAACAGCATTATGACTGGAAACTGAAAATTAAGCTGCATGCAAGGGTTCTCGCTGTAGCAGTGATAAGGTATTGTGAAAATCAACTGTCAAGTAAACTCACTTACATGATAAACAGTTTTATACACTCTTTTAGCACTTCTAGAAAAGACACCTGCTAAATACTCAAAAGTTGCTTTGTGGCTAGATTACACTTGAGTCTGTCTAGGGAATAGAACTCTGCTCTAATAGTTTTTATATAACTTGAGATTCATTTTGGATCTTCTGCAACATTTTAAACATCTTTTGTCTGTGGAAATGTTATCATTTAGAATCAGAACATACTAGTGCATGTCAGGCAAACTATTAACAGAAGAGGTAGGTTCAAACTAGGTTACATATTAGCATTTAGTATTCCTACGAATTCACTAGCTGTCATTTATGTGATGTTGATGTCCATTCTGCATCACACCCAGGACACAAAATTGCAAAAGATATATTCACTACCTACAGAAACTCAGTCTTTCAGAGCCCAGTCTGTAACCACAATCTTAGTATTGTACAATTCTTAAAGAATTCACTGTGGTACTGATGGGGTTAGGGATACACATAAGTACTTTTTAATATATTTAGTTACTGTGATGATTTGTATAGTCAAGTTGACAAAATTTAAAATCAACTGGGAAAATGGGACTCCAGGCGTGCCTGTGGGGGCCTATCTTGATGACATTAATTGAGGTGGGAATATTTAGCCATCATGGCCTGCACCATTGCTCCATTGTTATCCTGTACTATATAAAATGAAGAAAGTGAGCTGAACACTAACAACTATGCATTCAGCTGTTTCTGGATTGTGGGCACAAGGTGACCAGCTGCTTTAGGTTCTTGCGGTTTTGATTTCCCCACCATGATGGAGTACCTTGAACTGTGAGCTAAAACCCTTTCTCAAGTTCCTTTTATTGAGCTGTTTATCACAGCAACAGAAACGGAAACCAAGACAGTTAACAATTTCATTGGTCCCCGATGTGTTTACCTTCTAGCAGAGTTACTGCTCCCTATTGAAAGTGAAGTGCTCTGTGTTTATTTCCTTTCTTATTAATCCTTCTCATGACTGTCAAAACCATGTTCAATCATTTGTGTTGCTATTGTGATTAAGAGGGCATACCCTGAAGGTTGGTGGCTTGTTGGAGTGCTTGCTCTGTGAATTTCTGTCTCTGGGCATCAGTTTTCATGGCTACAAAATGAGCATACAGAGTTGTTTGGCAAGTTCGGTGAGGTGTTGTTTGAGTGCTCTTGGAGCAGAGCCCTGGATGGAGAGAGCTCAGTACCAGCCAGCTCCACAGTTCACAGAAACAAAGGGAGAAGTCAAGCTAGGCTTGACTTAAGCAAGGCTAGCCTGAGTCAAGGTACTGAGGCAGTCCACATGAAGAATCTGGCAAGATCAGGAGGCTCTTCTGATTTGTGTCAATTTTAAGTTTTACCAGGTAGATAAATAGACACTTAATCTAAGTAACCTCGTGTTATTTAAAGTGGCTAAAGGAATATCCTTTTAATAATACGTAGACATAAGGAGATACTTGGTTAACTTAATATGCAAGTCCCACACAGGCAAGCATGATTAAGCTGAATTTCCTAATCTAAAACGTAACAATGTAAACATAAACCAGCTTCATAAATAGAAATGAAGTAAAACCTAGGAGAGAGCAACCAAGAATACTGCCATGAAGCTGGGAAGGACTAGGAAAATAATGAGGGAAATTCAAATTCTTTCATATCTTTGCAGTTTTTTCTTAAAATCCCTGCTACAAAAGTGAACTAGAATAGTAGATGATATATTGTGTATATGGGTCATGTAAGAAATAAATGATTGCTGGCACATATCACCTAGAAGATCCAGTGGCCTTTGCTCCTTGCAGAAGGATTAGTGAATGATGCTGTTTATAGACTTTCAGATAAAATCTAACATGTAATCATTTTATAATTTGATTTTATCTGTTTTTTAAGATTTATTTATTATGTATACAGTGTTCTGTCTGCATGTGTCCCTGCAGGCCAGAAGAGGGCACCAGATCTCATTACAGATGGTTGTGAGCCACCATGTGAGTGCTGGGAATTGAACTCAGGACCTTTGGGAGAGCAAGCAGTGCTCTTAACCTCTGAGCCATCTCTCCAGCTGATTTTATCTGTTTTTAAAGTGTAGCATGAAATTATTTAAGCAAAGTAGTATATGAGGGCATTATTTGAGATTTTGCTGCCTTGCCCATTTCTCTTTCTAGTGTTCTCAAACTTCTGCAGATCAGAATTCCTTGGAAGACTTGTTAGAATGCAAGTGCCTGGGCTCCTACCCAGGGTCCTTCATCTTGTAGACATGGGACAGCTAGACATTTACCTTTGTAACATCCTCCCAATAGACTGATGCTATTGGTCCAGGCACCATGTGGACCTCATTTTTCCCTGGCATTTTTGGGCTTCCACCTACTACCAAATTTGCAACTGTGTTTCCAATTGTTGCATATTCCCATGGTTGTGGACCAAAGTTACAAGTAGGAGATGTGAAAGCAAAGGTTAAATAGAAATATCAATTTCCCATTTTACTTAATCACCATTCCTTCCCTCCCCAAAGTCCCTCTTGTTCTTAGTTCTGATTGGTGCTTCATTTTACTGAGTTCTATTTTAATAATAAAACCTTTTCCTTGGAAAGTTCATTTCCCATGACTTGTAGGTGATCACAGTGAGCCAGGGTTACAGTGGGATGAAGGCAGTGCTCCAGGCAGATTGAGGAAGCCCTTGTACTCTGTGCTGCTGGGGTGAAGGCAGTGTTCCACACTGATTGAGAAAGCCCTTGTATTCTGATGCTTTTCTGTGAATTGATGGTGGCCACTCCCTTGAGTAGGTGAGATGTTTGCTCTTGGCTCTGAGTTGTCTCTGATACATGACCTTTGCTCACCATCTTATTTTGCCAGGTAGCTATAACTAAAGGCTACAGATGGAGCAGCTTAAACAACGGACATTTATCCTCACAGTTCTGAAGGCCAAAAATACAAAGCTAAGAGTTTTGTTCCCTCTTCTCCCTCCTTCCCTCTTCCCCCTCCCTTTCTGTCTTGTGCTCACTTGTTCACTTACATTCCCTCTCTCCCTCCCCTCTCTAGTGCTTGATTGCTCACTTGCGCTCCTTCCCTTCACCCCCTCACTCATTTGCTCACTCTGATTACCTCCCTCCCTTCCTTCCTTCCTCCCTCCCTCCCTCTTTTCTCTCCCCTTACACACCCTCACTCCTCTCACTTGGTGTACGTCAATTACCCTTTTTATTAGGACACCAGTTGTAGTGGAGTGAAGGCTCTTCCAAATGGCCTCATCCTCACTTGATCATCTGCAAAGACTCTATTTCCAAGTGAGTTTCCATTTGTAGGACCTAGGGTGTTAATACAAGACCATCTTAGGGGAGGACAACACAATCCAGTCTACAATACTTTGACAAAATTTACTCCTGACATCTAAGCACTGCCACTTTGAATGCTCCAGTGTGTTAGTTTGAATACTTGGTTCGGCCATGATATTGTGAACCACTGCTGCTCCTTGGCAAGCTTTACCCTTCTGCCTAGCTAGGTGTGCCCCTGGTCACCCCAACTTCTGTATCTATACAAACAGGATAACCAGCTCACATGTAACGGAGATGGAATTTTTAAAGTGGGAGGTAACAGAAAGTAAGATCCACAAGGCACCTGGAAGGTAAAAACTTAATGTCTCGCCTGCCCTTGGGTATTACACTGAATTGAGGTTAAGGAGGCACTGGAAACAGACTCCAGGTTTCCTTTCCACAAGAAAAAAAAAACTTTCTAAGTCCACTCTTAATTGATTTACCCTCTAACAGAATAGATTAATCTCCTTTGTGTGGAAACACAGCAGCTTTACCCCCACCCCTAATGGGAATGTCTGAAGGTTCCGAAGACCATTTCACTGATTATCCCACAGCCAGAGAAAGTTCACTCCCCAACTGTATAGAAACCGACACCATAGCACCTGGTTGCAAAAAGGAAGAGCTTTGGACTAAGGCTATAGCTCAGTTGGGAGTGTGTTTGTTTAAATAAGGATGAAGCCCTAGGTTCTGTGTCTAGCACTGCATAAACTTGGCATGGTGTTACAAGCCTGTAATCCCTTCACTTGGGAGGTGAGAGCAGAAAGATCAATTAAGGTCATCCTTAGGTACATATCAAGGTTCAGATCAGCCTGGAATATCCTAGCCCCTGTGACAGAGATAAAAATGGAGAGGGAAGTTCACTTCAGTGAAAACTAACTGACAGAGACATGATCAAATTGGTCACATTTGGTTGATAGCAAGGGAACTGAAGTGGCCAGTTAAGTTGTTGATTGTATCTATGTGGCACTTAAGGATGATTCTGATCTGTTTCATAATTGTTCACACTCTTATTCCCATTACAGATCCCTGAGGGCCCTGTTCTAGTTTCTCGGTCTACTCATGAAATACTTTGGTTTCCCAAGACTCTTAAGGTCATCATTTTAGGTCAAGTCCTGGTATTCTGTGCCTATCCCCTAAAAAATAGCTCGAGTGGTTTTTAGGAGTAGGGGAGCTATCATTTTATGGCTCAGTTTCAACACTGCACTTTGGTCTCTGAACTAGGTGAATGCCTTATTCTGTTCATGCATCGTGGATGGGGGAACCTCATACCACAGACATTGAGTTTTGCCAGTTCTAGAGGCTGTCAGTAGGAGATCAAGGTGAGTATGATTCAGTGGCTGGTAATGGCCTTCTGTTTCATGGGTGACGGTTCTTATGATTCTCAAATATAGAAGGAGCAAAGGAAAACTGGGCTGTTCTCTGTCATTATGACCTAACCACCTCTCAAAAGTTCTATAACCCCTGATGAAATAACTCCCTAGTGCAATAGTGGCATGAATATGGGAATAACCAGGCACATTCTGATTGGAGTTAAGGCCATCTTCATAAAATAGAGCCCACATCTGATACTATTAAAGGGACCAAGAACCTGTGGCTGGCTAAGTGGTAAGTTCTAGGGCAGTGGTTCTCAACCTTCCTAATGCTGTGACCCTTTAATTTAGTTCCTCAGGTTGTGGTGAACCCCAACCATAAAATTACTTTTGTTGCTACTTTATAACTAATTTTGCTACTGTTATGAATGAATCATAATGTAAATATATGTCTTTTCTGATAGTCTTAGGTGAACCCTATGAAAGAGCCATTTGTGACCCCACAAGGGTTGTAACCCACATGTTAAGAACTGCTACTCTGGGAGCAAACCCAATATTATAATTCTGTTAAATGGACATAGTATTAACATGACTCCTAACGATTTGTTGATATACCCATAGATGAAAACATCTCTTACCCCCATCAGAGAAGCTTTTCAGTGCAGTAGATTGCAATTAACAGAGACCTTCAACTGGTCAGTGTGCTGAGTGAAGGGACCATGAAGTGCTCAGCCCTAAATGGGACATCCATATCATATCCCTTTCCACAAGGATCTTCTCAAAAGGGGGAACAGAAAACACCAACAGTGGTGAATAAAATCAAGACAAGTTTTTCTCAGATACCACAGGGAAGCTGAACACAGGAACTCGCAATGATTATGACAGCATACACAAAACTTGATTGAGCTCCAGCCAGACAAAATCCCAGCACAGAGTGGGGAAGGTGGGCAGGGATCCCACCCTTAGCTGGGGGGTATCAGTGCTTGATGGCTGTTAGAAGAGAGAGAGCCCTGGTAGACTGACCACACACAAGATCAGTCCTCAATCCCAAGACTAGCTGGCAACAAACAAGACTTGATGGGGAAATAAAAACAGAAAAGGAAGTAATCTCAAAGGTGGGCAGAAATAAAGTATGGAGAGGCTGCTTATGGGAGAATTGGGCAAAGGTAAATATTATCAAAATACATTGTATGAAATTCTTGAAGAATCAATAAGAATATTGTTTAAAGCTGCCACTGCCACCAGCACAACTGTGCCAAAGCTGCGAGGAGACCTGCCACCACCACCACCCGCCCCCCCAACACCACCCTCCCTCACCCCCCCCACCCCCCGCGCGCGCATGCCTCGCTAGTCCCCCCCTCTTTCCCCGCTCCGAGTCCTTGGATTTGTACGGACAATCTGTTAAAACATGGTGGATTACTATGAAGTTCTGGGCATGCAGAGACATGCTTCACCTGAGGACATTAAAAAGGCATATCGGAAATAGGCACTTAAATGGCATCCAGACAAAAATCCTGAAAATAAAGAAGCAGAGCGGAAATTCAAACAAGTAGCTGAGGCATATGAGGTGTTATCGGATGCAAAAAAGAGGGACATCTACGATAAATGTGGCAAAGAAGGATTAAATGGTGGAGGAGGAGGAGGTGGAAGCCATTTTGACAGTCCTTTTGAGTTTGGCTTCACATTCCTTAGTCCAGATGTCTTTGGGGAATTTTTTGGTGGAAGGGACCCATTTGATGACTTTTTTTGGGAACCGAAGGGGTCCCCGAGGAAGCAGAAACCAAGGTGCAGTCTCGTTTTTCTCTGCCTTCAGTGGATTTCCTCCGTTTGGAGGTGGATTTCCTGCTTTTGATACAGGATTCACTGGGTTGGGCTCACTAGGGCATGGGGGTATCACTTCATTCTCTTCCGCATCTTCATTCTCTTCCGCATCATTTGGTGGAGGCAGAATGGACGACTTCAAATCAATATCAACTTATACTAAGATAGTTAATGGCAAAAATTTACTACAAAGAGAATTGTGGAGAATGGCCAAGAAGGAGTAGAAGTTGAAGAAGATGGACAGTTAAAGTCCTTGACTATAAATGGCGTGCCTGATGAGAATGCCCTTGCAGAAGAATACCAATAGAGAGGCCAACACACGCCAGTTCTGGCCTCTGGCCCAGCCCCAGCATCAGTTCGGGAGCCCCCGGCCCCCGGCCCCAGCTCCAGCTCCAGCCTAGACTCCGGCCCCTTCTGCAGCACCCTCCCACAGAAGCCTGTCCCAACGACGGTCAAACTTGTGTCTAAAAGCAACCAGGAAGATGAAGAGCAGGACCGGCAGCGGGTTTCTGGCAACTAGGACGCCCCCATGACCTCAGCAGGGCTCAAGGAAGGTGGCAAGAGGAAGAAGCAGAAGCAAAAAGGGGACTCGAAGAAGAAGTCGACCAAAGGGAACCACTAGGCTGGACTTGGCAGCAGCCGCTTTTGTGTGTGTGGTGTACACGCACACAGCAGCAGCATCCTTTCCGTGCTGTTCAGGGCCACTTCGCTTAGCAGGATTATGGATGTGTGCCCATGGATTTGGAGGTGACAATCCCGGGTGGCCTGTATAGTATAAGCTTGTGACACAGCCTCAGCCTTGTAACTTTGCTTTTACCCAACACTAAATCTGTAGCCTTTTCCTCTTATTTATTTGTTTGTTTGTTTGTTTGTTTATTATTTATATATTTATTTATTATTTATTTATCTATCTATCTAGTTATTGGTTTTTCGAGACAGGGTTTCTCTGTGTAGCTTTGCACCTTTCCTGGATCTCGCTCTGTAGCCCAGGCTGGCCTCGAAATCACAAAGATCCACCTGCCTCTTGTAAGCATCTGCCTTGTTCTTATCAGTCCAAGCCCTGCTCCAAGCACTGAAGTATTTGTAGCTGTAGGAATCCAGTAGGGTTCAGTAGGGAGCTGGATATGTGTTCATGACAGACTGTCTCCTGGCGTTGGTACAATGTGCAGTGGAACTTACAGGTAATGTGAGCTGCACCTTGAGCCATGGGTGTTAGGGTGCTTTGGATTCAGTACTCTGGCAACAAGAAGCCATCATGAGCCACTTCAGATGTAGAGTCTTTCCTTATATTTATTGTTCAATTCTTAATCTCCTCCAGATGTCAGAATTGCAAATATAATTTCATTTTTGGAAAATCTCATCTTTTCTTCTTGGAGAAATGTTTGTCCTTTAGTCAAAAGGTTTTGCCTATCAATGCCATTTCTAGCTTTCTAGGTCAATGCCACTGGCTACTCACACACACACAGGGCACACACAGGTATATGCAGAACAATCAGCTGTCAAGCAAGAAGCTTGACGTCAGTTCTTCCTATTGTAAGTACTGGCCCCTTCACAAGCATCATCCTGTCAAATCTATGCCATTCTGCCACCTAACCTGCCCTTTGCACTGAGCACCAAGTAGTTCTGATGCCGCTACTGGCATCACTTCTGGGCTGCACATGCCTCTTGGGGATGTGTTCCTTCCTCTTGGCCACGGGGATCTGTTACTCAAACTTTGTCTTCTTGGAAGGGAGGGCATTATGAAAAGCGTTGGTGGGCTTGAGATGCCAGCAGTTGGGTCCAGCATTGTAGAAAGTGGGGGGGATTGTGAATTATGGGCACTGCCATAGCTAGGAGTCTGGGACAGTGTTTGCTTGGTTTTGATGGGAGGGGGTGTGGGCATGGAGTGTGGATTAGTGTGTTGTGGAAATGTGACCCACAAGGCAGAGTGTATTTTAGTGCTACCAACATAAATAAAATGTAAACATCACTGAGTCTAGCTCTCTTGTGGTCATTCCTTGCCTGTAAGTTAAACTATTACTATGAAGAATAAAAGCAGGTCTTGTATGTTTTTTTTTTAAATATTGTTTAAAAATCCTTAGAGGTTATGAGATTTTGAACAGATACAAACCACAGGCTGTAGTGTGGTGATATGTTTGTAATCTAGGAAATAAAGATTGTCTGAAGATCAGAGGGCAGATCCAGCCACAGAGTTAGCCATAGTGTGGCACACACCTTTAATCCTAGCACTCAGGAGGCAGAGGCAGAGATCTGTCTGGATCTCTGTGAGTTCAAGGCCACACTGGGCTACATGGGATTAATCCAGTCTAAAAGAGAAATAGCCAGGCAGTAGTGGCACACACCTTTACTTGCAGCACTTGGGATCTCTTGCCTTTAATCTCAGCACTAGGAAGGTTGAAACTGGAAGTGATATGGCTGGGCAGAGAAAGGAATATAAGGTGGGAGGAGACAGGAACTTGGCTCGCTCTTTCAGGCTGAGGAGTTGGTGAGGTAAGAGGTGGTGGCTGTGGCTTGCTCTGCTTCTTTGATCTTTCAACTTTCACCCTGATATCTGGCTCTGGTTTTTTGTTTGTTTGTTTGTTTGTTTTTGTTTTTACTAAGACCAATTAGGATTCATGCAACACTGTAGCAGCAAGAAAATCACACATTAAAATTAATAGAGAAACTGGAACTCCAAAGTAAGTAGGCAAAAATATGGCAAGGCTAGAAACAGGAAGGATGAAGACTGGAAGGATGGCTTTTGTATATTAGAAGTAGTACGTGCACCCTGGGATGGAATAGAGTATTTTTTAGCTTGGCTTTCAGATGGGAAAGTGTCCTGAGGAAGAGGCAGGAGCTTGGGCTCCCACTCTTTCCTCAGTACTGGCCTGTGAAACAGTCCCAGGTCAACGCCTTTTTGCCTCCCTGGCTCCAGGGTTGTTTATATGCCAAAATGGCTGCTGTTCTGAAATTGGGTCCTTCTCTTTATCAACAGAGGATGTGACAACTTGGAGAGTCCATTGAAAAGTCTTCAGTGGAAGTTAGGGCTTGTTGAAAAGAATTAACATTTCAAGACAGCGGTATGAGAGCATCCAAATAAGTTAATTGGAAGACTGCAAAGCCACAGAGGACACCCTGATTGCAGACATAACGTCCCTTATTTTTGACCATTTCTCCCAGATATTTGTTCCACTTCCAGGAACACTCTTCATTGCAGAGGTGTTTTACTTTGGAATGCAGGCAACATTTTATCGTGGATGAATTCACCAATTCGTTGTTTTTGGTTTTGGTTTTCGTTTTGGTTTTGGTTTTTCAAGATAGGGTTTCTCTGTGTAGCTTTGCACCTTTCCTGGAACTCGTTTTGGAGACCAGGCTGGCCTTGAACTCACAGAGCTCCGCCTGCCTCTGCCTTCTGAGTGCTGGGATTAAAGGCATGCGCCACCACTGCCCAGCTAATTCATTGTTTGTTTGTTTGTTTGTTTGTTTGTTTTTCAGCAATTGATGGTTTGCCTACCACTGGGTTATATTTTGGGTTTGTGTGACTTACCAACATCTGCTTTTAGAACAGTATTGTTCATAAGAGTGACTTTGACTTGATTGAGATATCCTTAAAGGTGTATCTAGACTTCCTTTATATCTTTCAAACCCAGGAGCCTGGGACTGGAACTGGTGACCAATAAGCCCCAGTAAATATAGATTGCCTATATATCACTAAATGAAGCCATCAACCAATCATTTGATCCACTGAAGTGATCACAGTGCCATCATACTTTGAAGTAAAAGAAAATCTGAAGATGTTGCTTGCTTATCAGCAAGTCATTCTGTCTGTTACAGGCAACTATGTTCTTGGGGAGTCTATCCCCTCCTTATAGGTCCCCAGTGACAAAGTGCAGTTCCACAGAAGGCCAGACTATTAGGTGAACCAAAGAGTTTACTGGGCCTACAGGGCATGGCTGAGGGGTTATTAATAGGGTATATGTGGCCCCCTCAAGCAACTGTACCACCAGAAAGTCTCATTTCAGTGTTCATAACTTCCCCATAGCTGTGCAGATGTAGTTACCCACTTAGCCATCTCACAATCCTTTAGTATTTCAATCAGGAACAGAGTGGCATCATGGGTTGCTTCTCCACTGTTCCATACAACAGAGATACGGTGCCAAGAGTCTTTTTTTTTCTTTTTCCGGAGCTGAGAACTGAACCCAGGGCCTTGCACTTGCTAGGCAAGCGCTCTACCACTGAGCTAAATCTCCAACCACCAAGAGTCTTTGTCCAGCAGTGATGTTTAAAAGATAGCGTCCCCAATGTTTATCAATCCCTTCTCAAACCTTTTTTTTTTTTAAATAGAAACTGCACCTGTGTCTGCATTTTCAAGGAGCTGATGGCCTTCTGTGGTTTCCCATTGCACATAACAAGTTACTTGATTAAAAGCAACATGCCTATGTTCAGAATGTGTTAATCAAACATATCCCAAATAGGTGTCATATCTCTCTGCCCAGTCTAAAAGGTACAAAACCCACAAAGCCACCATCCTGAGGTAAGTAGCCTTCAGATAAAGCTACAGACAGTAATGCCAATGGGTAGTAATGCTTATCAAGGTGGCTGAATCCTATGCAAAGAGCCAGAAGGAACTTCTATTGCTATATTTGTATAAAGAGAAATTTTAAGCTAATTCTGTTCAAAAAATGATGTGCAATTGAATAGGACAGGTGAGGAAGACCAGTTGGGGTCTATGGAACAGAAATGTGACATTGTGTACTGTCTATAGAAATGGGGAGTTTCCTGCACATAACTAGAATAGGGGTTTCTACATTTCAAAGAGGTGAGAATCTTCAGCTAGATAGTGTGGAGGGTTGTTGTAGAATATTTGTACACTGTGTGAAAATGTATTGCTGTGATTAGTGTAACAAAAAGCTGAATGGCCAATAGTTAGGTAAGAAGAGGGACAGAGAGGACTCGGGGAAGAAAAAATGCGAAGGAAGCAGGATGAGCAGAGAGTAAAGGTAACGGAGCCATGTAAATGAATGCAGATTAAAATATATGGGTTAACTTAAGTTATAAAAACTAGTTAGAAACAAGCCTAAGCTAAGGCCAAGCTTTCATAATTAATAAAAAGTCTTCTTGTCATTATTTGGGAACTGGCTGGCAGGAAAGAAAAAGTCTTATTACAGAGGGCGCTGTTGTTGTGGAGTAGATTTTTGTCTATAAACCAGAGGAGAAGGCGAGTCCTCACTAGCAGGACTGCCTTTGTCAGAACTATAAATGGTGATAGTGGGGAGGTGAGAGGGTATGGAGATGCCAGGCTGGTACAGTTCTAAGAGGGAGGGGATAATAATCAGAGTAAAATGCTGGGCAGGGTGGCACACATCTTTAATCCTAGCACTCTAGAGGCAGAGACAGGCAGATTAGAGGCAGGCAGATATTTCTGTGAGTTCAAGGCCAGCAGGGTCTACAGAGTGAGTTCCACAACAGCCAGGGCTATTACACAGAGAAACTCTGTCTCGAAAAACAAACAAACAAATACAAAAGAATCAGCATAAGACATTGAGGCTGGATCTACAGGATGCATGAGAAGGAAAATAAGACTGGGCACTTTTGCTGTCAGCTTGTCTAGGTGAAAGACGTAAATGACATGAAGGGAACAGGAGTGTTTAACTGGAGTTAGAATAACCCAAGACAGTGGCTCTCAACCTATGGGTTGCGACCCATTGGGGGGGGGGGGCGGCAAATGACCCTTTCACAGGGGTCATATATCAGATATCCCTGCATATCAGGGATTTACATTATGATTCATAACAGCAGCAAAATGACAGGAAATAGCAATGAAAATAATTTTATGGTTGAGGGGGTCACAATAGCACGAGGAGCTGTATTAAAAAGTCAAAGCCTTAGGAAGGTTGAGAGCCACCGGTCTAGAATATGGTTAGGCACACCTCTGGGTATGTCTTTGAGGGCACTGCCAGGATTAACTGAAAGGAAAGACCTACCCTGAATGTGAGTACCACCAGATCATGAACTGGGAGACCCAGGTGAATAAAAGGAGGAAAAGGAGAAAGCTAGTAGGGTGCCAGCATTCCTGACACTGATGCCAAGGTGTGAGGAGTTCATCCACATACTCTTCAGATTACTCTCTACGCCATGGCCATGCCTTCCCACCATCATGGAGTGTTCCCACTGAAACCATAAACTCAAGTAAGTCTTTTCTCCCGTGAATTGTGTCTGTTGGGAATTTGGCTCAATGATGACCAATACACCAAGTGAGACTTCGAGTACACAGAAGGAAGAAGCTCCCTAGCCAAAGATGTGGGGTGATACAACGTGAAATTGGGGTTCAGGGTAGCAGTAGAGACACAGAGCTGGTCCTTCAGAACTGTTGAGGTGCTGTGGGACATGCATTGAGAATTTCAAGCAGGTCATTGAGAGCCAGGTGTGATATGAAGGCTAGAGATTAGGGTTTCCAGATTTAGCAAATATATGTCAGATAGACATGATTTTCTTTGTATTATAAGTATATTCCATATAAAACTTCAGGGGATGAACCATTATTTTAGTATAAGCATATCCCAGATTTACATGGGACATACTGAGGCTAATATGTGATCTGTTGTTAAGCCTTCAAATTGAGTAGACACTGTATCTTATTTGGTAATTGTACTTGAGAACTTGCCCTGGCCAGCGGGGTTTCAACAGGGGCGACCCACCTGTGGGAGAGAATGAAAGGGAAGGGGACACAAGAGACAGCAGCAAGACAGTATTCTGATCAAGCCACCAATCTTTATTTCTCTCCACATGGCTTACATAGCATAAGAGGGGAAGGGGCAGGAAGGAGGGAAAGGGAAAAGGGGCGTGTAGAACATGGAAGGGGTGCAAGACATGTGAGGCAGATCGTCACTGGCCAGGGGCAGTTTATTCTGTTGCTAGGCTACCTGACCCTGGAATTCCCTTTACCTTTGGTTGTCATGGCACCTGACTGTGGGATGTTCTCTTATCTTTGGAGGCCTCTGGTTACTGCTCTGGGAAGGGGCTTATGACTTGTTCTCTGGTCTAGCTAGTACTTTCCATGGTTCATGTTTGGTTCCTGACATCTTGGTCCCTAACAAGAACTACCATGGTCAAGTGTCTTATATCCTCAGTCCAACTGTCTCCATTGAGATAGGAAAGAGCAAGGGCTTGTGCTTGGGTTTGGGACCTTCTGTTGCTAAACATGAAACAGCTACAGCAAACTATGACGAGCTGGTCTCTGTAAACTAAAGGGCTATTAGCTGGCTTTAGCTAACTGAACATTGCAAGTTGACCGACCTTCTACCCCTTGGCAGATTGAGGGCTGTATTAGGTGGGGATCCTGAATGCCAGCTCAGAGTCTCTAGGCTGCCATCCTCAAGGAGAACTTTCCTTTGGTTTGTGGCTGTTGTTGTCTTTTTGTCCTGAAGAACACTTGCTGCTGTTTTACAATTCTGTCTGGTCAAGACATCCTGTTTTCATCTCTGTGTGACTGATTCTTCTGCAGACAAATCCTTTCTTCTTAGTTCAGTAAAATCTACCTCCTGCCGTTTGCTTCTCCGACAGCACAGGCCTCCACTTTGTTCTAGTATCTCTTTATATTCAATCCCAGCACTGTTTCCTTGCCAAGCAGATGTGTATTAAAATGTGCATAAGAAAAGACACGAGCTAGATTTATTTATAAATTTCCTCTATTTGCACCCCCTCTTTGGCATCAGATGGTTGTTTTTGCTATCAAACCCCACAACAAACATATGTTAATAGCTACTTAGAGGGATCAAGACAAATGTGTATTTGTCTATTTCTGTCATCACCATTCTGGCCCCTTTGCCAGAGACACAAAACCAAAGTGATTGAGTACTCATAGTCATGGAGGCATCTGTGGCCCATGGCAGCTTTCTTCTTGCCCTTTCCTCATGAGGAATGAGTGACTTGAACATCCTGGTCAAAGTGTTTTGTCCATGTTGACATTTGCTTTTCTCCTCAGGCATCATATCACATGTTATACAGTATGAAAAACGGTTTCAGTTTCTACACAGTTTTGGGGGCTCATATGTGTTTAAAAGATTGTATCTATGACGTGTATAATGGCGTGTGTGTTGGGATGCATACAAGTCACAGTGCATATAACAAGGTCAGAGGACCACTGGGGGTGTCAGTCCTTGTCACCCACCTTGTTGGAGACAGGGTCTCTCTTGTCATTCCCTCTTGCATTAGCTGGCCCATGGCCTTCCAGGGATTCTCCTGTTTGTACCTCTCATATCCTGTAGGAACACTGGATTAGAGACACCTGTGCTACTGTGTCCAGCTTTGATATGGGGTCTGGCACTTTACTTACTGAGCCATCTTGGGAAGCCTCATGTGTCTTTTTAAAGTGGCATATTTGCAATGAGATAAAGGCATCTGAGAAACAAACTCTTATCAAAGACGTGGACGATGTGGGCACAGAACATAAGTGGGCAAAGAAATAGGGGCATGAATAGTGAGCTGTCTTCTAACAATGTCAAATTTAGATCTAGTAACTGATGGATATACCTTCCATTCATATATATATATATATATATATATATATATATATATATATATATACATAATTTGATTCATTTGGTTTAAAATATTGAAGTATCAAAACTTTGACAGTATAAACATGGTGTGAGGGAGGTTTCTGGCAGGAGAACTTGTCAGGACGTGGTCAAACTCAAAGGATTGGGAGAAAGATGAGTGATTTAGAAAAGTCACTCGAGTACTACACTCAAATAGTATTTGCTGTGAGGTATATATTTTTGGTCTGAATGGGGTCTGGAAGGAATAACTGAGGTCTTCAGACACATCTTCTGTGTTCTGAGCCAATAGCAGAAGTGTTGAGCCCAGTGACTGAGCCCAAAGATCATCCAACTCATCCCCAAGCCACTGCAGTCCATATCTAAAACTAATCAGGCACCTGAGACCTATGGAGCAGACACAACTTTCAACAGCTGTGTTGAGTTACACCTGCCCAAGTGTCTGTCGGGTATGAAATCACTTTCAGTGAGAAGAAAACCAGACTTTAATTATAACAGATCATTGTATATTTCTACATCTTTCTATATCACTGATTGATGTCCCCAAGCTACCAGCTGTTTTGAAAACTAGATCTCTAACTGTATGCATGTATTTATGGAATTGTCAACATGTAATATACTTGAACTTGTGAGTAGTGAATTATCTATCTGGAATGGGTCGTGAGTTCCTTCATTAGATTTAAACGCTGGTAACGAATCTTTGCTTAAGTTTTTATTCATCATGGCACAAGATAGAATTTTAAGAAACACCACTGAAAAATTTCATTGCCAACATGAAAATTAAGAGTAGCACGTTATATATATATATATATATATATATATAACCCTCTTTGTATATAGTACACTGTCCCTTCTGATGTGAAAAAGTCAGAAAATACTGAAGCAAACTGCCACCTGCTGGTCAAAAGTGGTTTTGCAGTTGTAACACTTCAAATTGTTGAATTAAGGTAGTAGTAACACATACATTACAATACACATAAAATTACTGAAGACACGTTTCCTCAGCCTTTGGCAAATTTAAGCGCAAAGATGTAGCTGATTTTTGCTCCCCCCAGATAGGATTTACTTTACAAGGAATTGCTTATAATTGGGCTAATATTGATAACTGGGCAGAGGGGGAAATGGTGTTGTATAATTTGAATGTGTATTCATCTGGATTTTAAAACTTTTTATAGTTGGATTCCAGTTTGTCGTTTTGAAAAATACATAAAAGTTACACATTATAAATATATAAGTGTCCTATATAAAACTGAATATAACCTAGAGTGGGATGGACATGTTCTTAAGTATGGTTAGGCACCGCCTTTTTCTCCTCTGATTTGCTGAGTCCTTTCCAAACAGCTTCTAAAAATATATTTCACAACATATCAAATGTAATATTTCCTTTAAACGTGTTCACTATGAAAAAGCATTCAGTGACTATAACTTCTCTGTTTCTCAACACTGTATAAAAATATGGCTTCTCACATTCGGTTTTGTTTGGTTAGTATTTTTCTTAGGCATTGAAGGGAAGGCTGTCCCCGTGAAAAAGCGATGGCAAAAAGCACAGAAACCCGCTTGTGCATATTCTAGAACAGCTATAGAATTTTTTTGCTTAATATGTCTCATGGTGTAATATAAGTGCGGTGATTTTTTTAAAAAATTGTTCCGTCTTCTCTGTGAATATATCATATTGATTATCATACATAATCTGTTACAGCATATACAATAGTCAAAATTGAAGACACATAAATACAATTAAGCTATACCAAAGCAAGAGTTTGATCTTATATAGAGCCAATATGGGTAGTTTTGAGATTGGGTATTGTCATGTTTGGGATTTTTTTCCCTAAGGCTGGCTATGCAATAGAATCTTATCATAAACGGCAAGGGTAGGAGTGCCTCTCTAAGTGGACTGACTTTCTCTTGTGTTGATTTTTCAAAGTGTGGAAAAATGAAAATAAAAATAAAAATGAATAATTGTCCAATTGTCCATCAGCAAGTTTTCCGGGTCTGGGCCGGAAGAGGATGTTTTTGGGGGGAGGGTGGGCTCCAGCTTCTGGCGGGCGGGCTCATACCAGGGTTTCCGGGAGGGCGTCGGGGTTGTCAGTTGACAGGAGCTCCCAGATCTGCCACCGCTCTCGCTGCCAGTCGAGCCAGCTGGCCTCCCCCAAGTTCTGCTTGTCCTGCTCGCAGGCCGTGAGGGAGTAGGCGCTGCTCAGTTTTTTTGGCCTGGCTGGATGTTCTCCTGAGGCTTGCTGGCCTCCTTCTTCTGCAGCTGTTCCCGAACCTTCTTCATGCCTCTCGAGTCTCCACAGGGGAGGCTCCTGGGGCTGCTGGGCAGAGGCCATAGCAGGCTTCCCTGACCCCGGGTAAGGAGGTGGGGGGCGCCTGTCATCTCTGCCACTTTCCTGAGGTCTTTGGTACACAGGCTGGGCCTGGCTTTGCAGCCAGGCTTCTTCTACCTCACCCTTGGCCAGGTCTTCCGTACTGTTAAGGGACAAAAATGGCTCAGATCTGGCTGCAGGCCGCCTGGACCCCCTGCTGCCGCCCTGGATGTGGGGAGTGCTGCAGACACGCGACACAGGAAGGTGGACACTGCACTGTGCCACAGTGGTCGCCGTCTGAGTCCTCCGAATGAACTGAGTCCCACTGTCCAGCCCCGTGGGGCTCCCTTGACACCGAGGCCAATTCAGGGATAGGTTCCCTTGAGAAAGGGAACAGGGCCTCGGTCGCAGGGAGCTGCTTTCAAAAATGTCACCATAGGAACCTGGAACCAGAAAGGCAAGAACTAGGGTTAGTTTGGACAATTGCCTTGAGGCTTGGTGGCTTGGTCTTTTCTTTTCCACTGCTACCTGTATTGCTGAAAGTGTACAACACACATTCTCAGCTATTGCTACCTGAAAGGAAGTTCTCCCTAGCAAGACCAATGGCAGGTTCTTGTTGAGAGTGGTAGCGTTTTTGTGGCCACTCCATACATATTCCTATGAAAGGAGAGATATTTTTTGTCCCTTTCCCCCTCTCATTTCAGTGTTTTCTGAATAATGGTTAGAAAGCACTTAACCACGAGAATAGCAAGTAAGAACTGGGGAAAATCCATTTTTAAAGTTAAATGCAAGGAGGTTTAAAAATGGCACTTCACCTGTCATTCCTGGGTCTTTGGATCCACTTTTTAATGTTGAATGCCAAGTTCCCCAGATATTGAAAGGCTCCTCTGACATATCTAGGAAAGAGGATAAAAGGGTCCACAACAGAAAAAAATTAAGAATGAAACCAATAAATAATAGCATTAAATTTTGGGCACAAAATATCATATTAAAGGGTATACTACATTCAAAACAATACTATCTGGAACTGCCTTCCAAGAAGTTTGTTCTTTTGGAGATGGACAAAAATGCTCTTTCTGTATCATGTTTCTGATAAACAGAATTAATGTTCACTAATGAAATCTGTATCCTAACCTCCAGAACCTCTAAAGATAAACTTTGCATATCTCCCTGGTTCTTGAGGTTAAGCAACTCTCCAGGAGGACCTGGGCAGCTCAGATATCATCAAAAGGGTCCCTGTAAAAGGGGCTTCAGACATGGAAGGAACAGGCGTGAGACTGCGTCTACAGAAGCTAGAAGAGGGCAGGAAACATGGTTCCTCAGGTCCTCCCAAACAGAAGGCGGCAGCCCTGTGTACCAGGTTCGATTTCTGACACCCCAAATCATAAGAGGGCTGATCTATCTGGATGTTGCTTTCATTGTGGGTGATAACAATAGTGAGAAACTCATACAAGGAGGCAGTTCGTGATTGCCACATGGGCTCTGGCTATAGGAACAGGCATGCAGGGACAGCAGTGCTGGTTTCTGAACTCGCCTCAGGGACACTGTCCTGGCATGAGCAGATCTATTCCTGTGTCTGTTTCTTTCTCCTCCCTTCTCCCCTCAATCGGGGCATATGTAGCTATGTAGCAAGATGCTATAGTAAATGTATTCAGCTCAAGATTTCCTCCCTCCAAGCCTGTGCTGAAACCATGATTATGACTTGGAATCAGAGGTCTTCCGGATGTCTTCAAATGTTTGTTAGTTTCTGGGAAGTACACCTTCCTTCATTCCTTAGAGGGTATCAGGAGATCATGAGACAGACCAGATATACAGTAATAAGAGATCAGAAGTGCCTACAAGGTTACACAGCACAGATTAGCCAGGGCTTAGTCCATGCTAAGTGTTGCCATAACAACTGCATGCAGATTCACTAATGAAATCCAATACATGAGACACTGGTCCCATTCTTAGTTATCTTATCAGGAGTCCATAGGCCTCTATGGAGATCAATTATTCCTTTGAGATCCTGCAAGCTGAATTATTCGACTTTTAGCCTAGTGTTTTGGTCGCTGTCTAGTTCTGGCACACTGCATTGTTATGTGATAGGTTCAGAACCATTCCTTTATGAAAATGACAGAAGTAATTGAGTGGCATCAGACTATCAAATATGCAATCCAAATCCACCAGCACTGACATAGACTCCCCTGGATGTTAAAAGGAAAAGATCAATCGGGAAAACGAGCGGTTCCTTTGAGCATTTGCTCACTTCACAGATATTCAAGAATCAGAAGTTGTAAGGACCTTCTTTGACAACAACCATTTTTTTCTTCTATCTTGAACATTGAGCAGACACTCAGTAAATGCTCTCTGAATTGAAGAAACATCCAACAAAGGGCCTAATGAGGATAGCCCAGAATAACCCACCCCATGTAACATGTCACAAGAGGTGAGATACTTATTTGAGTTGTCACAGCCAAGCTTCAGTTACCTTTTCCAAGCCTTGGTCCAGGAGAACTTTCTCTCGACTTTGACCTTGGCGATGGCAAGTGGCCCACCAGTGTATACTTCTCTGGCACCTTATAAAGTTTCTCCGAGCCCCCCCGAGCCCTGTCCTCTTGCATAGCCAGCAGGGAGCGCTCAGACAGCACTGGGGAGTTGTTGTCATAAGGGGAGATGTCTCCGCTGGAGGCCTTGTTGGAGTCTGTAGATGAATGCCTCCCTCCCATGGAAAAGGAAACTTCCGACTGCAGCATGTCAGGGCTCCTGGCATAAGACAATTATAGGTGTATAAGTATGATCAGATTCAAACATTATACAGTTGTCAATGGCATATTTCAAGTACAAGCACATGGAGGCTGAAACAAAAATACCTTTTGAGCAATGTTCCCACACATCGCCATCAATAATGTGAAAGCGTTTCCATAAAATGATCACAAGATGGCAGTAAAACACAACAAACGCAACAAGAAATGTTGGCCTGCAAAGGAGGCAAAGGATGAAATAACGATCTGCTGTAGTTGCCAAAGTTCAACCAGCAGAAGGCAATGAAACCTAACAAATGGCATCAAACAAAGGTCAACTAGAAGGGTGGAGACACACATGCCTGTGTTCGCCAATGCTGCCTGCTGCTGGAAAGCAATCAAACTTAACAGATTTAACAGAAACAGGGCATAAACAGAGATAGAGCCTTATCATTGCCGTGCACCGCTCAAGTGCCCAACGGAGTGGTGCCTGATTAAATGTAAGAGTTAAACCCTGGGGGTCACTACTGATTAAGCAAGGAAGAAAAAAAAAAAGCAACGACTCAGATGACTTTTTTGCTTTCCTTAATCTCCTGAATTAAAAATAATCCAGACTTAGAGTTCATTGTGGCTTTAAGGAAAAACTTTTCTTTTCCTGTAGCATACTTAGTAAATAAATATATTCTTCCTGTGATGAAGACAACGATACTGGTGGTGGGAATATGTGTTTATGTATGAAAAGGTGGCTAAAAAGATAAATACATGGCAGTGTATATAAATACACAGATTTTGCAAGGCACTAGTACATCTGCAGCACAATCTACGGCATTATCTCACATAGTATTAGCATATGCACGTATGAGTTGTCATAGCAACAGAAATAACAGTGAAAATGTAAATGGAACAGGAAAAGGAGAATACCAGGAACATGGGGACTGGGCAAAGTCTTACCTGGAACAATCTTTATTTTCTACCTTCCTCAAAACAGTGGCCCTGACATCTTAAAGGGAAAAATGATCAAAGATTGATTAAAAGTTTCACAGTGTTCTGTCTTCCCTCATCCTTACCCTATTTGCTTCTCTTTACTGGTCTTTGCTTTCTGTTTGTTGCAGTTTTCAAAACCAATCTTTTGTGGTCCTAAAGAAAGTAAACACACACAGAACCATACTGTCCTAGCCAAAATCATTTTTAGCATGCAAAATGGAAGGAAGTGGATTCATAGGGACCCTAGCTTTATCTCAGGTTTCCAGCAAGGTTAAGTACCCAGGGGAAAAACATCCTGGCATCTGTGATATGCCATGCCTGTCACCCGAGGCAGCCAGGGCTCTGGCACTTTTGCTGAGGACATTTCCTACCCACATAGAAATAAGACCTCTGCTTGCCTCCTCTTTGAACTGATATCACACAATCTTATGGGCAGGAGCCAAAGGACAGCCATGAGGCTGATTTTCCAGACATGTGGGCCTCCAGTGAATTTGAAGGGAAAAATCATCAAGAAGAACTTAACTGTTTGCTGGGAAGCGGGAGGAAACCAACAACTGCATATAATTAAGAGAGAAAGCCCTGTCCTTAGTTCTAGGCAGGGGAACACGAATTCAGACCAACTGCACAGTTGCCTGTTACCATGGGATGTGGCTCTTCTTAGGAGAGGTTTGCTATAAACACAAGAAGTGAATGCATTAAACTAATGCAGACTTCAATTCCAAATCAGAAGGGTAATGGATCATATTATTTGGCTGACTCCATTAGTTTCCATTGCTTGGGTAACATTTCCTTTTCAGTCACTAATGAGAATGTCTTAGCTCTATTTGATAAGAATAAGTCATTGTGTACCTAATAGTGGGAACTCATAGCCTTGTTTTATGGGATATTTTAAGGAGAGTCTAAGTCATTGCCCAATTCATGAGCCCAACTGAAACAATGTACAATTTGGATTTTGCCGCCTCTTATTTGGAGGAGAGTTTTGGGAGTGGTCACACTTAGTGGCACTAAGGTTCACAGACACCACAAAAAAATTGGCTCATCATCTTACCAAAAGTGCAGATGAGAAACATCCAGGGCAATGGTCTAAATGTATATTCAGCCAGGAATTATGAGTATAAATGAGAGATACCAGGGAAGTAATTTCTCTCAAGTCATCATATTGGGAGCATTTAAGGTTTTCAGAGAAGGAGTGGGTTTTCATTTTTACCCCGTGTTACCATGAGGTATTGATAAATAATGCATTTCTGTTGGCTATGAGGGCTAAAAGGCTCAGAGCACATGGAGCCCTGTGTGAGTGGCTGCATGGACCCCTACAGAGCCTCTGTATATTTTACACCACAAACTAAGCTTGTTTTCCTTCTTGCCACCTCTCAGATTACTTCCTATGACACTTTTCCACTATATTTTCCACTATACATACTGTTTCAAGATGTTCTGGACACTTGGAATGGACCTGGTGTACAGACAGGAATTCTACTTACGTTGGTTGTTGGGGAAGTGCAGAACAGGCAATAGCATGCTTAATGGTTTGGTGAAAAGAAAACAAAACAAGGGGGGATCAAGAATCATTACATTAGCCCCTGTTGCTCTACCAGTGTTTCTTACATTTTCGTTGCTTTCATTGGATCTGACCAGATCTAGAGGAAAGAGTGGCCTTGTCCCTTTCCTCTTTCCTTCAAGTGGATTTTGCAAAAGTTCATTTAGTAGCTGTGAAATGAGGACACATTCTCCCTGTAGGGCTGCATCTGTATCAGTTGGAAATACACATTTGCAAGCTCCATTCTGGACCTTCCAACAGAATGGGCTGAATCCATCATGGAACCCACCGCAAACTAAGCATGTGGGACACCACGCTAAACAACATGAAAGGTTTCAAGATGGCAACAGGAGGTTGCTACAACAAAGAGGAGCCCCCTCAGAGTGCCATGCTGTTGCCCAGGAAGCCAGCTTTGCCTATTGAAATGGAAGCCCTGGGATAAGGTCAGCAGATTGTATTTACAGAAGATTTGGATACATGAAGATGATTAAGGGTCTCATACCAAAGCACTCCTTCCCATCTCAATCCATGCATGTGACAGTGAGCTAAAGATCTGCTAAGAGCCAAATCAAGAGAAAGACCACCAATGAGGGGCCAAGCTATAGTGTTGGCTCACCTACAAGTGAATATATGACCCTGATCTTGGGATGAATGGACCTTAGGTAGAGAAAATGGGGTAGTATGCCCATGCCAGCCAATGCTTAAGCCTTCTCCAGCCTCCGTGTGCAGGACTCGGATAATGGAATGAAGTCTGACTGTGGGGCAGTAGGGCTAAAGATAAATCCTGGATATAGAGGCAGACAGACTGTCTTACAGTAGACAGGGCTCCAGGTAGCTGGTGTCACAGCCAGGAACACAGCCAGTGCCATCCAGTGACATAAATGCTTTCCCGTTTTGGTTTACCCCCCCCCCCATTGGTATATTCTAGTCATGGAATTGGGTACAATATAGGAAGTGGGTACACATGGAAAGCACCATGAAAAATATGTGGCATGCTGCTTTGGACTGTAATAAAAGTAACATCCATTAGAGTTCATTATATGGTAGGCCTTGGCCTAAGCTACTCTCTACTGTCTTTGTTCCTGATCTAAGACCAGAAATGACCAAGAGAAATAGGTAGTTGATAAAATATCTTGTCTGTCTAGTAGTCCAGGCAATAAGGCTTGAACTCCCTGTAAAATTTATTAAACTCATGTACTTGGTGTTGCAAATTAATAATAAAAGGCTCATATATATATATATGTATATATATGTGTATATATATATGCATATATATATATATATATATATATATATAAATTACTATTTTAAATGTTTAAAAATATCCCCTTCATTTTATTTTTCTCAGCAGAGAGGAGGGAGTTGTAACCAAATTTGCTTAACAGCCATCAAAAGAATTCCCAAATTGAGGCAAACACCCTCCTCTTTGGAATCTCTGAAAACATGAAACAGCCTCAAATGTCTTCTCTCTGATTTGCATATAGGAGCTCCACCTTTAAGATGACTGTTCTAAGTAACCATTAAGATATTTGTGTATTTGCTTATGGAAAAGACTTGCATTGATGAGGGTTACAGTTGCTGAGGCATTGTCTCTAAAACATGGTGTAGCCTTTCTATGTTTTTGGATCTTAACAGACTGTTGGCTGGATAAGTTGCTAAATGATGTGGTTTCGAGTCCAAATGTGTCCAGCTCCTTTACTTTTTATAGCTAGTGTACAGCGGATTGAAGTTAGGGGCTTTGAGTAGATGGGGGCTGACAGACAACATGGGTTTATCTTGAAGCTGGGAGAGTAATCTGTTAGATACTTAAACCCAGGACCATCCCCAGCATGCATGGCCAGTCCTAGCTAACCAAAATGAGATGGACATGGAGAGTGAATCAACATTCTCACCCTTAGCTGGTCCCTCCAGGTCAGGGTGTAAACACGCTGGCAGGGTACTGTGAGGAAGCCTGCACTGCAGCCGGAAATACAGAACTGGTTCTGTGAATAAATGAAGAACTCCAGTTCAACCCTCAGTGTGGCTGGCCCAGCCAATTGCTAAGCTAATTAGCTGAGAATCACAGAGATTTCAAATGTGTGTTGTCTTCATCCTTGGTTCAATCGCTTGATAGTAAACTTCAGCCTGCTGGAATGCAAAGCTTGTATTCATCTCAGAAACTATTAATTGCACCAGGAAATAATCCATTGTCACAGCAGCCCTGGAATTATGGAGATTCCCACATTAAATATGCACGGGGCTGCAAAGCTTCCCTTGGGATAAAAACACCTCTCTAAAGAGGTGCTGATGTGAATCTCACTTCTCTAGCAGATGGTAAAGTCAGTACTGGACGATAAATACCAGGGCCTTTGGGGATACTTCTCCCTTCATTTTAAGTCCTTATTAATTTCCTCTGCATGATGTTATAGTGCATCAGTGACAGGTGAAAGTAAAATAATGCTGTCTATATTCCTTTTAGTTATATCATGCCTGACAAGGCATCTTTGAATAAATATTTTTCCAAAGTGTAAAAAGGCTATAGATTACAGTAAAGACACTGGAATGCTGGGAGGATGAGGTAAAACCTTCCTCCATCCCAGATTGCTCTACCTATGACAATTACTTCTAGTTTTTAAAATCCTTCATTGTGGAATTTCATATCACACCTAATTAAAGTTTTCCCTAAAACTCTGCCTGAAATGTGTGGGAGAAAAAGGCTTAATGCTTCATAATTTCCAGGGTACTAGAATGAAAGGAACATTGAAGTCATTAGCTACTGCTAGCCAATAGTATTCTTTGCTGTTATGCCATAGGTAAAGTCAGATTTTGGAGCATCCTGATCCAGCAAATCATAGCAAAGAGAAGGTAGAAATTATAACCTATTATATAACAGTCCACAGACTGGTAAAAGATGCCTTTAATTGTGGACATTGATAGATTAAAATGAATGATTTCGTGGTACTGTTTTGATAAGCTCAACAAAATACCACAAACTACAAGAAAACCATCACTCTTCCATACTGCAGAAAGTGTTTATGATGGGGAAGACTTCCATCTTACAGTTCCTAACTATTGCCTTTTGGAATGAATAGTTGTTTTCATCCATGTTTTTGATGTACTAGTCACAATTTTTTAATTTCAATAACAATTTTGTGAAGGTCACTAACAAAATTAATCACACTGAAATTTAAAGATAGGTACATATGGGCTTGGTTCCTCTGTGTCTACTTTCTACCAAAGTACAGTTAAATTGGCTATGAAGATTGGTAGATTTAAAGAAAATTTTCTTTACTGTTTTTGTTTGCTGATTGTTTTGAGACAAGTTCTCATGTAATCTGTGATGGCCTCAAACTTACTACCTAGACTGGACTAGCCACAAAGCTCCTGATCCTCATGAGTGCTGAGATTACATGCCTAGCTCCTTAGGTTTTCTGAAACCTGCATTTGAAAATGACAAGAACAATTATTAGAATTAGTTTTCATGCTATAGATAATCCTGAGCTCCATTGGGCTCTCTCTCCTGATTTACAGGCCATGTTCACACTGATTTATGTCAGTTTTACCAAGCATTCCTTGCGCTTGCTAGGCAAGTGCTCTACCATTGAGCTAAATCCCCAACCCCCAAGCATTCCTTATGCAGAGATACAGGGGTCCAAAGCACCTCAGTGAAAAAATAGAACTGTGTGCTTTGATATAAATAATTTTATGGAAGATTCATTTCTCTCCCTAGAACATTAAAGAAATAAAGAAAATACTAAAAAAAAAATGAAAAATAGGTATATTGGAACCCTTAACAGTGAATTAAGCTTCAATGCATCATTTCTTCCAAACAATGTTATCATTATCTAGTCTCAGGTTAATTTAATTAAAATCATTTCAGATTGTCATTTTGTCAAGAGCAACTGTCACACTTAGTAACTGTCTCTGCTAAAAAGAGACAAAGAAAGGGGGGCCTTTGAAAATATTATTGATGGGTTGCATCCATTTAGGCCAGGACCACTCGTTTTACTATCAACTTGGCATGTTGGGTGGCTAAGTATGACATTGGTCTTTAGAAAATGTTGCTCTTTTACCTTTTCATTGTCTGGGGGCAGGGAATCAAAATTGATTTTATAAAATATTATATTACAATATAGTGTTCATGAGTGAGTTCTTATTTTCTTAAATTTTGTGCCCAGATAGGTGTCTCTTACCTCATCCTAGCCCTGACCCTACTACAACAGCTTTGTTTTGCTTTAGAGGTCCTCATTCAACCTACATTTAGATTATCTTTCTCCCATCTTCCCCTATATTGTCACATTCCTGAATCAAAGAGAGGTTGGTCTGTTTTAAGGACTTCTGAAGAAAAGAGCACATAATTCTAGCAAGTACACCAGACAAGTTGTGAAAAACTCATAAGCCTGGCAACTTTGGTACTGACAATCTCTTCTAATCCCTCTCTGCCATGCCCCTTTGGTGAAAGCTAAACCCTGAAGTGGATGAGCACATGAAAAGACAATAAAATCTCTCTGCACTCACCCAATTATGATGTTGCACACAGAAGAGAAAAACACAAATCATAACAAAACACCAAGTTCCCAAATATCACAAAATGTCTGCTCTTTCAAAACAGAGATAATAATACATATTTTCTCATTCTGGGTTTTATACTCTTTTGAAAATTTATTTCGTTTCCCCTCCGAATTAAATTTTGTGGTGTTTCCATTTGGCCTCACAGGAATCTAAAGCTTTACTTAGGTATGTGAACTGGGGAATGGAGGCTTTGGGGGAAAGAAATTAAAAAGTCTCCAGTGCATAAGGAGCTCTGCTTTTAGACCCAATGCCATCTTGTTCTCATGGGCCATATTTTGTGCCCATCTGCTATCTCATAGATGTCAAGGGACACATTCATAGTGCCTCATACACAATAAGTCTCTAGTAAGTAGTTGTAAATGGTGAACCATATGGTGAAATTCAGAATAAACCCACAGTAACTGTTTAATTTCCAACTAACAGATGAGAAAACTGAGTCAGAGTCATATTGGGACATGGGAGATCTCAATCTCAACTTGAAGCTTGAAAGCAGTGTCATCAATTATACAGACAAAACTGATAGGTGGTTAATTGATGTGGGTACTTACTGTAGCCAGCACCATCTGTCACTTTGGGGTACTATAATTTACAATCTCTATAATTTATAATTACAGGGATATTTTGTCACTGTATTCCTTTATCACCACTTTCTGATTTAAATGTCACCCCAATGCACTGCAGTATTTTATTTTAGTGTATCTATCTAACTTCATTTTTTTGTCCCCAGACAGATGGCAACTTTGATGTTTTGACCAAATCCAGGACCAGCTATCTGAACACCCAGAACCAGTTACATCTTCACTCAGCTCCAAGTGCACTACAAGTTCTTCCTTCCCGCAGAAGCCATTATGAGACTGAAAAATCACATCTCCCTCTTTTCTACAAACTCCAAATGGATTTATAAGCCAGAACATTTGTTCTTCTCCTTTATCAACACAAGGACACATGTTAAAGGTCAAAACTCACCCCACCCAAGTCCCCATGGTATTTTAAATATAGAGAATCCAAGTGGTAGATCTGAGTCAGTTCTTTGGAGTTTGGGCTGCTTATTAGAATCATGTGGAGTGCTTTGAAAATCCCAATGTCTGGACTGCAAGCCAGAACAAATGAACAAACACCATGGTTACAGGGGAGACTCACAGCTGTTCTTTACAATCCCCAGGTATTTGGAATGGGCAGGTGAGTATGAAACCATGCCATTTTGCATTCAGTTATATAATGAATAATACACCTCTCCCATCAGGTCTGAATGCACATAAAGTTAAGAAAATCCCTTGGCATTTTAAGCTTTCTCTACTCCAAATATGGATCATGAACCAGTAACAACAACAGTACTACAGGGAGCTTGTTGGAAATACAGAATCTCAGTCCACTTCTCCAATCCTACTAACTCAGAAGAAGCAACCTCCAAAGATTTGAAGAGCTCTATATACACCAGGAGTTTGGGAAGCATATGTTTATGGCCCAAAGTGACGGCCTACAGCTCAAGCCTCAGAAGGCCATTAAAAAAATGTTTTTCACAAATATCTATAGTTTACATAATGATATTATTAGTGACCTTCTGGACTGTTCTTTGCCTGTACCTAGAGGAAAACAAACAAAAAGAAAAACAAAACTAATCCTCTTTTCTTCCCTAAAGAGTCACTCATACAAGGATAGCAACAAAAGAAGCTAGAACAATTGCACCGCTAGGCGTGGGCTTAATATGTACACTTTGTCCTTCCTAAGAGCAGAGAAAAAAAGGTTCTGTTCTTACCTTGGCATTTATATACCAAAAGCATGCTTGGAAACCACATTGCATTCCTGTCAATGGTCTTTTAAGAACAAAATGTACCTATCTAAATAATGCCACACAAAATAAGAAATTTAGACAGTAAAAATTCCATGTTATTTTTCTCTTTATGTATATGTTTTCTGGGTTTCCTACCATATAGCAACAAAATGTTATAAACAAAGATTAATGAGGGATTTACAAATAGAAACATCACTGTGTTTCTTGCCCACAGGAGAAACACAAGTAAGATTATAAAAATTCTCATAGCATATGATTGGTTGGGGAGAAATGGGAATTTATAAGTTGATGAGAGTTAGAAATATAGGAAAAAATTAAGTGCAGTTCCAATTCCCTGATACGAAAACAAGATCATGAAATGCAGGTTCATTTGTATTTTTTTTATATATTTACATTTACTTGTGTTTCTTGAAACTTGAATCCAAGCAGAATATCTTGCTTGAGCCAGAAATTGCCTTGATTTGATTGGCATACAAATAGTCTTTTGTTAAAATGCACTGAAAGGGGGATCTGATTCCCAGGCCTTCCCTGACTGCTGGAATGCGAGGGCAGCTGCAGTCAGCAGAGGTCTTAATGTCCTGGCCTGTTAAGAAGGGGATTAAACAATGTGGAATTTCTTCCCTAAATAATATACTTTTATAATCACCTGAAATAATTTGTATCAAAAATAATCAAATTTGGTATTAGTCTATAGAAATCACTGAACATGTCTCTTTTCTAAGTTACATCTAAATAAGCCCTGTCTTTTAAAAAAAACTATGGCTGAAAAAGAGAAAAATGCTATGAGGCTGGGCAGAGGTGGGACAGGCCTTTAATCCCAGCACTTGGGAGGCAGAGCCAGGCGGATGTCTGTGAGTTCAAGACCAGCCTGGGCTACAGAGCTAGATCCAGGAAAGGCAACAAAACTACATGGAGAAGTCTTGTCTTGAAAAACAAACAAACTAAATGCTCTGAATTAGGCTAAGGCATGTCATTGGTTTTAGGATTAAATTTCACTTTTGAACATGAGTAAATGTGTCCTAGACTTAAGGATTGAAAGCACAGCACAATGATACTCTCAAGAGAGAACAGCATCAATAATTCCTATCCTAAATTTAAGGTTGGGTATTTATGTGGTGATGGTGCTCCTGGTTAATGTGGCAATGTGGCAATGCCATCCCTCTACCTGGCTTTTCCAAATGTTATATCACCTTCATACACTCTGCCTCTATTAGCTGGGATTAAACATAAAATCTGAACAACAAACTATTCTGTGCTCCTTTTAGGGCAAAATGGGGTCAAGCCGTAACTTAAATCATGCCTTGTATTTGCCTACTTGCAAACTTGGATAGTGTGCATTTTCACCAAAACAATACAAGATATACGTAATGACAGAGCTGGGAAAGTACACACTTCTCATTGCAAATGGGCACTTAGGTCTCAGCAAAGGTTGCTCTTGTGGTTTAGAAATAGATTGCTCACACCTGTAAAATTGCACCAGGAAGATGATCCCCTCACCCCACTGCAGCCTACGGGGCATTAAATGTTTACCAAGACTCTTAACAGACATGCCTAGACTTTTAACATTGGGACACAATATTGTCACTGACAAAGCTGATGATCAAGAACTGTACAACTGAGCTATAAAGACAAAATTTTGTAACATTTTCATCAAGTTTGTGATTTTGTGTTGGGCTGAATTCTTAGCTATTGTGAGGCACATGTAGCCTGTCGGCCATAGGTTGGTCATGTTTGCTAGACTCATTTATACACATCTTACTCCTTCGAGCTTCTTGCCAGTGGTTTAGAATTTTTTTCCCCTGTGAACATAAGTCAGAAGTTCCTGAAGATTCCAGAGGAAGTTGAAAACAAACAAGAAAAGTCTGGGAAAGTGACTTAGACTTTGGTAAGTTGATAAGACTAAAATAATTTCTGCTTAGGTGGACTGATCAGAATTGCCACATAGTTGGCAACATTCCAGTTGTGTCACTCTTCATGCAAATATAGCTACCATTCATATTCTTTAGAAATAGAATTAAAGAGTAAAATCACAAATGTGACTTCACAAGCTGGAAAATGGGCATACTCACGAGGATTGGGAAGCTTTTCTTCGGAGCAAATAGTCCACAACATCAGGATCTGTCTCCAGAAGGCTGATGAGCACTTCGTTCTGGAGATCTGGGGGAACCTGAAAGAGCCAAAGGTTGAGGCCTAAACAAAACATCCTGTCAAAAGATGTAAAGCATAGCTTCAGCCACATTATGTCAGTATATGCCAAGCCTTCGAAACCTTAAGGATGCAGACTGACTTATTAGTTCAAATCAAACCTATACCAACCCATATACCATGTTTAATTCTCAGGACAGCCTAGAGATTATCAGATAATCACATTCCCTTCAAAATGCCATATACCTGGAAATCTTATCTAGTCATTTGGATGCCTCTGTTGCATAGACTAGATTTTCCCTGACTTAAAGTGAGCAAACAATCATGGGTAAGAGGAATGGTGTTCATAATTTGTATCCAAATGAGGACACTTTCTAGAGTCCATATTTTGAATTAGGTGGAGAGAATGGGCATAAATTATGATTGTCTGGAGATGTTCTGGAACATACAATGAGCTGATTTAAATGCTCATATCCTTGAGGCACACTCCTTAAATTCTAGGTTCGCTATTTTAGTTGTGAGACTCTTAACACAGTACATTAAAAAAGACTTATTGGTCTCAGTTTCCCCATCTGCAAATTGGGAATAACAGTAATATCACAAAGAGTTGATAAGGTAGATAAATGACTCATTTTGTTGTTGTTGTTGTTGTTTGGTTTTTCAAGACAGAGTTCCTCTGTGTAACAGTTCTGACTGTCCTGGAACTTGCTTTGTAGATCAGACTGGCTCTGAACTCACAGAGATCTGCCTGCCTCTGCCTCCTGAGTGCTAGGATTAAAGGTGTACGCCACCACTGCCCAGCTTAAATGACTCATTTTGTCTTGAGAGTTTGCAACAATACCTGGTGATAAACACTCCAAAAAACAAAACAAAACAAAACAAAACAAAAATGATGCTGATACCTCTCTGCACAGGCTATGATGATTCAATGTCTATCCTTCTTCATTTCTTATGTCTAAATCCTACTAGATTTTTCTTGCTTCATAATTCCATGGGTACTAACAGGGACATTATACATGAGTACTACACTTCTCCTAGTCCAATCCATAATTCATTCAAAGACAGTCTTAAGTCAGTCATGCAGAAATGTTCCCTGGGAGAAGATTGAACCCCGCTCTAACAGTTTTCTACTCCATAATCCCTGCTAGCTCAAGCAAAAGCAATGCAGACTACTGGGAGAAAATAAATTTTCTCACATGTAAGTTCCAAGAGAAGAGTTTTCAAAACCACAGAGACAAGTCTTCTGAGAATAAGTGGTTGGTGGAAGAATTTGCCTTCTGCCTCTTGTAGTACTCAATTGTTCTTGAGTTTGAGAAGCTGGAAACAATCTTATTATCAAAAACGGGGATGAGAAAGCAAGAGACCGCCTTTCTTCTCTTGTAAATGTTTTCCTCCCAAATCTTCATGAATGACATTGGCAAATTCTAGCCACATAGCTCCAAATCTGCAAGGTAAATCCAAGCCTATGTCCTGTCTACTTCCAGTCCTAGCCAGGAGGTCAGCTTGACTTCCTCTGTTTGGTACTTCTTCCCTTTCCTTCCATTCCAACTGCAGTGTCTGAAGTTCAAGCCTTCATTACTCCTTTGTGGAGCTCATATGTTAGCCATTAGCACCCTCCATTCCCCTCTTCTTAGAAAAGTTCTATCCTAACTCCTCTCTGTAGAACCAGTTATTCTCCAAACCTTGGCTCAAGGGTGAAGTGGACCCTAATTGAAGTTGACTAGTCATTCCATTACCAGAACAGCACATCTGCCGTGGAAATAGGCAAGTGGCTCTACTAGAGTTGACCCCAAACAATAATACTGTCTGAAAGGCTTCAAGAGAGAAACTAGAGACAGATCCTACAACCACATATAGCCTGATCATTCTGCTGACACTTTGAAGAAATAATGGCAGGGGCAGTAGATAGATCTTGATAGCATTTGAGTTTTGGGTTAAGCTATACACAAAGTCACATAGTTGTGACTCAACTTTCAACTATCCAGTCATCTGAACCCTCAAATTCCTTAAACTAGTTTGTGTTTGTAGAGGAAAAGGAATATATACACTTGGTGGTCCTTTCATGTGGTAGCTCACTAACTTGAACTCTATTTCCTTAAAATATGCTTCAAAATTCTCTACATGGTTGGAAGATATTCACTCAAAACTCTTTTTATCCCCACAGATGAAGCCACATCTTGCTGGCTTTCCTCAGCATGTAGTTCCCGTTCTTCTCCTCTAGAAGTGGTTCAGATATCCTTATTCTAGCACCATGGTTTCTCTTTCTGGCATTCTCCCGTGTCCATTCTTTTCATTCATCACATTGATATTTGGTCAGTGCTTACAGAATATCAGGAAAGGAATTTAGGGATTCAGCTACAAACTAGACAGACATGTATTTGTGGATATGGCAATAAACATAGAAAGTACAGGGAAAGTATAACGAGTTCTATAGAGAAGAGCAAACAAGGTGAGAAGAAATGCTGAAGGAGATGCATGAGGCATATTTGAGAAAAAAGTCAAAGTTAGAGAATATCACACCAGGAAGAAGGAAGAAATTAATGTTAAAAATCTTGAGTCCCAAACAGTGAGAGTCTAGCAAGACTGTAAGAGAGTGAAGAAGTGGGTGGCAGGAGGGAAGCAGGTAGCCAGGGCCAGATGTTGTAGAGTCCTATGGATCATGATTCAGATTTCTGTTCTTGTTCAAAAGTGAGTAGGGAGGCATTAGAGATCTTGAGGTGATGACTAACACATTTTTTTTTTGAGACAGTGTTTCTCTGTGTAGCTTTGGTGCCTGTTCTGAACTCACTCTGTAGACCAGGTTGGCCTCAAATTTACAGAGATCCACCTGGCTCTGCCTCCCAAGTGCTGGGATTAAAGATGTGCACCAACACCACCCAGACTAACACAATTGTTATCACTCTGCCTTCTCAAGTGGAGAGTATATCAAAAGGAAAGCCAGGGTTGAATCAAGGAACACTACCAGGGGCAACTGATGGGTTCCAACCAAAAACGGTGCTGCTGAAGCAGGACAGCAAGATAATGGGAAATGTTTAGATCTCAAATACAGTGAAGACACTGGTGACAATTTAAGTTAATTTATTGTAAAGAGAGGAAGAGTATGAGAGGCAGAAAGAGAAAAGATGGTTTTAACTATTGTTGCTTAGGTAATGAGGATGGAGAAGCTATTGACTGATTTTGAGATGCTAATGGAAGAGAAGTCTGGGTGAAGTTCAGGAGTTAGGCTTTGATATGATAATGTTGACAGGTCTATGAGACATCCAAGTGGAAGTGTATCTAGTACACAGCCAGAAATGAGGACTTGGAATTCAGTTTATATGTCCAGGCTGGGCATTAGAAATGTGGAAGACACAAATAGATAGCATTTAAAGCTCTATGATAAATAACAATGATCTAAGAATTAATAAGGAAAGAGAAGAAAAAGTGTGGAAATTTTAGAATGACAGATGGCATTCTCTTATTATATTAGATAAATTAAGCAATTAAAAACCCATCATTTTAACCGCATGACCATAATCAAATAGACATACATAATTACATCTATTTTTAAAGCAATATATAAATCGTGAAATGAGAAATAGTTTAATTTATTGCATTTTTATATATTCAGTTATTTAATGTGTGTAGGCATACATGTGGAGATCAGAAGACAAGTTGTGGGAGTTGGCTGTCTTCTTTCACTATGTGGCTAATGAGATTTGTGTTATAAGCAGCTTTAGTCATTGAGACATCCTTTTGGCCCGAAGAGAGAGACTGGACATTGTGGCTTATATCTGTAATCCTAGTGCTTGGGAGGCTGAGGCAGAAGGTGTAATTATGAGGCCAAAAGTGGGCTACAGAGTAAGACCCTTTGTCAAACAAGCAATGGATGGGGAAGTTCAATGGAAGAATGCTTGCTTTGCAAGGGTAAGGCCCTAAGTTTGATTCCCAGCCCTGAAAAAAAAGTTGAGCAAAGCAAAAATAATATAAGCCAAAAATGTATATCTTGAACTAATTTTTATAAGAAACATCTAGGGGCAAATTAGGAAAATGCTTGCATATTCATATAGTTAATTCGATTTTAAAATTTGTTATGCTTAGATATGTAATACAAGTTTTGTTCCAAGCACCAATGTGTTCCCACTGAAAACTAAACAAGAGTGCATGTCCTTTGGAGTGATACAAGTACTGCAGTCTTAATTCCAGGGCACTATATGGTTTATCTAATGATAAATTATCAATGTGGAGAATCAGAATAACTTGCATTATTACAATAGGCTACAGGAAGTGTCATTGTTTAAACGATAAGTTGCTGTAATTTGGTTTTGCGTTGTTCAGTTTTTACTCATTCAACTAGGCTTGACTGCCAAGAAATTAAAATTGTTGAGGGTTATTTTATGTAGTATACGTGACTTTTACTTGGTAACAAATGCACATAAAATGGGTCAGGACTATGAATCTATATATAATTTCTTTGTGAATATTCCATGACAGCATTTGGGCTTGGAGAAATGGTTTATATATACCAACAATGATATAGTTAAGAATGTGGCTCCACAACTATAAGGAATATTCTCTTATGTATTTTGACAATATTCTCCTATGTATTCTGTAAAACCAACTTGCACACAGAATTTATTAACTACATTATTTCCTTTAAATCTCATTTTTGCTACAGAGTGATGTAAAGAACCTTCTAGGATTTATATGCTAATACCACATTTTTTGTTCCTCAGGAAAAAAATGGATCCAGTGGGGAAAAGAGGTAAGGAGGTGGAAGTGATGATGTACTGAACTGATTTTCAAATATTCACATCACAAGCTGCAACTAGCCTTCTTTCCAGAGAATCCTCATTTTCTATATTATATTTCATTAGCTATTATTTAATAAAAATATTTAAACTACAGACTCAATTCAATCAGATAAACATTAATTTGCTATTAATTTAGGGACTCAATAGGGAATCAAAAGCCCAGTAAATAAACTAACAGGCAGCAGCAGCCTAAAAGAACAGTGTGATACCCAGCCTCTCCATTCTTGGAAAGGTACACACAAGTGCAGTGCCAATTTATTTACTGCACTTTAGTTTATCTATTATATCCCTAAATTAATACCAAACAAACATTCATTCAAGCTAAGCACTTCTGCCCATTTGCATGGGGGTGGAGTTGCTGTCTAAGAAGTATCTGACTCCACAGCACTTGAGGTCTAGTTCTGGCTGTGCTGCTTATAATTAAGGCAAACTGGGACATGTCAACTGCCTTACTTAGGATCCTGTGCTTGCATCTGCAACTATGGCATGCTTACCATACGTATCCCATTTTCCTTTAGGAACAAGTTATCACAAAAGCTAGCACATCTGACAACACCATATTCATTGAAAGGAAGGCTAGTACTGAAAAGGTTTCATTAGAAATACATGAAATAAGCTAAGCACTATATGAAAAGGTACATGCTGATATCATCAAAGAGAATAACATTGTTCTGACATTGTCTTTCACTGTCACATGTGTGTGTGTGTGTGTGTGTGTGTGTGTGTGTGTGTGTGTGTGCATGCCAGAGGACCATCTCAGGAGTAATTCCTTAGGAGCTGTCTACTTTGTTTTGTGAGACAGGATTTCTAATTGTCCTAGAGTTCGGTAAGCAGGCTAAGCTGGTTCTGCCTCCTTACCTCCCAATTACAAATGTGTGTTTGCACTTGACCTTTTTTTCTTTAACAAGATTTCTAAGGATTGATCTCATGTACCTCATGCTCACACTATAAATACTTTTCTGATTGAGCAATCTCATCAGCTCCTACCTCTTTAGTATTGACTCACAACTATGAATTTGTCTGTGTTTTTCCACTGGTCCACATAGAAGAATCCCTCTCTTATCTGCCTAACTAAGTTTGGAGACTTTCGTGGAACTTTTACATTTCCAGTTTGTGACCCACAGCCCCACAATGGCAGATCTTGAAGCACGTACTTGTATTCTCCCCAATTGTTGCCCCTCTTCCATCAGACAGTGTCTTAGTTAGTAGACAATGTCTACTACTGTAGTAAAACCACATAAACAACATAACCAAATTCAATATGGAGAGGAATACAACTCTCAGGTCACTGTCATCACTGAGGGAAGTTAGGGCAGGGATTCGTGGTAGGAACCTGGAGGCAGGAACTGAAGCAGAAGCCATGGAATAGTGCTGCTTACTGACTTCTTCAGCCAGCTTTCTTGTATAACTCAGGCCCACCTGCCCAGGAATGGACTGAGCCCTCTCAGATCAATTGCTAATCAAGAAAATGACCCACAGGCCATCCCACAGGCCAATTTTGTGGGGACATTTACTATTTTTTGCAAGTGACTCTAACATGTTTCAAGATAACCAAAACTAGCCAGGACAGACCCCAAAACTTTCTGCTGGGACATCCTAAGAAGGTGGGTCTCCTGATAGCAGGGATTGTCTAAGATATAGACTTGTACTGAGGCAGGCTCTGTTAGTTACTCTTGCTTAGCATTAGGGAAAGATCACGTATGCAATCCTGATTAAGCTCCCCAAAGCACCAGCTCTGGGAAAGGCTTTCCTTTATATTGAAAAGTGATACACAAGGAAAAAATGTTTGTCTTCATCAAACAATTCTATATGTTGAAATGAAAAATCAAAAACAAAAACCAATGAACCAACCAAAAAAACCAATTAGTACAAAGTTGGTTTACTTAATTCATTGTTTGCCATCAAAATCTCAATTGGATTTTAGTCAAGGATTTGGTAATTTTAGACATTTTCTAGGGGTACCATTTATGGTTGTGTTTATCTGGCGACTTAACTCCTTAGATTTTAATGTATTCTCTCAAAGCATAATGTTATTCCAAAAATCAAAAGAACTTTGTACTCCCTTGCTTCAGAGAAAGAAATGTAAACACCACACATATGAAGGAATAAAACTGTCACAATTACAATCTCCTATCAAATTAAAAATGAAACTTTGAATGGTTGTCTAGAGTATAACTGCAATGAGGTGGTTTATTCCATAAACCACCAAAAGGGAAATAATGGTACAAGTTTCTCCATAACAAACCATTAAGTGCTCCCTTCCATATATGTCAGTGGGCGTTCTACAGCAATCCACCACTTTGCACTTGACCAAAAAGAATGCTTTGGCATTTCAAATTCTCAACACTCCCCAGCAAAAGTAAATGCCACTGGAAATCATGATGCTACATTTCAGTTAATACGCTGAAAGGAATCACTTTGGCTGGTAAGGATTGTAAAAGCTCAAACAAGGTCAAAATCAACCTGAAACCTTTTTGTGGCTCTGTCATGACAGGAGGTTCATTATTTTGGGAGGCTCTGGGTGTATGTGGAGGTTCAAGAGGAATTCAATTTGGTAAATATTTCTTTGATTTTTATTTTTTAAGACAGATTCTCAGGCTCTATGTTACTTAGACTGGCCTGGAACCCATCATGTAGCCCAAGGTGGCCTCAAAGTCACAGGAATCATCTTGATGCAGTCTCCTGAATGCTGGTATTAAAAGTATGATCCACAATGCCCTCACTTCAGTGAGTATTTCTTGAAGTTCTTTGGGGGTAATTGAAGAACTTTAGTGAACAAATACAGTGGAAGATCCAAAGGGTTTCTTTGAGAATGACTTAAGCAAAAACAGAAAAAAAGAAAGAAAAATGAGCAGTGCTCCATGGCAACAGGAGAAACAGCTCAGGAGCAATGTCCTTTTGCTCTTTCCCACCTGCATTTGATCCCAATGGAAAGGTGTTGCGTCTTTGCAGACAAGGACAGGCGAGCAAAACACCAGCAGGAACTTAGACTAGCTGTTGGCTTCAACATTAAGTTGAAAAGATGCTTTAACTAGTTTAGAGGTATGGAAATTGTTGAAAGTCTCCTGACTCCCCACTGTCTCTTTCTTTGTCCACAATTGGCCTCCCTATAGGAGATACTGCATCAAAGTACCTCTGTTACTTTTTCACTGCAGGGAGGCATTATGCTTTAGAAATAAGCTACTTAGGCATGGCCTTGCTTGGGCACACAAACTTGTCTTACTCCTCACAGGTGGCCATAACTAGAGAAGCTGATGTTGTGCACAGTGCCAAGCTTAACCTGTGGCACATAAACAGTGGTTGTTTTTTACTCTATTAATACGGAAGTGAAAAGCATATCCAATTAAAGGGATGCATTCCTCAGGGTGGTTTCTTGTTTGATGACTTGAATGACTGCTTGACCCTCTTTGAATGGCATACAAAAGAGATTCTAAAGAAATGCAATCCTTACTGGGGAATGAAGAGAACACAAAGCAAAATTTGCCTCCCAGCTGAGCTTGTGGAAATCTCACTATAGCTTCTGATCTTTTCTTTATTATTAATTTTTAAAATTTATTTTGCATATTGACCACAGTTTCCCCTCCCTCCTCTCCTTCCCTTTCATCCCTTCACCTCCCATCTAGTCCTCCATCTGTCCCTCCTCCATCTCCATTTAGAAAGCTGAACTTTTTCTTAAAAGTAAATTATTTTTCATACAATATATTTCAAAAACTATGGATCACTTCATAAATTTCCATGTCTTCTGACCTTTGCTGCCAATAGTGTTCATTTGACATTTCTCAAGTGCCCTTAGTGGATCTCCAGCTTGGGCTGACAATCAATGCAATGAGAATGTGCTTCCTGTCCACATTCCACCACACTCAGGACTTCTCCACTACCTTCAAGTGGTGTCTTTTCTCCCTGGCCCTTTCTGAAAAAGCCATGCTATGGAACATGCTATGTTAGCCCTTAGCACAAGCTGACAGCTTTCTGCACTCCACTCTGAAACTCTCATTAATTCCAAGGGTAAGGGGTTATTTTCCCACCATCACTCACAGAAGAGACAGCTTGCAGACCAATTAGCACCTCAATGATTTCCACAGTGAATGCTTTGTTCTTGGAGACCAATCTACAAACAAATGATTCTTACCTTCTATTCCTGGTGTTTTCAGAAAGTGCCAGTTTATGTTAACCAGTTTTAAAATAGTTGTTGACAGAAATGGAGGGTCATGATTTAGAAGTATGGCAATTGTATAGGTATAGGTGCTGAACCAAAACAGCAACAAAAATATATTTTTCCTGGCATTATAGAGCCACAGTATTCAAGACATAATTATTGAACATTATCTTCTGCCAAGTACTTTCTCGATGCTGTGGGTGTCAGTGTGTAAAACAACCTAAAATCTCTCTTTTCATGGGGTGCAATAGTGCATGGCTTCATTCTTAGCAGTGGAAAGGATGACACAGAAGGAATGTGAGCTTAAGGCTAGCCCAGAGTATATAGGGATACCATGTCTCAACAAGCAAACAAAACCCACTGACGTTATAAGATTTGTATTCTATTTGGTTTCAATGACCATAATAAATAAGTTAATCATGAAATGAGTTAAAGGTTACCAGTGCTATGGAAAGAAAAAAAGGAGAGTCGGGGAAGGGACTAGGAACATGTGCACATGTTAGCTGATGACATTATCATTCACAATGGCCAGGGTGGGATTTTTTTCCAAGGCAGCACCTGAATGTGTTTGATAAACCAGGTACCATATTACTCGAGCATCATGACAGCAGCAGTTCATTTTTGTGAATAGTGTATGTCAGTCTTATGGTAGGTATATGCCTTTTCTAAATGACATGTGCTACATGGTATTTCTAAGTTTCAAAACAGTCATATAAAGTAGGTCCTTTAATCTCTTCTTTTTTACAGAAGAAAAACTAGGGCTTAGAGAAGATAAACATAGGGTCAGAGGTCATATTACAAATAAATAGCTTGGAGGAAATAAGGATTTTGATAACTAATTCCAAAGCTCATGGTCTTTCCACCCAATCTGTGTTTCCCAACATGTGGTTTTCCTAGGCATGACAGGAATCTAGTTAAAGCTCCTAAAGGGATTCAATAGAAAGTGCTGATTCCTGAGCCCTGTGCTATTCAGTTCAATCTTCTGGAGAGTAACCTAGAATTCTGAATGTCTAACAAGTTTTCTTGCAAACTCTGCTGCACAGTGAAGCTTGAGAACTACTATTATCATCTTTTGCCTTGGTCTTTTTGAGGAGGCTGAGATAGAGTCTTAAACTGTAGCCCAGGCCAACATGGAATTCACTCTGTAACTCAGGCTGGCCTCTAGTTCCCTGAGATTGTTTTACCTCAGTCTCCTAAATTGGATTATAAACATAAGCTACTACATCACAATTACCTTTGCCTGTGACAATGAAGTTTGCTATCAGGATCTATTTCCAGTTCAAGGACTTCCAAATAAATGCCTAATCTGACTCCTTAAAAAAATAACAACAACCAGTTTTCATGGTTGAGGGGACAGAATCCAAGACCTCATATAAACAGGGTAAGAACTCTATCACTTAGATATAGCCCCAGATGCTAGTCTGATTCTTGAATCATATTATCCTCTGAATTTAGGTGCCTTTTGAATACTGGGCCAAAGCCAGGTTCTTTCTTGCCTTTTCCTATTTTTCATTAACTCAGATTATGGTCACAGAGAAGACATTCTCAACATTAGAAAATGAGGGACATTAAGAACAATGTTTAGGTCATTGCCAGGCTTCTTGGGGTTTCTAGATCCTTTCCACCAGTTCTTCTGTGGAATGACTGATTCTAGGGTGCTTTGTGCTTTTCAGGAAAAGCTCACAGCTATTGCTGCTAATAAGTCTTCATTTGTAGTGTCTGTCAATGGTAGCAGTTTATCCCCTTTCCAGCTCAAAAACCTTCCTAGGGACTATGAAGAGACACAGTGGCTAACTACCTTTAGTCAGCTGGCATGTTCTGTCACTTGAAGCATCTGAAAAATGAACATACTAAACAAACTTTTAAACAAACAGCTGAATTTTTATCCACCCATGGGCATGCTCTTCCATGATACTTGGTATAACAGAAAAGGTTCTAAAAGGCCAAGCATGCCAAGAGAATAAACAATTGTGATGAAATTAATTTTTATATGCTTTTAAGAAATATAAAAGAAGAAGTCAGTGCTGGAGCACTCAACCACACAGATGTTAGATCTAAAAAGGATCTTGGATAGCAATCATTTAAGACTATTCCATGATAACTAGAGAAATAAAAATCAAAGATGAGGTCATGTAACTAACATAGCAGAGACAGACTGTAGTCAAGTTTTCTGGTTCTACTTTATTTTTACAGACCCTGGTTTAGGATCTCTGTCTTTCTATCCTACAATTTCTTCCACTATTCCTTTCTTTTTCATTATAGATCCCACACTCTATCTAAGGAGATCAGACATCAGTACACTGATAGTTAACTTATGCTAAGAAAAGTATATTTAATTCTTGCATGCCCAAACTTTCCCCACATGTAAGAGTAAGGACTTGTGAGACAGAAATCATACACCACACAGCTACTATCAAGTCACTCATGAATCTAACCAATGTTTATCTTGTTTCTACCATACCATTGGCATAGCAGTAATAAATGCGTTGATGAGAAAATATTACATTTTGATGAGGAGAAAAACAACCAAAAAGAAAAATTAGCAAAATTTTCTATTAGTAGTGGTTACTTCTAAGGAGAAAGAGAACAGAGTATGAATATGAAGTCAGGGTGTGGTGTGGTGGTGGTATGGTGGTGGTGGTGGTGGTGGTGTGGTGGTGGTGGTGGTGGTGGTGGTGGTGGTGGTGGTGGTGGTGGTGTGTGTGTGTGTGTGTGTGTGTGTGTTTGTGTATGTGTGTGTTTTGCTGGTAGTAGTAGAAGTCATAGCAGGAATAGTAGAGTGAGGGTGGAGGCATTAGATTTTAGACAAAGTCATCAAGATGGACTTCTTTAAGAAACACAAACCATAACTTGTGCACATAAATATTTGTTAATGCCCAAGGGAATCTCAACATCAATCCCTGCAGAGAATGATAAAAATAAAGTCAGGTTTGGAAAACATCACAAGAGACAGAATACTGATGTTTTGCTGTTGTCCTAACTATTCCAGGTGGCAGGAAGTAGAGAGAAGAGGGATGACATAATTACAATGACCTCTGCCTTTCAAGGAGATCAGGAAGCATTTTGTTAGGATCTGAGGTGAAAAAAAATCCTAATGGTATGTGGTTTTATATAAAGGAAAACTTTGCTTAGAATACAGAATTTAGAGAATAGAATTAAGATTGATGAGAGATATTATTTTGTTAAAAAGTCCAGAGAACATGAAGTAATGCCAAGACAACTTGGCAAGATGATATGTGACTTAAAACTTGATGAAAATATTGAAAAGTTCAGACATTTGATTCATCCAAATATGTAATTAATTATGAGGATTTGGACTGAAGTGTGAAATTTATATAGTTGATGACTAATTCAACATTTTTGAGAGTTTTCCATGTGCAGCACAGGGTCAATGCTTCAGAGACACAATAGGGAGCAAGATGCCACAGTTATTCTCTGTGGTAAATGCATTTCCTCTTCCATCTAGGCATCTAGCCAGAGTACAACTCCCAGCCTCCCTTGCAGTTAAATATGATCTGTGGGTAAGTTCTGGCCAATAGAATTCAGTGCATATGATGGACAATCCTTTTAGGTATACAGTAAAAGCCTAGGGATAACAGAATCTTACAGTACATGGATCTGAGGTTCTGAAGTCATCACCTATGAGGCAGCCTACCAAATATCCGATAAAACATTATGATACTTGTGTTTCTGGTGTTAAAATATGGAAATTTGCCAGGTGGTGGTGGCACAATCCCAGCACTTGGGAGGTAGAGCCAGGCGGATCTCTGTGAGTTCGAGGCTAGCCTGGTCTACAAAGCGAGTTCCAGGAAAGGTGCAAAGCTACACAAGAAACCCTGTCTTGAAAAACCAAAAACAACAACAACAACAACAAACAACAACAACCCCCCCCCCCCCGGAAATTCAAGGCATCCCATGTTGCGAAACTAATATAAATATTAATTAACACTTGGTCAGATATTTATAGTCTTTCTCATAGCAAATGATTCTGGTCATAACTTTAAGAACTAGGTAATTTTTTTTTTCATTATACATAAGTGAAATTAAGGCTTATGAGGTATTTAATTACTTGATCACAAGAATATAGGTAAGATGCATGGAGAAGCTATTCCAAATCATTGACATTTGAATATCCAAAATAAGTGCTTGTAGGACAAGCATGGCAATAAATGTACTATAAAGAATCTGATAAGTGCAGATAAACTCTGACGGATATTCAGAAGAGGTAGCTGGCATTCTAGGTTGAAGGAGCCACAGAAGGCCCCAGTGGAATAGGTAATTTGTTGCATTTAAAAATGATAAGAGAAACAGCAAAAGAAACATAGGGACATTCCTGTAAAAATTGACATGTAATCTGAGAAGAGACCAGAAATAGAAGAAAATTGGCATTTGTTCTAATGTTTCAAGGGAAGTTTGAGCAAGCAGTGCAGTTTTACGAAGAAAAACAGGAACTGGTAATTCAATACAAATCAAAAAAATATTTACTGAGTGCCTACCAGATGAAGGACCTTCCAAAAGTGTACGAAGGATACAGAGAAGTGATAACAAAGACACAGTCCTTGCTTTTAATGTATTTATAATCTACTAGAGGAAATGGCCATGTATGACTACAGCACAATGCTGAGCAAGATAAACATAAATAAGAATGGTAATGGGCTTCACGAGATAGATAAGTGGCATGGGAAATGACAAGGGAAGGGCATGGGACAGAAAGGTGAAATTTTATACAGGAGGTGTAATGTCAAGATTGACATTGGAGAAACCATGTCACCATTGTTGGCTAATGAACATGTGAATTCACAAAGATAATAGAACTCCAAAAAGAGGTGTTTTATTAATATTTTGAGCAAGAACTACTGCTCCATGGGTAACTAAATCTTCACATGTGATTATTATTTAAGGGACAACAAAATGAAGTTTATATTTCTGATACGGTGGTTAAAACATGGAAACAAACTTTTGTAGTGATACCAGAGTAATGGAAATTTCTATTTGAGCAAAACTGCCTGACTGCCAATGAACTCACTCATGACTAGAACAGCAAACCAGAAGGTGACAAATTTGAGTTTCATTATACCACCAGAGGCAACCAACAAAAAATCCCTGAGATGTGTCACCACTGAAGGGGCCACTTACCATGAACAGGGCTTCATAGTTTTCAATCATCTTCTGTACCACAGCTATGATGGCTGTGCTCTCTTCAGCTCTGGCTGAGCTCTGGACAGAATATTCTTTGTCTGATGACTTCTGTTTGTGAAGCAGGTTGGGTCCAAATATAGTGGCCAAGTTCAGAGATGTCATTTTGTTCCCAGTGACCTATGGGAGAAAAAAACCCACAAAGACTATTCTTATGCTGCTTTTTAAATTGCTGGATGTTCAATAAGCCACGAAATATTTTCATTAGTAATTTTTCCTTGCATGGAAAACAACACCTTTGCCAGAATCTAAGAGGACATGGTAATATGCCTTTGCTTCATATTTTGGATTGAAGATCAAAATTCAGTGATCATCTCAATAGTACATGGAAAAAATGTTGCAATTCTAAAGTGTTTATTGTCAAACTGTTACTATTCAACATCTCCAAACCATTTGTACTTAAAAAATATTGATGCTCAGTAATCCATCTATCAATGTGTCTCTTCATCTGTCCCTTTACCTCTTAATCCATAACATCTCCACTGATCCCACTCAGCATATTACTACTCTAAGCTTGACATTTTTCATGGGTCAAAATTATTTTTAACATTTCCAACAACAATCATCACAGCACAGTCATTATTTTAAAGGGCTCCCATTCTAGGAAGGAAATACACTTCTCATTCCCAGGTAGTGAGTACAAAAAAAAAGGATCTTATCAACTCCAAAGACTCCATAATTTGGAGATAGTAATATTGACAAAAAAAATCAGGAAAGAAGGAAATCATTACTTCTGATGAAAAGCAAAGTCTCTGGGTAAGGGACATTTTCACATTGGAGCACACAAAAGCATGAGGAACATATTTGGGACATTAGAGCAAGAGGATTTTGCATGGAGAAGGGAGGATTTGCCTGTTTTAAAGAGCAATCTATGGCCCCAGAAACAGCAGTGGTGTGACAACACATGGAACATGGTACCACAGTCTAGGTTTCAGGAGCTAGCTCCTGAACTACAACAGAAGAAATAATGGTAAAGCATAGTTTGCAATTGTCATGTACATAGTCAGTGTACAGAATGAGGGTGCCATACTCAGGGTGAGGATTTTTTGTTTAAATAAAAGTAACAGAAACTGATTGAGAACTGGTGAGGAATATGGAGGGGTGAGGTGGGGTCCTTCAGACTTAAACACTCTGAAGGAACAGCTGATAAAACAGACCAAGAAGGACATTTGGAGAATAGAAGAAACATGTGCTGGGAAGGAATGCTAGGGGAGTTTAAGTGTGTGATCTCCTGTGACAGATGTTCACCATGACATCCTATTTATTCCCCTCTGAATTGGATTGGAGGATGGTTCTGATGGTCTAGAGCAGAAACTTTGCAGGGTTGCAGCAGGCAGGGAGAACAGTAAGTGCAGATGCTTCTTTGAACACTCTCACAAGCAGAAACAAAAAAGAAAGACACTGGGTAGGCAGGGCGTGGCACTATCAGGAAGTACAGAATGAAGGCAGCAAAGTAATCTTTAGGTGAAAATATTAAAAAAAGAAACACACATATGTTCAATATGTTAATAAACAGAAGCATGGGCACACATGTAGAAACAAAATAGCTTTCATCTACCACTCCCCAGATCCATTTGTCCAAATGCTTTTTTTTGTTTGTTTGTTTTGAGACATGGTTTCTCTGTGAAACAGCCTTGGCTATCCTGGAACTCACTCTGTAGACCAGGCTGGCCTTGAACTCACAGAGATCCGCCTGCCTCTGCCTCCTGAGAGCTGGGATTAAAGGAGTGTTCTACCACTTCCCAGCTCAAATTCTTTCTTAAGTGCCTATTTGCACAGAAACCTGTGGTGCAGTTTTTTTCCCCCTGAAAGCTAGAGTCTCACTCCATACCCTACTTTGTAACTTGCTTGTTGTCTCTTACCAACATGTAGCATTCATCTCCCAATTTCAAACATTTCTTCACTTTTTCTTGGCCGTTAGCAGCCAATGGCATAAACTGATGATCATGATTTGCTTTAAGCACAGCCAAATGATGTGCATTTGTGTCATCTTTAGTCTTTAGTCTTCTGTTGCTATAAATAATGTACAGAAATATCTGCACAAAAGCATTGTATGTGCTTGGCTAATCACAGTCTTGGGAGTCATTTCTCCAAGTTAAATTGTTATAATAATATTTCTAATCCAGTGACTCTCTATCATGGCAGTAGTGAAATTTGTGGCAGACTATTCTTTGCTGCAGGGACTGTCCCATGGCAGGGTAGGATGGTAAGTGATCATTAAAGTCTAGTAGCACCCTTCACATCCAGATGTGCCAACTACAGGTGTTTCCACATGGGTCTCTGTGTACCTTGTATGGCAAAATTTTCCTCAGCAAGAGCTATTAGTGTGTGTGAACTTGGATTTTTCTTGTTAACTTAGCCAAGAATGCTGAGGACTATCAAGATAAAGATATACCCCCAAGCCAAGGAAGATCCACACTATTGTTGAGACAGTATGTGGTGGTCTCACATAGGGCTCAGGAATCTTCACAGAACAGCCAAGTCGAAGGCCTTTACCATGTGAAGCTCAGAACTGGTGGGAGTTTTGTCCTGTAAGCTCACTATGGAAACTCGGGTTGCTTCTTTGTTTTTAGTTGTTGTTGTTGTTGTTAAAGGATGAAACTATTTTCAGATAAACAAAGGAAAGTATTATTCTGCATGGTAAAATTTCCAAATATAAAAAGATAGTACATTTTCTGTGGGACCTTTAGTTACTCGGTCTTTTTTTTTTTTATTTTATTGACATGAAGCTCTATAAGTTTTCATTCTATTTTTCAATTCTCTTCCTGGAAATTCCTGGTTAAGGAGAAAATAAAGTATGTGTCATTTACCAATTCTTCCTTTCAGAACTTGGAGGCATCTGGAAAGCTTCCTCAGCCCCTTTTAAAGTAAAATTGGAGTTTTCTCTCTCTCTTTTTTTTAAAGCATGAAGAAACCAAAGATTTTGTTTTCACTTAAAAGAATGTTTAGTACAAGGACAATCTAGAGCTCTGTTTCCGCTCTCTCCTTCTCTGGTTGCTATTCTGGGAATGCAATACTATCCATCTGTAAGATTACACATGGATTCCAGCTGCAGCCCAATCTGCTGCACTTTGTTGCCACTTTATGTTTTGTTTTGCTATTTATTAAATTTTGAAGAAATCTTGTTCCTGGACATCTCCTACCTTTGCTCCCCATGTTTTAATATATGCACATATGGACTTTAGTTAGTTAGTTAGTTAAAGTATATACAGTCTGTCTAGGTAATGGAAGCACTCAAAACCAGGCCATTACTGCATGATTTAGTTAGCCAGCCAATTCCAGGAAATCTTCTATCTTCACTAAGTAAGCATCCCAGATAATTTCTAAACACTGTATAAATAGCATGTATTAAAAGTCCAGAGTTTCCAGATATCAACTAGGGGCTTTCCAAAGACTTTTTCAGTTATTTCTCTAGAACAGCTTATGTGAAAAGCAGCTGCTCCCATGGTCATTATTTTATAGATAGTGGGGCAAGAAGGCCCAGAGCCAGGAGGAGGTAGAACAGTGAGTAGGAAGTGAAGCCATACAGCTGTGCTGGTGCCAGCCTTTTGTATATTTCATTATCTGGGTATACCCTTGGTTGACAGACCCTATAAGAACATGGGGAGATGGGAAAATGATTTTTAAAGTAAAGCTTGAGGAGGCTGAGGGAAGGGAGGCATGTAGTGGGCAGCCATTCCAGCTTTGATCTGGAAGTTCCAACCCCCATTGAGGCTTTGGTAACTGCCATGCCTACAAGGCTGGGCTGATAGAGAACCCTGAAGACTAGAGATCCGGATGGGCAGGCTTGCTTGGTTCCTGGACCCTGGACGCTGGAGGTAGACAGAGCAGACTTCTCCAGAAAACACCGCCAGACTGCGCCACACCTTTCCCAGACCCTATCCCTTCACTTGTAAGTTTCCCCACAAAATAAACCTCCCTTTTAACTACATGGAGTGACCTTAATAATTTCACCAATAGAGGCAGAATCTTTACCATATCTAGCTTACCATAACTTAGAAGCAAGTACCTCCTCAAAGATCAGAAAGCATGGCTCCACATTGGGTCTTTGGTGCTTCCTATATAGTTCCTTTGAGAGTTGATGGCAGCTCTGGCCTCTCTCATGAAACAAATGTCTAGTCACACTATATTTTCTGTGCAATGTCAGCAGAGTCTTAAACTCTGACAAACCACCCTTAGGAGGTTTGGGTTGTATTCCTACCATAATCTTTTTTTCTTGTTAAAAAACAGGAAATGGAGTGTTTCTTAAACCTGGAAATTTCTTTTTTTCTCTAAGTGGCAGAGCAAATAGCAAGCTAACATAGAACAAAACAAAATTAACATAAGACAAAAAATTCAATAAAATACCATAATTTCCCCCAAAACACCACCAATGGGTTGACCTCAATATATACATATACTTTTCTGATATATCTTCATGAACTTACCAATGAAGAGTGCACTGAGTTTTAAGCACATATTAGAAAGGACATGATGTTTTCACTTTGCAGATGAGGAAGTGTAGGCCTTTCCCAGCCCTGACTCTGCTTTCCCTTCTCTTCCTCTTTCAAAGAGACAAGGCTCTGGCAAGGCTTTGTGAGCCTCCAGGCTTTTTTAAAAACTAATCTGAGTCAGCTTTCTTCCATGCTGCAATCCGTAATGAAGTGATGACCTAACAAATGCCTTACAAACTAACAAATAGGTTTGAGAAGAATTGGAGAAATGCTCTGTTATTTGTCCATAATTTACTATGTATTATTTTGCCTTGTTCTATTCTTCTGCCTATTCTGTGTTTCCTACTTGTTCATGCAACTAAACAATTCTAAGTAAATAACCTCCTCTTTGTTTCTCTACCTCTACCCTTAACTTTTATTAGAAGGGTTCAGCTAACTCCTATTCCTATTCTATACTTATGTGGTCCATCTACTCAAGCCCCTACAAGGTTGGTATTTAATATTCTCCATGGAGCTATTTTAAGGTCTTCTAGCTCATGTCTATCCCTTCTCTGAATGTCTGTTTGCCTTCTGTCTTCATCTCCTCTACCTCTAGACTCCAGTTTTCTCTACTGCCATTGATACAAAAGCTTCCTAACATGTATTCTCTCTGTCTCTCTTTCTCTGTCTCTCTCTCTGTGTAATTAATCTACAGCATAGATTATATCATCTGTTTCCCAGTGCTCCCAAAGTTCATATCCTAGAAGAATAAAGAATCTACATGCAGAAGCATTCAGTAATCTATGAACATGCCCCAATTTCCTGCCATCCCCTCAGTACTACTCTGCTCTGTAGCCTTAATCCAACATGCTGCTTGCTTATAGTCACTTCTAACCCGTCCAAGGAAGTAATGCTGTCCTTCCATTTTCCCTGCTGTTTTAACTAAGTAACTTAGACTGGCTGAAGGCTGAAGGACAGCTGGACATTCACTACTTGCAGAATCCATCTGATCACCAGCCAGTATGGTGACATGTATGAATTGATGAAAGAGACCCTTCTGCAACAGCTTTTTACTGTTATTTACATGATACTGTCCTAATGACTTTGCAAATCTAAAGGGTATATGGTACTTCTCCAGAGTGGTAATCTGTATAAACGTGCCAGTTATATTGTCATAAGTGGAAACTCCCTGGAGGACATGTGCTAAGTTACCTAACCACTCTCCCTCAGTTTATACCCATGAAAAGTGGGCAGAATGACATTTTTCTTATCTATTCAAAGGATTAGGTATTATGGTAGAAAATCAACACATGATAGAAGGAGTCATAGATGGTAGCTAGGATCCTAGCAGGCTAAGATGAATCTATATTTTCATCTAGGAATAGTGTCTTATGTGGGGCATGAGTAATGGAGTCTTGTTGAGCTTTGAACTAAAAACTGGGTGTCTGAAAATTATTCTCTAAAGGCAATATGGTAGCAAGTTGGACTGGACTTTTTGCTTTCCTCAGTGCCTTTTTAATCACCCAAGACTCAGCTTTCTCCTTCTTACATAGTACTTAAGGAACACCAGAGAGGCAATTGGCATACCTTCCAATCAGGGCTATGTTTCCACTCAGTCACTAGACTCTACAGCTTCCATTATCTCTATAGTCCATAAAGGCTGACACCCAGACAGATAATGTAACTATGCAACAATTATGAGAATTATAGTCTACCCATGGAAGAGCTGTGTATGTTGAAATAAGGTGTCAGGACCATATGATGAAACCTGAAGCCAGTGGGGGTTTCACTAATTATAACTGTTACTGAGAAAAATGGCTACCTTGGGAAAGTTCAAGTTCCGTTCTCACACTCCTAGTGGGAAGGAGGAGGAGAAATGCAGAATTGCTTTTCTCAACTATGGCAAAAAAAAAAAAATTACATATGTCCATGCCCTGTGGGAACTACATTTGACAAACATAGAAGTCCATCATACAGCTAAGCTCTGCTTAATAATTTAAATAACAGCATTTGTAGTTAAGTATGATTGGAACTGTGGTTAAGTAAGATTGGAACACCTCTGGCTCCTTTTTGTTGATTTATGGTACATGCTAACCTATTAATGGCTCTGAGGCCTCTTGGGAAAACTAACATCAGAGAGAAGTATGACTATGTGAAATCAAAGAAGGAAATGGGGTCCTCTACGAGGGTGAAGATTTTGACCAATGATGAAACTGTAAAACGCTTGAACATGTGAGTGTGAACAAAGAGAACCATAGCCTCAAATCTCATATGAGAGAAGGGATCATACTAGCCCTGAACTGGGATCAGTTTCAACTAGAATTTTTTAAATGGTCTATGAAACTTTTGCAAAAGTGCCTTTAACAATTGACCTTAAGTGGCACTGCTATATAATAATAAAAACCAGAACCTCCAGTACAGTCCATACTTGACTTAAAAGCAGAATAGAAGCTCTGTCTCATTCAGCAAATGCCTGTTTTGGAGAAGTAATTTAATGAATGAAAGGACTTCTCTACACAAATGCAGATGAGATAAGGGGTGTGTGTGTCACATTTTGATTCCAAGTCAGCAAAACAGATTTAGCCAGTTACAAGAATGGTTTCCTTCTTGCACTCCCACATTTCATTTTTACACATTTTCAAACCCTTCTATAGCCAATTGTTTATTTTCCTCTCACAAATGAAAGTTTAGGCTTGAGTAAACATCTTTGTGGAAAATAGGAGCCTCATTTTGAGGCATCATTGAAATGTCAAGGAGGTCAACAGTTTTAATGAAACAGCCCCCAAAGAAGGCCCTGGGAGGGCAACACAAAAAACATAAACATCTAAGTCAGCGGACTTGTGATTGCATTTATAATGGCCATGAAAACAAATCTTTCAGCATGTCAGTGATGTGTAATCTACATTAGATGGAGGTAAGAAGACCCACTCTAAATGTGGGTGATGTCATTCCCTAGGCTGGGGTCCCTATTGAATAAAAAGGAGAAAGTAAGCTGTCAGCAGACATCTCTCCCCTCTCTCTCACTATAGACACAGTGTGACCCCTTGCTGCTTGTTCCTGTCAGTATGACTTCCTTATCAGGACAAACAAACCCCTCCTTCCTTCAGTGGCTATTGTCAGGTATTTTGTTGATGTAATGAGATAAGTAACTAATGCGGATGGTGAGCTGTCTTGTTTTCTAGTTGAAACGTATGGCCATATTGAAGGTTTGTGCTTTAACAGCTAGAACAACAGATGAACAATAGAAAAGAAGTCACTCTAAAGGTAGCATACCTCTTGTCCATCTTTGCTGACATTATCATCGGCATGCCTGGCCACAATGGAGAGGAACTGTAGGAGGCGGTGGAGGGTGTCGCAGTTGCAGGGAGGTAGAAGGTAGATGAGGAGTTGCAAGGTGCCCAGTTGTTCTTCTGGTTCCAACACTACACAAGGCAGAGAGAGACATTATGAGTAAGACCAGAGGGGCTAACACTGGACACTGAGGTTAGGTTTCATCTACACTACCTTAAGAACAAAGTTACCCAGGCCAGCCCTACTTTGTAACTTAACCCATTTTCCCACTACGTTAGCAGCTTAGCTACAAAAAACTATGAAACATATAGAGAACAGTTGGACAGCCAGAGAAATCATGAGAAAGATAACTCCATTTTCCTTATTTCCATCAGCCTCCTTTCTCTTACTCATTACTCAGACTGACTTAATAATGGGTTTTAGTACACACTGATCCATTGACAGTAGCTCGGCATTGATGAATGTTCTGAAAGTTTTATAAATGTGTTTAAGGGCCTTTTCTCTTGAACAATATACCAGGTATAGACTTTTGTTGGCAATATCCAAGATATGTGACAAAGACACTGTCTTCTCACTGGAATTGCTGCTTTGCAGGAAGAAATGTGAGCAGGCTGGCATATCTCTGACATTTCCCTTCTCCTCTTCTCCAACCTTTCTCCTTCTCTGGGGTCTGTGTGCTAGACACAGCTCCTTTAAAAGCACTGGCACTGGGCTATGCCATTTTGCTTCCACTGAGAATGTTGTTTGCCCTCTTTCTTACTCTGGGTTCTTTGGCTTCCTTCTTCCTCATACCAAAAGCCAGGATTCATTTTTAGGCACAGACTCAATGCAAGCTCTTGCCAGCACTTCAAAGAATCAACTTATAGCACTTTCTACTTTCCTGGGGTCATTTGGAAACATCTGAAATTCTTCTTGGCTTTTTCTGTTCATTTTAGCCCAGCTTTCTTCTTGCTAGTTTCCCCCAGGGTATATCTCAGAAAATCCCCCAAATAGCCCATTCATTAGAGACCAATAAAGGCAAAAGCAGTTACTGGAAAACACATGTACAAAATTTTCATGAGTGAGCTGGACATCCTGCTGTTTCAAGGATATGTTCCTGCAAATCTGGCTTTGTTACATACAGAGAGTGTTGATGAATGCTGTGTATAGCTCCCTGGTGAGAAGTGGGTCAGGCATGTCCCTGAGGAACTCCTTCAACAAGGCTGCCACATCATGAACACTGTGTTCCTCTTCCAGACAGACATCAATCCCACGGTCAAATTCATCACGCAACTGGAAAATCAACAGTTCAAGTATCAGTTACATAAGACTCAGGGTTAATTTGACAAGAAGCTTCATATAGTCAGTGACACCTTAGAACCATCTATCCTCAGTGTTTAGTGCTCACCCCCCAAAAAGTGTTTTGATGGACAAAATCAGGTATTAAGTCTGCACAGATCACAAGAATGGAAAAAAAAGAAAACAAGATGTCACTTTGAGCTACAGACTACACATACTAGTTATAAATGCAAATATGTATTTATATAAATGTATTATATATATATATATATATATATATATATATATATATATATATATTTGAATGCGTTATTACAAAACTAGTTGTGGATTTGTTGTTAATGGTATACACAGAGGGATTAGATAACAAGAATCAAGAAGTTGGGAGTAAGGGCTAAGAGTTAGAAGAGAATTTAGGTCAAGGGTTAATTGTGCGAGAACTATTATACAACACTTGTGCATGTCACCAAACACATCACATTGGAATTTTGATAGTTGACTAGAACACCAACAAAAACAAATCAAAAACATTTGATAAATCACAAAACTAAGAATGTGGATGAGATATAGTATAATGAAGGCTTAAAAGATGATACATTGAAATGAAAGTTATCTTAAATTTGTCAGAGTAGCCTTATGAGCAATGACCAGAAAGCTTCTCAGACTTAATAATTATACAAACCCTACTAACAAGGATAGCAGAAGGAAAAAATGATAATAAGATGGCAGAGATAATATGCCCTGGTTTTGTCTCTGACAGTTTGATGTCCCTTCCACATTGTTCTCTGTTGTATAAATTATTATGCAAGTCCATGGATAGATAGTATAAGAAACTTCTGTAAGACTTCTTTAGTTCATTCATTCATTTATTCATCCATTCATTCAACAAAGACTCATCACATTATGCTGGGTCTCAGCCCCTATTATTGATTCTCAAAATATGCAAGTACACTAGCAAATAGAGAGGCAAAGTCCGTAAGCCAACTTCATTCCTTAGAAGCAGAGATATAACGTAGATAAGTAGGTAACACCACAAATGACAAGTTCTTACTTCATAAATATTCATATTTCCCCTCCTCTCTTTGTGGGTACAGGATGTATGTGAACATGTGTGTGCAGGTATACAAATGTGGAGGCCAGGGAATGGTGTTGAGTGTTTTTCTTTATCACTGGACTTCTTATGCCCATGAGATAAGATCATTTACTGAACTGAACCTGGAGTTTTCCATTTCTTGAGTAGGCTGGAGGTCATAAAGCTTCAGGGATTCCTTTGTCTCTACTTGCCTTCCCTCACCCCTAGTGCTCACTTTATAGGTATGTGGTCATGCTAGGCTTTTTATGTGGGTGCTGGGAACCAGAACTCATGCTTACATACCAAGAGCCATCTCCCCAGCCCTAGCTCTTATTTTCTGAAGAAAAAGTGCAGGTATCTAAAAGTTATATTAAAACATAAAATAGTGAGTTAATTATCCATCCATTCATTTCATGCTTGAATTTAGTTCTAAATTACCACTAATTACATCTTATTGAGTGAGTAATCCTTAAGTAAATCCCTATTCAAAAAAAACTTCCCTTTTTTATGGATCCAAAAATGTTAAGGAATAATTGCTGGCACTCATCATCTGTCCACTTGATGTAAATACCAATCACTGCCCTCAATTGCTCACTGATTCCAGACAATTTTCCATTAGCATTTACAAGACAGCCAGAACGAGGAGTGCTCCCATAGCATTACTGCAATCAAGCTAGTTCAGATACAGCATGATTTTTTCCTGAACACACACATACAGCATGGACACACATACACACACACACACACACACACACACAGAGAGAGAGAGAGAGAGAGAGAGAGAGAGAGAGAGAGAGAGAGAGAGAGAGAGAGAGAGAGACAGGGAGACAGGGAGACAGAGAGAGGCAGAGAGAGACAGAGACAAAGACAGAGAGAGGTGGGTCATGAAAGGAGCTTGTTAAATCACATGATATTGAATTGAATTTCTAAATTTCTATAATCCTGAGAAGAAAGGGGTGAAGGGGACTGCTGCTGAAAGGATGATTCAATAAGACATTATTAATAAAGGTATTCCTTCATTTTATATCGGTATGAGGCCTAGAAGACAGTTTTATATTTTACAACTGTCATGGTGATATGGTGTTATTCACTCATCTTGTGTAATTATTAAGAATACAAATAAACAAGAACCAAAAGAGATACATGATAGGGTATTTACTTCAACATACAAACAAATAAATTCAACTAAAATTTCTACTTGGATTAACTTTTAAATTGTAGAGTTCTTTATTTTCTTCAGTTTCAACCAATAGGAGAACAATAACATTGTAGCCATCTTTTGCTAACAATGGGTTCTGTTTGTTAAAGGATGGTTTGCCTTTTAGGAAGCTACCACAACCCCCAAAACCTATCTGATCAAAGGAAACTAGCCTTGACAATCTAATATCAAATTTCTGTCAGAAGAATGAAGTGTAATGCTGGGAAAAAAACAAAAACAAACAAACAAACAAAAAACAAGGATCACAGTTTATCATGAGAAATGAATCATGGACCAATGGTTCTATAGAAGCTTATAAAGCATCTATTTTTCATCAGATTAGATGAGAGTACGTATGGCATTTTCCTAGTACATTTGGTTAAAACCGGCTACTACAAAATTAAGTTCTATTTGGGCATGTCCAGAAATATTCCTTCAGTGTTTTCACCCCAACTCCACTCTTCTAAGCTTCTGAGTTGTTTCATCTCCTGGGATTTAACTATACCATAATCGGATGGAAGGTTGGGGAAAGATAGTCAGAGGGAATTTACATAAACTTGAACTTTCCACCTAGTAATTCAATGAAAATGTCAAGGTAAATGGACAATATAACCTTCAGTTTTCACTTACTTGTCTTACTCTCTTTTTTGAGCTTCCAACTCGAAATATCCCCACTGTCTGGAGGCCTGTAAATAAGCAAACAAAACAACAGGTTTTTTTTTTTTTTTTTTTTAATGATTGAGACACTGAATGAAACAGTGCAGAAGGCTTGTACAGAGCTGTGACATGCTGAACAGCAGTGACTTCACAGTGTTCAATGGCACTTCCATATGCCATACTATTCACCTTCGCCAGATACATAGTTGACCCTTTAAACATTGGAATTATTTTACCTTAAATGTTTGGGGATGAGAATTTTTTCCCATGTGAGTCACTATTGATGTTATAAGTCAGAGAGATCTTTTTTATAGGCATTGGCCCTATAATTCTATATCTATGGCATGATTCTAAGATGATCAAAAATGTGAACAGAGACAGCTACACAGACGAGGTCAGAGTAGGACCATTTATAAAAGAAAAACAAGCTGTGCATTTGGAGCTAACTTGGGTCCACTCATATGACAGACTATTGTACATCCTTTTTAAATGACATCTATAAGAAATTTTTATAAACATAAAAACTGTATCCTACCATCAAGTGAGAGCAGTGGCATTCTCTTCATGTATATATCTATATATACATTTACACTTCTATCTATCTATCTATCTATCTATCTATCTATCTATCTATATATCTACAGATATAAATATCATATGTACTTATATATAGGTATAGATATAGATTTATTTATACATATATATGTATATATATATATGTAGTATGATTTCAACTAAGTGATAGATGTATATATTTTTTCAGGGAGTTTTAAAGGCTCATTAGAAATAAACTGAAATTTAAAGTGATTGCATCTTTTTTTTTTTTTTTTTGAGATGGGGTTTCACTGTGTAGCCCTGCCTGTCCTGGAACTTGATCTGTAGATCAGGCTGGCTTTGAACTCACAGAGATCCACCTGTTTCTGCCTCCCAAGTGCTGCAATTAAAGGTGTGCACCATCACTGTCCAGCTGTGTTTGTTTCTTAATTGTTTAACTGTTCTACATTTTATAGATTTTTCTTTAAAAAGTATGTTTTCCTTATGAATATAAAAAAATCTATTTCAAATTTGATAACGAGCCGAAGTTCCTATAAATTCCATTTTTAAAAAATTATTTAGAATAATGAAATAAGTTATAATATTTTATTTCTTGTGGGGAAATTGAAGCTGAAGAAATATCTTGGTAGTTAAGAGCACTTGCTGTTCTTCCACAGAACCCAGGTTTGTTTTCTAGCACCTAGCACATAGCAGCTTGCAAACCTTTGCAACTCCACTTCTGGGAAATTCAACACCCTCTTTGGCCTCTGAAGATAGCTGCATGCATGTGGTGTACAACAATAACCTTAGATCCACACACAAACATAAAATAAGTCTTTAAAAAAATTAGTCTTTAAATATAGCAAACACTCTTACTACCACATATTGGAAATTTTAACAATAGTTATTAAATGACATTGACTTTTCTGTCAATATTCACATAAGGTTTGTAAATGAGTCAATGTGGCTTTTAATGTCTTAATCTGCATTTTCATCTTCCTCTGTTTTTTTTTTCTGTCTTCCTACACACTTGATTTGGTAAAGAAATAGCATTAAGTTCCCACTGTACATATCCCCACTGACTAGATCTGGGTATTCTGTAATGTCATTTATATGATTTCCCTCTCCCTTTAATTTCACAATAACATGAGAGTTAAAGCATGAGGTTTTTATGGCCAGGTGTAATTATCAGTGGTAAGAACATTATAAAATACATATTGTTCCTTCAGAAGACACAGATGTTTATCCATTTCCTTTCTTTCCTTTGGAGACAGTCTCACTATGTGAACCAGGCTGATTTCTCATTCACAAAGATCTACCTGTCTTTGCCTCCTGAATGCTGGGGTTAAAAGCATGTGATACCATACATGGTTTCCATTTTCTGGAGACTCCTTCATCATCACTAATGAGGAGCATTATCTACATCTTTTACATTTTTTCATTGTCAAGTACAAGAATGGTGCTAGACTGGAGGAGCCAGTGGCCATCTGAAACCACTTGAATATAGTTATCAAGAGTAAAGCCGGTAAACAGAGAATCCTCATAGTATTTTTTGAATTCAGACTCCCAGCATATAAATAAGGATTATAGGGCACTGGAACAGGTAGGGGGATATTCTCCTTAATCTGCTTTCATCTAAGTTTCTTTCTCCTGTGACTGAAAGAATTCTGACTAGTGCAATACATCATTAATTGGAAAGAATTGAAAACTTTATAACATTACTTCTTTCTATCCAGAAACAACAAAGCAAAGGCTTGCAGTTCTCTTCACAGGGCCTTTATACTATAGGCAATCAACATGTATCTTTTGCATCAGTATTAACTATTTCATTATTATATGGTATCAATGATTCTTGATTTATCTCAAAATAATTTTTTTACATTTTGATATTAAGTACTGATACCTTTATTTTATGTGTACATTTTGCCTGCTTGTATATACTGCACCACATCGCTGATGCCAATGATGCCCAGAAGAGGGAGTTAGATCTTCTGAACCTGGAGCTAAGGGTAGTTATGAGCTACTTTGTGGGGTCTAGAAACTTATGTCATGTCTTTTTTTGTAGCAGCAAATGCTCTTAGCTACTGATCTATCTCTCCTGCCCAAAATGTTAACACTTTTTAGTTGGGTTTCCAAAGGGTTTTATATTTTGTTAGAAAATACAATAGAATAAACATCCCATTTATCAATTCTGTTTTTTAAAAATGTTATCCTGAAGTTCCAGAGGATTTGAGAGAATTGTAGTGGGAGGCTGGTTATTGCTGATTTGCATCTGTATGCATGGACACTCTGTTTAGGGGTAAGGATGCTTTGTTTGGGGGTAAGGATGCTTTGTTTGGGGGTAATCTCCTTATTATGGTTGTTAATTTGCTTCCTAAATGAGACCAAATCCCAACCTAATTTATGTTTTCTACTTCTTTTGTAAGCCTAAAATCTGAGATTCAGTTTAGAGTAGAATACAGAATTGTATTTCTTCCTCTGTAAAGTGATATTAAGCACCTGCTTCAAAAATGTATGTACTGATTCTATTAATCAGAGAATATAGAATACTTAGAATAATGTTTGATATGTTCTATTATTTAGAGAAAGACAAGCTACAAATTGGTTTGATGCAATGTAAAAAACAAAACAACATGACATCTTAGAAATATTGTATTTTCCCAAGTTTATATTTTTTTATTCTTAGATGGCTTCTGAATACTCAAAATTTCAACAAAATAAAAATATCAGAGGGGGATTTTTACAAGAGTAGAACTATTCATTAGGATGGATTTCTTTAAGCTGTTCAGAAACGCCCATTTCTATTAGATAAATTCTTCATTCATTGCAGTTTTGCACTGGGTATTAATTCTGATATGTTTCAATCGACTCTAACACATTTTGGTTTTTGAGTTGGATTTATTTTTTTAAGGTAGAACAAATGACAGTCTTTGGATCAACAATGCCTTTTTCTGACATAACTTCACAGTGATTTTCCTCAGAGACAAAGTACAGTTTAGTCATTTAATAAGCAGGACTTTTTTTTTTCAAGATTTATTTATTATGCATACAGAAAAGGGCGCCAGATCGCATTACAGATGGTTGTGAGCCACCATGTGGTTGCTGGGAATTGAACTCAGGACCTCTGGAAGAGCAGTCAGTGCTCTTAACCTCTGAGCCATCTCTCCAGCCCATAATAACCAGGAGTTAAGGCACTCATTTAAAAAAAAAAAAAAAAGGATACACTGAAAAGACACTGATCTCAAAAAGAACTTGGCTGAGTCTTGTCCCTGAAACTGATGTGATCATCTCTCTCCCCTTTTATCAAAAACTGCAATGGACACCAGACCCAGAAGCGCCTGAATCTCAGGCCTAGAGAAATGAGGACAGGTATAATAAGCAATAGATCCCACTCTAAACACAGCCTCAATCCCAGAAGCATCCTTTGACTCTCTGCGAGCCTTTTGTCTGACTTTTGTAGCTTCTGGAAATTTGAAATGCTTAAGGAATTTTGACTTAAGAATAGAGAAGACATTTAAAATGATATATAAGAGAGGAAGGGTTGGGTACATGAATATTGATGAAGCCAATAAAAATTTTCAAGAATAATTTTGGAGAGGGTAGAAAAAGGATCTCTGATAAATACTTAAAAGACTAAAGTGAGTTTTTCCAAGACTGCAGGCACACCCTGCAGTCTCCACACCCTGCCCCCACACCCATTTGCCCAAGAGACCAGCCCCCAGCTCCCATCCGCCCTGGAACTCCCATCTGGACCAGAGAGACCCTCGGGTGGACACTACAACCTCAACGCTTTGCCCCCACATGCATCTGCTGGAGACCCCAGCCACTTCTGGAGACTTAGAGACCAGTGTCCAGCATTCCATCCTGCCCCGGAACTCCCATCTGGACCAGAGAGCCCCTAGCTCCCATCTGCCCAGGAACTCCCATCTGGACCAGAACTTCCATCCTGTACCGGACAAGAGGAGCTCCCATTTGGACAAAATGAGACCCCAGGGACTTCCAGAGACTCAGAGTCCAGCCCTCCAGCTCCTATCCGGCCAGCACTCTCATCTGGACCAGAGAGAGGCTCCCTAAATCTGTCAGCTCTGTCTGCACCAAGTACACTGATAAGACCAAGAACCAACACACAAAGAGATGGGCAGACGCCAAGGCAGAATTACATACAACAAAATAAAGAGCAATACAGCATCACCAGAACCTAGCCCTTCTCCAACAGCTAGACCTGAATGGAAGAAGAAGAAGAAGAAGAAGAAGAAGAAGAAGAAGGAGGAGGAGGAGGAGGAGGAGGAGGAGGAGGAGAAGAAGAAGAAGAAAACGAAAACAACCTTATAAGTAACATCATGAAGAGGCTAGAGCCTTATATAGAAGAAATCAAAAATAAAGTAGAGGAAAAGACAAACAAAAAAAGGGAAGAACGTTATAAAAAACTAGAGGAAAGGACAATTAAAGCAGAAGAAAAAAATAAGTCTCTGAAAGAAAATCATGAAAAAGCAAGGGAGACAGTCCAAGACCTGAAGAGGGAAATAGAAAAAATGAAGAAGACACTAGCAGAAGGAATGCTGGAAATAGAAAATCTGAGTAAACAAACAGGAACTTCAGAGGCAAGTATAACCAACAGAATGCAAGAGATGGAAGAGAGGATCTCTGGTGTTGAAGATGCGTTAGAAGAAGTAGATTCATCAGTCAAAGAAAACACTAAAACCAACAAAGTCATGACCCAAAATGTCCAAGAAATTTGGGACACCATGAAAAGACCAAACCTACGAATAATAGGGATAGAGGAAGGAGAAGAATACCAACTCAAAGGCACAGAAAATATATTTAACAAGATCATAGAAGAAAACTTTCCCAACTTAAACAAGGAAATGCATATGAAGATACAAGAAGCCTATAGAACACCAAACAGACTAGGACCCTCAAAAAATTCCCCTCGCCACATAATAAACAACTAAACGTACAGAATAAAGAAAGAATATTAAGGGCAGCAAAGGAAAAAGGACAAGTGACTTATGAAGGCAAGCCCATCAGAATAACACCTGATGTCTCAATGGAGACTTTGAAAGCCAGAAGGACCTGGACAGATATAATGCAGACACTAAGAGACCATGGATGCCAGCCTAGACTAATATACCCAGCAAAACTTTCAATCATCTTAGATGGAGTGAACAAGTCCTTCCAAGACAAAACCAGATGTAAGCAATTCTTATCCACAAACCCAGCTCTACAGAAAGCACTAGAAGGAAAATTCCAACCTAAGGAAGGCAGATACACCCATGAAAACACAGGCAATAGATAACACCACAGCAATAATCTCCAAAGAAGAGAAGTACACACACACTATAACCAAAAAATAAAAATAATAATAGGAATGAATAATCACTGGTCATTAATATCCCTTAATATCAATGGACTTAATTCACCTATAAAAAGACACAGACTAACAGAATGGGTACGAAAACAGGACCCATCGTTCTGCTGCATACAAGAAACACACCTCAAATTCAAAGACAGACACCTCCTAAGAATAAAAGGCTGGGAAAAGACTTTCCAATCAAATAGTCTTAAGACACAAGCTGGTGTAGCCATCTTAATATCCAGCAAAATAGACTTTAAACTAAAATCAATCAAAAGAGATGATGAAGGACATTACATACTCATCACAGGAAAGATCCACCAAGATGAAGTCTCAATTCTGAACATTTATGCCCAAAACACCAGGGCACCCACATATGTAAAAGAAACATTACTAAAGCTTAAATCACACATAAAACCCCACATATTAATAGTGGGAGACATCAACACCCCACTTTCACCTCTGGACAGATCCGCCAAATTGAAACTTAACAGAGACATGATGGTCTTAACTGATGTTATGGCTCAAATGGAGTTAATTGGTATCTACAGAACATTCCACCCCCCCCAAAAAAAGCAAGAATATAACTTCTTCTCAGCACCCCATGGAACCTTCTCTAAAATCAACCACATACTTGGCCACAAAGCAAATCTCAACAGATACAAAACAATTGGAATAACCTCCTGTGTTCTATCAGACCACCATGGTTTACAGTTAGATTTCAACAACAGAAATAACTACAGAAATCCTACAATCTCATGGAAACTGAATAATGCTCAACTGAATCACCAATGGGTTAAGGAAGAAATAAAGAAAGAATTTGAAGACTTCCTAGAGATCAATGAAAATGAATACAACACATACCCAAACTTATGGGACACTATGAAAGCAGTACTAAGAGGGAAATTCATAGCACTAAATGCCCACATAAAGAAGCTGGAGAAATCTCACACTAGTGACTTGACAGCACACCTGAAAGCCCTTGAACAGGAAGAAGCAAAATCTCGCAGGAGGAACAGACGCCGGGAAATTATCAAATTGAGAACTGAAATCAATAAAATAGAAATAAAGAGAACAATACAAAGGATTAATGAAACAAAGAGTTGGTTCTTTGAGAAGATCAACAAGATAGACAAGCCCTCATCCAAACTAACCAAAAGACAGAGAGAGAGCATCCAAATTAACAAAATTAGAAATGAAAAGGGGGCCATAACAACAGACAATGAGGAAATCCAGAGAATCATCAGGTCATACTTCAAAAACCTCTACTCCACAAAACTGGAAAATCTAAAAGAAATGGATAATTTTCTGGATAGGTACCACATACCTAAGTTAAATCAAGACCAGATAAACCATTTAAATAGTCCAATAACCCCTAAGGAAATAGAATCAGTCATTAAAAGTCTCCCAACCAAAAAAAGCCCAGGACCAGATGGTTTCACTGTAGAATTCTACCAGATCTTCAAAGAAGACTTAATACCAATACTCTTTAGATTGTTCCACACAATAGAAGCGGAAGGTATATTACCAAACTCCTTCTATGAGGCTACAATTACCCTGATTCCTAAACCAAACAAAGATGCAACAAAGAAAGAGAACTACACACTGATCTCCCTCATGAACATTGATGCAAAAATACTCAATAAAATTCTGGCAAACAGACTCCAAGAACACATCAAAACAATTATCCACCATGATCAAGTAGGCTTCATCCCAGGGATACAAGAGTGGTTCAACATATGAATGTCCGTCAATGTAATACACCATATAAACAAACTCAAAGAAAAAAACCACATGGTCATCTCACTAGACGCAGAAAAGGCATTTGACAAAATCCAACACCCCTTCATGATAAAGGTCTTGGAGCAATCAAGAATACAGGGAACATACCTAAACATAATAAAGGCAATCCACAGCAAGCCAACAGCCAACATCAAATTAAATGGAGAGAAACTCAAAGCAATACCACTAAAATCAGGAACAAGGCAAGGCTGTCCCCTCTCCCCCTACTTATTCAATATAGTACTTGAAGTTCTAGCCAGAGCTATAAGACAACGTAAGAAGATTAAGGGGATACAAATTGGAAAGGAAGAAGTCAAGCTTTCCCTATTTGCAGATGACATGATAGTATACATGAGTGACCCCAAAAATTCAACCAAGGAACTGATACAGCTAATAAAAACCTTCAGCAACATAGCAGGATACAAGATCAACTCAAAAAAATCAGTAGCCCTCCTATATGCAATAGACAAACAGGCTGAGAAGGAAATCAGAGATACATCACCCTTTATAAGCCACAAATGATATAAAATACCTTGGGGTTACTCTAACTAAGCATGTGAAGGACCTACATGACAAGAACTTAAATCCCTGAAAAAAGAAATTGAAGAAGATGTCAGAAAATGGAAAGACCTCCCATGCTCATGAATAGGCAGGATTAACATAGTAAAAATGGCGATCTTACCAAAAGCAATCTACAGATTCAATGCAATTCCCATCAAATTACCAACACAATTCTTCACAGATCTGGAAAGAATAATACTCAGCTTGATATGGAAAAACAAAAATCCCAGGATAGCCACAAGAATCTTGTACAATAAAACAACCTCTGGAGGCATCACAATCCCCAACCTCAAGCTCTACTATAGAGCTACTGTAATAAAAACAGCTTGGTACTGGCATAAAAAGTGACATGTGGATCAATGGAATCGAACTGAAGACCCTGACATTAACCCGCACACCTATGAACATATAATTTTTGACAAAGAAGCCAAAAATGTACAATGGAAAAAAGAAAGCATCTTCAACAAATGGTGCTGGCATAACTGGATGTCAGTGTGTAGAAGGCTGTAAATAGATCCATATCTGTCACTTTGCACAAAACTTAAATCTAAGTGGATCAAAGACCTCAACATAAATCCAGCTACTCTAAACCTGATAGGAGAGAAAGTAGGAAGTACTCTTGAATCCATTGGCACCAGAGACCACTTTCTAAATATAACACCAGTAGCACAGACACTGAGAGAAACAATCAATCAATGGGACCTGTTGAAACTGAGAAGCTTTTGTAGAGCAAAGGGCCCAGGGATCATCCAATGACAGAGAAATGGATGAGATCTACATGAACAACCTGGACGATAGTGGGAATAATGAAGGGCAAGGTTTGAGGGAAAGAAAGCTTAGGGGAGCAGGAGATCCCAGCTGGATCAAGAACAGAAAGGGAGAACAGGGAGTAACAGACCATGATAAATGATGACCACACGAGAACAGGAATAGGCAGAGTGCTCCAGAGGTCCCCTGAAATCTACAATGATACATCCTCTGTAGACTGCTGGCAATGGTCAATAGAAAGCCTGATCTGACCTAGTCTGGTGATCAGATGGCCAAACATCCTAAAGTTCGTGCTGGAACTCTCATCCAATAACTGATAGAAGTGGATGCAGCGATCCTCAGCCAGGCCCCAGGTAGAGCTCCAGGTGTCCAATAGTTGAGAAAGAGGAGGAACTGTAAGAGTATGAATTGTTGAGCCCAAGATTGAAAAAGCACAGGGACAAATAGCCAAACAAATGGAAGCACATGAGTTATGAACCAAAGGCTGTGGAGCCCCCAGCAGGATCAGGCCGTCTGGATAAGTGAGACAATTGAACAGTTTGAACTTTTTGGGAGGTATCCAGGCTGTGGGACTGGGACCTGTCCTTAGTGCATGAGCTGCCTGTTTGGAACCTTGGGTTTACAAAGGGACACTTTGCTCAGCCTGGAAGGAGGGGACTAGACCTGCCTGTACTGAATCCACCAGGTTTAAATGAATCCCCAGGGGAGTCTTGGCCCTGGAGGAGAAGGGAATGGAGGGGAGGGGCTGGGGGGGGAAGGTGAGGGTGGGGGCAGGAGGGGGGAGGACAGGGGAACCCATGGCTGATGTGTAAAATTGAAACTCAAATATAATAATAAAAAAATGCCCAAACTGACAAAAAAGAAAAAAAAGACTAAAGTGATACATGTACTCTAATACCCATTTCAAAAAACTTGTAAATCAAGTGTTAAGGTAGAATTGTTCTTGCTATTGTTTGTGTCACATAGTGTGACCCAGTCTCAAAGTAAAGCAAGGCAAAAAACCAACATCTAAAACACTTTATAATGCAAATCAGATAATTATATTACAATTCATAAAAGTAGGAAAATAAAGTTATGAGATAGCAATGAAAATAATTTTATAGTTCGGGTGCAGGGATCACCACAACATGAGGAACTGTATTTAAATGTCACAGCATTAGGAATGTTGAGAACCACTAGTTTAGAATATTCAATATCTATTTGAGTTTGAATGTGTATCCCATTATTCTGGAATCATAGCTATGATAGAAATGCTATGGACCCTTGGATATATCAGGACCTTGGATAGTTGATCAGCTTATGTCTTGCCTTTAGGTCCAAACTATGCAGTAAATATTCTGTGCTGAAAACAAAACCTAAGATTTAAATACATTTATCAAGTCATTCCATTATCCAATGATTTTTATACATACTAAACTAATTAAGCAATTTTAATGCATACTTAGTATTTTTTCCACAAAATTCTGTTTTTGTAATTAGAAAATAAATGACAATGTTCACAGTTTGTTTTATTCTTACTTTCTTTACTTTTTTTTCTTGTAGAACTGACAGTTTAACCTAAGGCATTATGCATTCTAAGCAAGTGCCACACCACTGAAATGCATCCCTAACTCTCTTTTTAGTTTTCATTTTGTGAAGGGATCTCACAATGGTTCCCAGTTTAGCCTTGAACTTACTCTGTAACACAGGAAGACCTTGAACTTGAAACCTTCCTGCCCAGCCTTCTAAGTAGCTGGCATAGAATGGCTATACTGATAGGACCAACAGTTTCTTGTTCTTTTTGCTTTAAAAAATTATAACGAAATCCTATCACTCGGGAGGCAGAGGCAGATGAACTCTGAATTCAAGGCCAGCCTGTTCTACAGAGCGAGTTCCAGTACAGCCAGGGCTACATAGAGAAACTCTGTCTCAAAAAAACAAAACAAAACAAAGAAGTGTAGTGAACATATTATCTTTAGAGTGAATAGGCAATTAAGGAAATTTCCCAAATCCATAAATAAACATATGTGATAGATATGGCATTTTATGAGCCAAATATCTAAATTTCAGAAAAGAATTAAAGAACTATTCATCATATTAAAGTCATCATGTTAATAGGAATTGAGTTGCAAAGGGATGGCTGGAGACATTCAGAGTAGCTATTTCCCAAAAAGCAAACCTTTGCTTTTGTCAAAAGAAATGTTGTAAGGAGCCTTAATGTATAAATACATCCAAGCAACTTAGCTCTGTTTGAAGGAGGTATATTTCAACACAAGTGATCCTTCCCTAAAATGCTTGGTCAGAGCCCCTTGGGAATACTCTTGTGATTTGAGGACTCCAGATAGCATCACAACTATTCAGCCTTGTTGATCCAGTAGCTTCGTAAGTCAACACTCATATTGGTGCACTTTATTCATCAAAGGAAGTTTGGCCCAGCCCTTGCTCAAAGAAACACAGAATTGAAACTGGGTGCATAGAGGAATGATAACTTGGATCATTGGTGGCAGATGACAAATCTACTTACCATGTTTTTCCAGATGCTGGCAGCAGCTGTCCACCAGCCTGGGGACCTGCCTGTAAATTGGATTCAGACTCAGCTTCTTATCTCTGGCCTTTTCTTTTTTATTCTGAGCCTCAGCGGGCAAGGAGAGTTGTAAAGCTTCTAGGAGTCTAGACTGGTTGTCATCCAGATCCGTGATGGAGTCCACTGACATGGCACCCTGCAAGTGATAAAGATCACAGGCAGCAGAAAGAAAAGTGGCTGCTTGCAGAGTCACCCAATAAAAGTTTATGGAGGACCATCATTCTCAAAAGATACTACTGCTTTATTTTGTTATGTTATTTACATATTTGTTTATTGCTGACATATCAAGAAAAAAACTAAATGCCTTTTGAAAAAGTTAGAAAATATGTACAACACAAGTATTGTTAGTTATGATTTCAATACACAGACTTTTCTAAATAGAAGACAAGAAATTGGAAACATAATTAAAATAATTTGTTTCAACTATTCAATTTTTGAAACAAAAATACATACATAGTGAATAAAGTAAAGTCATAGAACTCTTGTGAATAAAAAAAAAAATCCTCTCTAGCACTCTGCCTATTCCTGTTCTCATGTGGCAGAGTGCTGGAGAGGTCCCCTGAAATCCACAATGATACATCCTCTGTAGACTGCTGGCAATGGTCAAGAGATAGCCTGGTCTGACCTATTCTGGTGATCAGATGGCAAAACACCCTAACAGTCGAGCTGGAACTCTCATCCAATAACTGATGGAAGTGGATGCAGAGATCCTCAGCCAGGCCCCAGGTGGAGCTCCAGGTGTCCAATAGTTGAGAAAGAGGAGGAACTGTAAGAGTATGAATTGTTGAGCCCAAGATTGAAAAAGCACAGGGACAAATAGCCAAACAAATGGAAACACATGAATTATGAACCAAAGGCTGTGGAGCCCCCAGCAGGATCAGGCCGTCTGGATAAGTGAGACAATTGAACAGTTTGAACTTTTTGGGAGGTATCCAGGCTGTAGGACTGGGACCTGTCCTTAGTGCATGAGCTGGCTGTTTGGAACCTTGGGCTTACACAGGGACACTTTGCTCAGCCTGGAAGGAGGGGACTAGACCTGCCTGTACTGAATCCACCAGGTTTAAATGAATCCCCAGGGGTGTCTTGGTCCTGGAGGAGAAGGGAATGGAGGGGAGGGGATGAGGGAAGGTGTGGGTGGAGGTGGGAGGGGGGAGGACAGGGGAACCCATGGCTGATGTGTAAAAAATAAAAAATAAAATAAATAAATAAAAAGAAACAAAAGAAAAAATCCTCAACTATAGCTCTAGGAAGTAGATTTTAAACATAGAAAGATTCAAACTGGACATGATGGCACATGTCTGTATCCCCAGCATGCAGGAGGTTACACCCATCCATCCTGGATGAATTGTGTGCTGAGAAGTCAATTATTGGAGTCCTGGTAGGGCTTGGACAGAGAAAGGGACATTTAGGAAGTCCACCGCCTAGGTCCTAGATTGCCAGAAAGCTTAAATTTAGAGTTTTGGTATTATTGTTATTTGGATTTATAAACAGTCTAAGATAATTACAGGTTTAGAAGAACAAATTCATCTTGAAACTACAAATATTCCTTAGTTTTGTCATTTTTTTCCACTTTGAATCATAGTCAATACCATAAAAAAACGCAAACAAAACAAAACAAAACAAAAAAAAACAGGGCCTTAGGTCTTGCAATATCTTGGAAGAAGTTCTAAATGTTGAAAACCAATATGTATATATGAATTATAAATGGAAGTTTGGTTGTGTATTTAACTAGGACAGTCTTTAATGGCTGGATTGACAAAGATTTTGAGCCTAAAGTTTAGAGAAAAGGGAAAGACCTTTCAGGGACATAGGAAGTCTTAAAGATGCTTTGCAGTGATTATGCTGATTAGCATCTGGGTGGTCTGAGAAACTCAGCTTTCTAGATTTGCAATGTGACATGCAAAGAACACAGATCCTAGAACGTAGTGCCCACTCCATCACTGGCATCATATTGCTATAGCATGGGTTTGAAGGAGACTGCATATAGGACTATACACCTCTATTTAAAGAATAGACAAACTCCATTGATAAGAAAAAAAATAAATCTCTCATTGATTTTGAACAGCTATGACTAATTCATTGCTCTAGGTACATTCTAAGAATGGCATTGGCAAAAATTAATAGACACACTGGATCTTGGCCTCAAGACTCTACTTCTAGCATAGGGGTGTTTAACCTGCAGCACATGTTATGTTATATATATATGTATGTATGTATGTGTATAGTGTGTGTGTGTGTGACATTGTGACAGTAGAATGCTATCTATAAAGTCCATGCTCAAGAAGTATACAACTGAGTTACAAAACAAAATGACCAAAATAATTACCACAATGTTTTAAATAAGTTTATGGATTTGTGTTTTGGCATATTTATAGCTATCCTGTTATGTATGTGGCCCATAGGTTGAAGGTTGGGCTTGTCTGATTAAGCAGGAAGTCTATCAAGATGGCAGGAGATAAGAGACAAGCAGCAATGGTAGCAGTGCAGAACATCTGGGCACCAAGTTAAATCAGGAGGGAAATGTGGAGGGAACGTTAGCTGCCACATACACAGTACTGGTTATTGCTGAGTAAAAGAGATATCTACAATGTGTTTGGTTTTCATGCTAATAGAGATTCAAAGGACAACCTTACTCATTTTCAGTATTCTCAGAGTCAGAGGAGATCCTGACTAACTCACCCTTCTCCTGGCCCGAGGAGCCGGTTCTGGAGTGTTTGGGGATGTGGACTCATTTGGTGTTTCTGAGGTTGAGCTGAGAGATGAGTTACTGCTTGAGAGTTCTTTGTTCTGTTTCTTATTCCCAAACGGGAGTAGGTTAGACACAAAATCAGATGTGTCCTTTTGCTCCTCCCTCTGCAAATCTTGCTTTAGTTTATATGCCCGGTCATTGGCAATGACTTGTGATAAGGGCATTCCAAATGCCTGTGGGATAAATTCTGCAAGAAAAAAAAATTACATTCAGGGAAGTTCCAAACAGGAGAAGATGCTCATTCACATTACATCCATAAAAGCAGGCACAGTTAAATTATTGATTCAAGGAAATGAATCATCAATCAGCATACTGAGATGGCTTTGTTTTGTTGAACAAATGTCCTAAGTTTCAATTACAATTAAGGAAGCTAATAGGTACAAATATACATTTTAGAAATGTATGTCTCTAATCTTTCCCCATCTGCTCAAGTCTGTTTTAAAGGAAATAACTTTGTAAAGAAGTATGACATTTTGACACACTATAAATAATACTTTATGCCCATGATCACACATCTTTATAAACCATTACTCTTCAATTTATAAACTGTAGAAGTCTTTGAAGGCATGAGGAAACCATATCTATCCATTCACTCAACAAAAGTTTATTGAACACCTACTGCTTGCCATGTCAACTTTTACAATGGATGGAGTATAAAATATCTCAAGTCCTTTCTCCTGAGGGTTCTGAGATGGGGTGAGGATGTTCAGAGTCAGACATGTAAATAATTATAACAGAGGGACTCTCATCTGAATAATAGAAAGATAAATGAATCCAAGGTTGAAATTCAATTGATATACTTTAAGGATCCTAATAAAAGAGGCACTATGGGAAATAATAACCTATACTCAGGCTTCCTGAAGACCACATGCAGAAGTGGACTTGACCGTGATATAGCTTGTGGGAAGCCCAGGATATTTTTGTTATTTTTTTTAAACTAGGGACCATTTGAGGAAGAGACCATATATAGAACTTTTTGGCTTCATTTAGCAATTACATATACAGTTATTTTCTGCATCACTGTGGTAAATTCATGTGTGTTCATATATATTAGCTCCTCAGAGGTAGACATTTTAGCAGCATTTAATATTTATGCTGAAAGTATTAATAATTCAATTAAGCACATTATTCTTGTTAGACTCAAAATTACATCTCTTAGCATCCTTAGCATTTGGAGTCTAAGAGAACCCTTGTTTTTACAGATCCTGTGAATGAAACCAAAATGATCAAGGGAAAATAACTCTAAGGTTATTTGTTCTTTGAACAAAAAAAGCCAACATTAAACCTGGTGGAAAGAGGCTTTAAAAGGTTTTCCTGCTTGACTCATGGTAACATTTTGAACTAGGCTAATAGCCAAATCTCCATTAAGAGCAGAAATAGTATTTTAAAGGCATATACCTCTGGTCCCATCAAAAGATGCAAGTTGTTTTGAAGTGAAAAAGTCCTAAGTTCATCTGGGGATTTTTCAGAGGATCTTGCTCTATCAGGGAACTATAGAATATATGGCAATCAAAGGGCTATGTCTTTCTCTTTTGAGGTAAGACTAATACTGCAAAGAACGGTGCCAGGCCATAGGCTGTGCACTTGGAGAATTTCTTGTAAGAAGCAGGAAATAATCAGATATTCTTCAAAAAGTTTGGACATACACATGGTAAGACTGACAGCCACATAGAATATACAGACATGGATGAGGAGAGTCACAACGGAGAGGACTTTGAAATACATTATGTGGCATGGGTCTGTTAATATAGGCACATGCATGGCAGGCGCTTGCTCTAAAATGAAGGCTCTTCAATCCTCCCATAACCATTTTTCCATATAAGCAAACCCAATCAGACTTATTTAGAGATTTCCAGTCTCTCTGGGAAAAAAGAAGAAAGAAAGTTTCTTAGAAGACTATAAAAAAATATTTATCTTTATGGGTAGGTGTGTGTCTCTTTGTAGGTGCATGGATACACTTGCAAGTGCCCACAGAGGCCAGAAGAGGGTGTTGGATCCTCTAGGGCTGGATTTACAGGTGGCTGTAAGCTACCATGTGGGATCTGGGAACTGGAATTGAGTCCTCTGCAAGAGAGGTTCATGAGCTATCTCTCCAGCTTGCCCTAATCTAGCATTTTTGATACCTTAAAGTTCATCACTATGTTTGTGAATTGTAATGACTAAATACAAATTAAACAGGAATCATATGAATTTATTCTCTCCTGATCTTTAGTCTTCTTTTAATCATTCAAAAGATGTTTCCACTAAAAATGGGTTTTTATTTCTCTCTGGTATGGTAGGCTTCTGTTAGGGCTGAGCTTATTATTTCAACGCTAGAGTTTTTATGTAGGCTCCTTAGTTTCTTGCTACTTTTCTCAAAGACTCTTTATAAGCTTTATAAAGTAGAGCTCTTTAAGCTCAAAACTGTGAGATGTTGTCTTGAGGTCTTTGCAATATTCTAGGAAGGATCCTGGAATATTCTTTCTCCTTAAAAATACAGCTATTGTGAAATTAAAAAAAAAACTTGTCAAAATTCTACTGGGCAAATTTGTCATTTATGTGGCAATCAAGCATTGGGTGCATATGCCTATCTCTGAGTTCAAACCTTTTCTGTGAGGAGGTCATAGAAACCTGAAGATTCTTTGCAAAGACAGAAGCTAATAAACTTGATAATAGGATTTTTAAAATGACAAAGGTATTACCTAAGGATCTCTGTACTGTGGCTAGGGACAGCTAGTATTATGAGCCATGTATTCCACCTGGACATTAGCCGTGGTTGTCTTTGCCTCCTCGGGAAACATGGGGTCAAAAGGTGATGGATTTTCCTCTTTGCTCCCAACTGTTCCCTTTAGAGCCCCACCCTCTCACCTGTGATGGAAGCTTACCATTACAGGCTTGTCCTTGTCTTTTATGCTTTGTTGTTTTCTACTATTATTGTCTTTGATTCACCATTAAACCACCAATATCGCATAAAACTTGGTGACTTGCCAGTCCACTTTAATGGCTCACATGATTCTCTGTTCTCATATTTACTTGTCTCCCCCTTTCCCTTCTGACCTTTGGCCATATACCATCTTCATCATTCACTCCCTTAGTCCCATGCTGGACCTTGTTTTCCCCAGAATTTACACTTCATTTCCATCTTCAGCTCCCTTGTCCTCCAAGCACAAGCCACTTCTTGTTCCTTTACAGCTGTATGTTCCTAAGGCATGTCTCACTCACAGTTTTTTCTTACTAGACCTTGCTTGGATTGCTAGGGCTATTTGCTCTTTATAGAGGTAAATATAACTTTAGAAAGTCATACATTAATACTTCCTTTTATGCCTCACTTCTATTCCATCATCTTGCTATTCTAACTTTATGTTATCTTCTATTTTTAATCCACTTCTCTCCACCTCTGCCACAATTCCATGATACCATTGCTTTGCTCCTGGATTTTATAGCTTTAAAATTGTCCTTCCTCTATTCCTTTGTGTTGATGTTAGCTCTACTCCAAGTTCATGTAATACAATGTAACATGATAGAGTATTTTAAAACACTATGAAGTCATCACTTAGTAGATTTTGATGATGTCTCAATGCTGTTATCATGTATACCAAAAGTTGTGTTGTAGTCCACAAAGTCCTCTGTGGGATAACCCTAGCTCCTTTCTATCTCTCTCTGGAACTACATACATCCTAGTCATTCTCTTCTCTAGTAATGGTGTGTGTGTGTGTGTGTGTGTGTGTGTGTGTGTGTGTGTGTGTGTGTGTATGACTGTGTATGTTTTGTGTTCATGCTGGGGTGTTCTTCAGGATTTGGATTTCCATATGCACACAAGGAGGTCAGAAAACCTTGTTTTTTTCTCCTCAGATACTTACCACCTTTTATTTGAGACCAGCTATCTCACTGGCTTGGAACTTTGCCAAGTTTTCCAGGCTAGATGAGCACTAAGCTTTCAGGGATCCACCTGCCTCCACCTCCCATTTCATCCTTTCTTGGCTTGTAGGCACATACCACCAAATCTGGCTTTTTAATGAGGGTTCTAGGGGTCTAATTCAGGTTCTCACACTTGTGTGGTAACTACTTTACTTACTGAGTGATGTTCTTAGCCCCCAAAGGATGGCTTTTAATGACACTTTTAAATCTATTTTCTTAGAGAATTTCTACATGTAATTAATTCTTAATTTTTTCTACTACTACTTAATGTGGCACAAAACTAGAAGATGAGGCAATTAGTCTTTTGTAGGTTTTACTTCACAGCTCACATATATATATAGTGACTTAGATAGTGAGTAACCATAAGACATGACACAATGGGGTTTTGGTACAAAAAAGGTACCACAATTGAACTAATCTTCTTTACATGTTGATACTCTGTCAGTGTCCCAGTGGACAGTTACTCCATAGTAACACATAGTCCCCATGTGCCTTGATTAAGGAAGCCCTGGAACTGGATCAAAGTAGTTTTTTTTTTCAAATATTTATTTATTTATTTATTTATTTATCTATCTATCTTATTTTTTTCTTTAAATAAGGAATTGTTTATTTTGAGAAAAAGATCCCAAACATCAGGCTGTTCACAAAAATAACCCATGGTATTAACTTTAGAAAACAAATATTGAGACTATTATACTATTTTCCTGTAAGATGCATTTGACATGCCAACTCTCATTCACAAAAATACATGATTACATTCGTATTGAACAGTCCCACTCATGTGAGGGAACACACACACCTATAATGCAAAGCTGCTCTCATGGTTACAAGTAAATGAGATGCCTCTGCAGTTAGGGAAGCAACTACCAAAATCATAGGAATGGGAAGAAATCCGTTTTGTTTTTGTTTTTTTTTTGTTTTTTTGAGTCAAGAAAGAAATTGTCTGAATTTCTAAAAGTTACCTGGAAATCTTCTGTTTGAAAATATGTTTACAAACCAATGTCAATCTTGAATTAGTTTCTGTATGACAACCCAAACTTAGATAGGCTTTGTTTAAGTAGCATCCTGGATACAAGAATGTCATATGATTTGTTGTATATTTTTATATCAAGGAGTTAAATATCATTCAGGACATGATTCATGCTGATGGAATCAATTAATATAGTAGCATATCAAATATTTGTGAATCACTTTTTTTTTATTGGGAGAGCAGGTCAACTGTGAAGAACTGCTCCCCTTTATTTTTAGATGGCCTAACCCAAGAGGTCATTCAGAGTTTCCTGTTTTCCTTCTTTCACTCATGGATTTCAGTGATGATCATTTTTCACATGTGTGTCAGTTATGAACCCAAACCCAAAGGGAAGTGAACTGATTCCAAATTGCCACACCAGTACACAGCCACCCCTAGGTTCTCATTCCCAAGATAGCCAGGTAATGGCTCCCAGTGTTAACATGGACAAGGCTTTATGTTTTGAAGAGATATCAAGAAGTAACTCTTCAATTAAGCCTAGAACACTTTCTTTTTTAAACACCAAAGCTAATTCATAAAGAACAAGCTTCACATAGTGAAGCTTGGTACTTCTCTCCTTAGATGGATGGATGATCTGCATTTTCATTAGAACCACCAAGAGCTTACTTTCTTTTTCTACTCATCTTCTCTTATGTCAATAAAGAATACTACCAAGCTTTTACTGGTCTACATTAATATGATTTGGTCTGAAAATTAATGTCCCAGTGGACACTAATCAGTTCCTTACTTGCTGACCCTTACTTTCCTATTCACTCATGTTCTTTCTTTCTGCTTTTTTTTATATACAATATAAGTGCATGCACATACTCACACACACCAATTTAGGGAATGCAAACATTAATTTCTCTCTGCAAAAAACCCCCTCATTCTTCTTAGCATAGTCTGAATGGGTACTTTCTAAAGAATCTAACATCTTCATTGTGTTTCAATCCTAACACCAATATCATTATCCTAGAGTAAAGCAACTTCAAGCAGTAATTTATTACTCATATAGTTGTCTTCACTTTTCAGTTACAGTAAACTGTAAGAAAATTAAGTGGAAAATTGCCAAATAAGAAATGCTTTTATGTTTTAAATGGTTTCTATCACAGCATACTATAATAATTGGCTGATTGTTAGTTATTTTGGCTCATTTTCTACTGTGCCTAATTTACCATATGTATGCATGTATACACAGGAAAGTATACTGCACATAGGTTTGCTATTAGCCAAAATTTGAGTCATTGATGGAAAATTTTTGGAATGTATCTCCCATGGATAAGTGGAGGACTAGTATAGTTAAGTGCCCATCAATAAATGAGTCATCTATTTTATCCCCTCTAAAGCCTAGGGGACATTGGGGAAGATGGAGTGGAAAGAGTGTAAGATCTAGAGGCTGGGGTATACTGCTGTCAGGTATGGTCTTCTGCACATTACGTGTCCATTGCACTCATGAACACAGAACCTGTGCTTACCTGCATTGGACATGCACAAATACAAGACAGGAAAGTAGGAAGGGGGCTAGTTAGGAAGAAGAAGGTGTCAACAGGAGAGGGTAAAAAGAGGTAAGAGAGGGTGGATATGATCATAACATAGTATAGTATAGTATAGTATAGTATAGTATAGACTATATACAGTATAGTATAATAAATAATGACAATATAATATACTATAATAATTCATGAAATTGTCAAAGATAAAACACAAAAAATAAGAGCAATAAAACATCAAACATATACATATAGTAAAATTTATCAGATAGTGGATATGTAGCTAGCCCACCCCTTATCTTCATCATTCTAGTAGCAAATTCTGCTGAGGTTGTTCATATCCTGCTGGTGAATATGATCACAGCTCTCATGTTAAAATGTATACAATGGAAGTTTTTTTTTTTTTTTTTTTTAAAAAAAGAAAGCAACAGCTCATGCCTTAGGATACTCTTGCATAACAATGTACTCACATTCACTTCAGTGAGGATCTGGCCTTTAGGTGTTCTTTTGTTTATATTTTTTGGGGGTGCTGGGCACAGAATTATAGATTGTTCTTCTGCATGCTAGACAAGTATTCTATCCCTGAGCTATATTCCTCAGCCCTTGGGCCTTAGGACGTTTAAATATTACAGCCATGATTCTTTCTTGCAGCTAAAGGTATGGATTCTTAACACTTTTATCTCTTTTTTGCCCAGCTTGTGGTACACAGTCTGCCTAGAGGCAGTGCTACTGGCGCTTAGCAGAGGCCAAGGATGCTGCCAAATTAGAGGCAGTGAGTGCTACTAGTGCTTAGTTAGCAGAGGCCAAGGATGCTGTTAAACATCTCACACCTCAAAGTACAACATATGCCACAAAACTTTTCCAGTCTACATTGCTACTAGCACCAAGGAAGACAAACCCCACTGTAAGGGAAGCAAAATGGTGAATTTCCATTCCTTAGGATTCTTTCTATCCAAATATCATGAACTTTAAGGCACACTTTAAGCTATGTGTATGTAGACTGCTATCAGTGTTAGAATAAGGCTTATCCAGTGCAATTTGTAATGCATTTATTTTAAAAGCCATTGCTTTCCACTACAAGCATAAGTGCAGTTACTATGTATGGGAACTCCAAAGTGAGACACATGTCTTTCCTCATTCAACACTCATTTATTGTGGCACATAAAATAAACATACATTCACTCAATTACACCATTCAACAATCAGTTCGTGTAACACAATGAGAACAAGTCATAAAAAATTTAGACTGTGCTAATGGGGTCCCTGTGACCTTTACAACTTAAATTGACAACAAATGTCTCTGAAAGAGTAGCTCAAGTGTCATTTCCATAAATAGCCATAGAAATGGACACAAATCAGTACGATGAAAGCCAGTAATTGCGGAAAACATATGGGGCCCAAATGAAGCATTCTGTGATCTAACAAAATTGCTGACCATGGCCTATCTTTAGTAAGCCATGAGATGAAGATTGTTTCTTTTCTGTAGTCATAGTAGATGAATGCAAACTCTTTCTCATTTAATTAGTCCTGCTTAATTGTCTGCATTGCCAAACAACTGGTTAGTATTAGGCATGCTGGCCATGGCTACTCAACCCAGGTCCTCTTTAGACGTAGCTGATTGGACAGAGTAATTGGAACCACAACCATGGCTGTAGTCACCCACTGCTCAAACCAGCTGAATCATCAGTTCAACAACGGGATACTCAAACACAGAGGAGTAGACCCAAATGGCTCTCAATGGCATACCATTACAGAAATGTAGTTTACATAATAGAACCCAACCAGATTAAATTGATGCAATTTGAAATTTAAACCCAATCCAAGCAGCATGCTCCCTGCAAGATGCATTGGGTTTAGTCAATTTGGCCCTTTACCTTTGTCTTTGTTCTTTTCCTTCCCTAGGGAATCCAGTTTCTTTCTCAAAGATTTCTTTCTCTTTTGTCCATCTGTAAATATTAAAGGAATAAGCCATTGTTAAAAATAATAAGTATACAAATGATTTCCACATTACAAATAATTGCAGTTGACTTCTTATTTCACTCATAGAATTCAACACTGTAAACAGAGAAATATCTCTTAGAAAACCAGAAAAATCCCTGACTTATAGCACATGAAACCAGCCTTGAAATACACTCTGAAATGTTCTTCCAATCATGGGAAGAGCTAGAAACCAGCCTCGTTCATATGTAATTCAGTTTTGACATCCAGATGTGTTTGTTTTTACTATTACATAAGGCTTTTCCTGTTCTCCATGGTTATACGAGTTCATCTTGAACAAAATCTCCATGACAGAATCAACTATACACACATATAGCTTTGACGTTCATAAGCTCCTACAATGTAACTGGAAAGGGAAATGGATTTGGCATCCCACAGAATTCAGACCTCACTACTACCATAACATGTATAACTTGCAGGGCTTTGGTTAAGTCTCTGTGCTCTTATGTAAATAGTGAGAATTCCATGGTTTTGTTGTGGGAATTAAATGAAACAATGTATATAAAATGTTTAATGTACAAGCCTGGTGCAAGTCCATAAATTCAGATCTACTTTCTCCCTGGGGCACGCATATCATTTTACAGAATGGCTGTCCCATAATTTAATTATTCACCCACTGATGGATACTGGAGTTGTTTCAGATGTGTCACTAGAAGTGGGGAATATTCTTTTTTAGTATCTGATACTTCTAACAAATGTACTTAGTATTCTGCTTAACTCACCAAATAGTAAAGATACCATTCATATCGGTTGGCAGCTCTAATCAAATTCCTGGGATGTCACCATAAAATATTGTCATTTATTGTTGCCAGAACATGCTTTGGAATTATTCAGCTTAACACATAAGGGTTGTAGATCAGGAATCCACACTGGTTCCAAATAGAGAAAATGTAGTTCATACCCAAGGGAACTGTTTAAAAAGTGGATTAAGAATTGTCTTGCAGGACACACTAAAACATGTCATAAAAAGGAGATACCACCAAATAAAATTTATAAAACAAGACTCTGACAGCAGGAAATGACAGAGTAAAACCTCTGGATGTAATGAGCATTCCTGAGATCCTCTAGGGCTTCAGATGTTCCCAACTTCTTCTCTGCCATGAAGTGTTAGAAATGCAGGAACACCACAATATAGGTAACAGGCACATTTAATACCTTTTCCTTCCAATATCCTGTCCAAAACATTTTCTTCCCACAAAATGAAAATAGTAGGATTTTTCACCTTTGGAGTCATGAATTTTGTAAAATGACAAAAACATGTAAATCAATTGTACAGTGGCCAAGAGTCATTCTTTTTCATCCCTGGTGTGTTCATATCTTAAAGCTCTAAGAGTTGATTTAGCTACTAGGGACTGTTGTGACTTATTATATATACACAGAAGATAAAACACACTAACTACATAAGATTCTAATCTATTCTCCAAATAGGATTGATGGTGCTTTTACTTTGCAATGTTTTCTTTATTGCTGGTTCATATCACCAAATGTGTTTGGTCAGTAATAACATTTCCTTCTAAAAAAAATCCTCTAATTCTTTAATTCACATATTTGACTGAACAGAATAACTAAACAATATATCTATTAAAGCCTAAGAGACTTTTCTGTGGTGCTAGGGATGGAATCCAGGACCTTGCACATGCCAACCAAGTGTTCTATCACTGAGTTCATCATGAGAAGCCACAAGTCTTTGTCTTTAATTTTATTTTAATTTTTGTATTTTTTGGTTAGTATAGCATAGCCCCAGGTTCCAAACAGCCAGCTCATGCACTAAGGACAGGTTCTGGTCCCACTGCCTGTGTGACTTCCAAACAGTTCAAGCTAATCAACTATCTCACTTATCCAGAGGGCCTGATCCAGATGGAGAATCCTCAGTTATTGGTTTATAGTTCATGTGTTTCCACTAGTTTGGCTATTTGTCCCTGTGCTTTTTCCAGTCATGGTCTCAACAATTCTCAATCATTCAATCCCTCCTCTTTCTCGACAATTGGACTCCAGGAGCTCCACCTGGGGCCTGGCCGTAGATCTCTGCATTTGCTTCCATCAGTCATTGGATGGGAGTTCTAGCACAACAGTTAGGGTGTTTGGCCATCTTATCACCAGAGTAGGTCACTTTGGGCTTTCTCTCGACCATTGCCAGGAGTCTATTGTGGAGGTATCTTTGTGGATTTCTGGGGACCTCTCTAGCACTTTGCTTCTTCCTATTCCCATGGGGTCTTCATTTATCATGGTCTCTTTTTCCTTGTTCTCCCTCTCTGTTTTTGATCCAGCTGGTTTTATACATATGTTTCATTACACTTTGTTTTCAATCATTCTCCTCTCCCACTGCTCTATCCCCATACACACAATCCTTCTGGCTGGTTGTCTTCCTGTCTCATTATGGGCATCTGTGATCTGCTCTAAAGCATATTCCTTAAAATAACTCTTACTTGGAAAGTGGAGAAATTTGACTTTGAATCGAAGCTCCACCACCTGTGGCTTAGGGAGCTTTGTGCTTTAACTTTTTGATTCTCAGTTCTGGCAACTGTAAGATGAGTAGATTTTCTGTAGATTACATGTTGATGCATTCTATTACAAAATATGAATTGTCACATCAATGATGACTCATGCTATTCTTCATGACTATTTAGAGGTTAAGATTGTTATATACCCCCCCCCCCAACTTCTCTAACTTTGAATTACCTTGGGCATGTCTCACAGGCACATTCCTCAGACAGGGACTATATCTTCTTTCCCTACCACCTAGGCAGATGTGGAGAGTACTAGCTTTGACATTACAAATTCTGTAAAACAGGTTTGGAATTTATCACTTTCCACAGAAAAGTTACTTAATCTCTTCAAACCTCAGTCTCCTCATCTATAAAATAGGAGACATAGATAGACATGACTGTAAGTACTGTTGTATAGATAGAATAAGGTTATAAATACCCTGAACTTAGATTATAGGACATGTTCAATAAGTACTGATTATTCATTGATCTATGTACGGAGCAGAGGTGGAAAGATGAGACCACAGGTATTCAGATATTCAGAAAAGGGAAATATCTTCACTACATCTTTCTTGTTGAATTTTCAGCCTCATTCAGTTCATCTCCTCTGAGAACATTAATGAAGACTTACTTCCACAATGCCTGATGAAAGGAAGATGCATGGAAGGCAAACCTGAAGCACTCATTCCAAAATGCCTTTGATGGGGACATGTTCCTCAAATTCCTTCTCTAAGATAGAATACACACCAGAAGTGTAGCCCTGCTATTGTTTCCATCACACCATAAATACATTCTTATAGATAAGTATAATTGAGAGGTTTTATTTTTCTAAAATCCTGCTTAGATTTGTTTGGGCCTTGTCCCAAAAGTATGTGTTTAGAAACTTAGATCTCATTACAACAGTGTGGGAAAGTGTAGGCTTAATGGAAGGACCTGAAATCATGCATGCGCCCTTGTGAACTGATTAATGCTAATTAGAAAGGGCTTGAAGCTATTCTTTCTCTTTGTCTCTCTATAATGCCATCCACCATGTTATGACCATGTTATGAAACATGAAGGCCCTCTCTAGATGTGCCCTTTGATCTTAGACTTACCAACTTACAAGCTCCATATAAATTCCAATTGTTTATAAATTATCCAGTGGGATATATTTTTAAGGGATTGAACAAACTAAAACATACCTTCATCTCCACCTCTCTGCTGGGAATGATGCAAGCCACCTTGTCTACTACATGCTCCCTACTATGAAGGTCTACTTCATCATACATTGATGTTAGATAGGTGTAACATCAATAAAGTCAATCTATAGGTGGGAACCTCTGAAATTGTGTGCCTCTTTTAAGTATTTTCCTTTGCTATTTAAAAATATTTATTTTGTTCTGTTTTATACATATTAGTGTTTTCCTTGAATGTATGTGTATGTACTGTGTACAGTGCATGATGCCTGCAGAAAAAGGTGTCTGATCCTTTGGAACTGTAGTTATATATGATTGTAAGCCACTCTGAGACTGTGGGAACTGAATCTGGGTCCCATTCATAAATAAAAAGTGCTCTGAAATGCAGAGCTGTCTCTCCTGCTCCCTCTTGGGTATTTGGTAACAGTGATGAAAACTAATTAATAAAAGAGAAGGGTTTACATACACTTAATGATGAAATGAAGGCAAAGAAAGAATTAGTAGGCACCAGGGCCAAAGGTCTCCTTTGGTTCTATCACAGACATAAGCAAGAATATAGCTCAGGGGGCACAAAACAGACACATCCAATCTGCTACTATTCATGTGAAGATCAATGTACAATGAATGATCTTTAGCAGTTGAGAGTTGATGTAAAATATTGGTTATTTCCCACCCAAATCTGGAGTTTTATCCTCTCAAGAAAGGCAGAAAATCTCTATGTCTCAGATTCCTCACACTTACCTTAAATCAGCACAGTCACCTAATTCTGAGCCATTACACTCATTTATAGTATCTGGCAGGCACTGAAATTTGCAAACCCATTCGAGCCTAAAAGAGAGGTTCTAGCTTGTTCAATCCTTTAAAAGCAATTCTTGCTGAGAAAAATTTGGCAGGATGATTTTGGCACAACCTCTCCTGTTTCCCAGCCATAGCTGCCTCACTATTTAGTTGAACCAGAAAAATAGACTCCCAGAGAAAGCAAACCAAAGGAATTCATAGGCAATGTGGAGAACTTAGTGGAAAAAGTGAGGATAAATATAAAAAGAGACTTGTGGGTGGTAGAGTAGGAATTGACCCTTTAGAAACTACACATAGTAGTCTCTGCCATGGGTTCTCAATCTGAGCGCTAGTGACATATGAAACTGTGAAACCAGGTAATTCTTATTTATTTATTTTTAAAGAAGTTTCTTTTTTTTTCTTTTTTCTTTTTTTTTTGGTTTTTCGAGACAGGGTTTCTCTGTAGCTTTGGAGCCTGTCCTGGACCAGGCTGTAGACCAGGCTGGCCTCGAAGTTTCTTTTTTATTTTACATGCCAATCCTAGTTCCCTCTTCTCCCCATCTCCAGTCCTCACCTTCCCCCACCCAACCCCCCATCCACTCCTCAAAGAAGTGGCCTCCCTTGGGGAGTCAACAAAGTCTGGCATACTAAGTTGAGGCAGGACCAAGTCCTTCTGCCCTGTGTCAAGTCTGAGCATGGTCACCTAGCCTATGTATTATAGGCTACAGAGCCACATCCCTTGCTTTTATTTACTTAGCTGCCAGAGCATATGCTCATATTCTGCTGCAACTACCAATGTTTTTGGGCATGACCAAATATCCACAGGACTCACAACTCCTGTGGTTGAGAACCACTGCTTTCTGCATAATTCTATGTAGAGAACACAGTAATGCACACAGGCAATGTAAAGAAAACCTTCATGCTCTCCCTTCCAGTTGATACCCAGTTTCCACTTCCGTTTTAGACAGAACCATATCAAAATGTTTACAAATTATTAAGAATTTAACTATTGGGTTGAATTTCAGGAAGAAGAACAATTCCCTTCAATTCATAAAGAAATGAGAGTCTACCTATAGTTAGTAAACTTTGTACCAAATCCTCACAACTATAGGTTTTAGGATTAAAATAAGCCCCCCTGGAGTAAACAGCCTTCTCTTTCCCCACTGCAAGGAATTCTTCCTTACTGGTGTGGCAAGATGAGGTGTGAAAGAATGTATGTGTTGAATGGTGGTCTGAATGGATGCCACTCAGCTCCCAAGAAAGATACCATAATACTTTCTTTTCAACCAGGTCAAGCTATTTACAGAAGCTATGTGGACTGAGAAAAGCTGTTTATTTAAAAAGAAGAAAAGAAACGGACGCCCAACTCAATGTAATGCAGTGTTTTGGATGGGATCCTGAAACAAAGGGAGGATACTAACAGAATCAGATACTAACTGATGCAAGTATGAATCCAGACTATCATCTTGTTGATGGCACTATATCAAGGTCACTACAATATTATTGGGGAAAATATGAGGCTCAAAATTAAATGCTCTATCATCTTTGTAACGTTTCAGTATGTCAAAACTTATTCAAAAATTAAAAATGACCTTTAAAAGTGTTTTTCTTCCGGGTACCCACTGTTTTGAGTAAGGATTTTGAGTAAAGGTTGAAAATTTATGTGGTAAGTGTGAAAATATGGAGGCCTGGTCTGTTTCTTAAGGTGTTTCACAGAACTGGGAACTCAAATTTGTGACAAGAAGGGAGATAACTCACAAAGCCATAGTTTCTGACCTGGTTGAAACTATGGAAATAATCTGCTATTGCCATCTTCCTCATCTGAAGAAAAACACATGCCCAAACTGACACAAAACATTAATTGTGGCTACTATTTGGTGGAACATACTTGCTAAAAAGGGAGTGGTCAGCTAAGAGTCTCAGCCAATTTTATTTTTATGGCCCTTGTGATGGTTTCAGAGGTGGCTGATTAAACCATCTGAGAGTCCTGGGCTCTCTAAATCTTTTCTTCATAAATTATTCAAACTTTATCTTTTGACTTGCTTTTGAGAACTCCAATTTCTACAGAAATATATTTGTAATCATCGCACATCTATGCTGATAAATATATATTGTTTTAAATACACACACACACACATATATATATATATATACATAAAAATGTAACATACATTTATGTGTACATGGATCTATGTAACTACAAGTCAAGTGAGTTTTATAAAATATGAATATCTTACAAAAATATTTAATACATGCTGGGTGTGGTCATGCACAACTTTAGTCTCAGAACTTCAGAGTAGAGGCAGGTACAGCTCTGTGAGTTTGAGGCCAGCCTGGTCTACACAGTAAGGTCTGTCTCAAAATATTTAACACTGTTTTATTCCTTACTAAAGTGAAGACTCATTATTTCTTTTCCTCATGCAGTAGACCTCCCAAAATAAGGTGAGGCAAAACTAAATGCTATATTTTAATTTTAGTTTGGAACAGGAATATTGTTAAAGAAGTAGTTTAAACTTTGATAAACAGACACTATCTGTTCTTCTGAGGAACTCCGGAGTTTAGTATTAGAGATAGATCTGGGAAAACCTGACTGAAACCACACAAGGAAATGCCTTTGTGACCATTTTACTAGGTGTTAGGACAGATGAGTGAAGGATGTCCCTAAGAATGCTTGCAAAGGCTAGTGTGTAGTTCAGTCCCCAGGGAATAAAGTTACTCTTCTCTGGACCCTTTGAATTTTGGTGGTTTTTCTCAATAAATCACATGGTGACTACAGGGTTTAGGAAATCCTTTCTATCTGGTTCTTCTACTCTCTGAATGTTTTAGTTTTAGTAATATAACTCTTTTGCTATGGTTCTCAACTTTCTTAATGCTGTGACCCTTTAATACAGTTCCTTATGTTGTGGTGACTCCCAACCATGAAATTATATTCATTGCTACTTCATAACTGTAATTTTGCTACTGTTATGAATCGTAATGTAAATATTTGATATTCATGATATCTTATATGCAACCCCCATGAAAGGTTCGTTTGACCCCAAAGAGGTCACAACCCACAAGTTGAGAACCACTGCGTTTTGGATAAGCATTCCACTGGTGAACAAACATGACAATATAACAGATTTCAGAGTGGTGTAATAGCTCCTTCAGTAGAAGCAGAGTTCCAGAGAGTGAAAATAAAAAGTCTGGAAAAGAAAAATAGCCTATACTAAAAATCTGAAAAAAATCATTTAAGCCCAACATAGCCCCACCATGTATTCAACACTGGCCAGCAATTGTGCATATTTGTATGTGTACTGGAGTGTCATCATCAAGAAATGTTATTTCACCCAATCCACAAGACATCTATTTCTCTATCATCCTATCTCCAGAAGTTCTTCCATCAATTATAAATTAAGTAGAAGGCATGTTGGAATATGAGCATCATGTCATTTCTCTGGGCACAAATTCCACTGAATTAGACTTTGTTTCTCCATCCTTATAGCACCATGTGGACTCAGATTTCCAGAATCTGTTTTCAAAGTGTCTGCATTTCCCTGGAGAAGGAAGTGTTTTATGGTATTTTTAAGCAATAGAGATGCTCCTTCTTAGAGTGCAGGCTCCCCCAAAGTCCTTGTGAAATGTACTAATCCTCATAGTTTACATGCTGAAGTGGTGGTAAAGTTAACAAAGCTGTGCTCACAAAATGAGAACATTCTGTGAGTTTCTTACTGCTGTAATGAGACTCAACTGTTAGAGGTCACCATGCTTCTAGCTCAATTAAACACTAAAAAAAAATCCTTTTCTGTTTTGTGTAAATTATTTTGTCAGGGCAATTAGTTCTAAAAAATTTTCTTTATGATATTCAAGAGGGACAAATAACTCCCACAGATTCTTGGATCTCAAAGCAAGTGTTTTCCTATTTCACAAAATCGTTAAGATATTTGATTTATTAAACATGTCCCCTCATTCGGTCAAAATGTGAGGTAGTGAAGCTGATCCCCAGGCTTGAATGTCGGCTTAAAAGCCCAGCTACAGTTTTTCCTTAACGATGCATTCTTTGTAATCACTTGCTTCAACAAGTGGTCATGATCAAATTATACCCTAGAAGGATCTTTTTCCCACTGTCAATTTTTCCACATTTAAGTTCTATGAGTTTAAAAAAGGGACTTTTTAAAAAAACATCATAAGCACATGTCCAAAAGGAGCAGGCTTACTGCTGTCTTTTTCAAAGCTGGGAGTTAGCCTATTCTTCCAGGCCTCCCAATTTGCAGCTTTCATCTCATTACCCTTAACAGAGAAAATGATACTTATTAACTTAGTCTAATCAGACACTTAGTTTTCAGATAAAGAAGTTTCTAAACATCAAACCAGAAACAATTTTTTTTTAAATCAAATCATTTCTTTTGGCTTTATTTCTTTCCTGGACTTTAAAAGAAAGGAAGTAGGAAGGAGAACACAAGTTAAAAATATCACACTCGTCTAAAAAAAAAAAAAAACCACCTTGAATTTTTAACCCAAGAGAATAAAATCCAAGGATAGGGACTGGGGATGCAGCTCAGTTGGTGGCTAGGATTCATGAAGTCCTGGGTTGATCTCCAGCAAATAGAAAACCAGAGGTGTTGACACACACCTGTAATTCTAGTACTCAGAAGTAAATAAAGGAAGATCAGAAATTCAAGGCCACCCTTGGTTACATAGGGAGAGAGGCAAGCCTGGGCTACATAAGATCCTATATTTTTTTTAAAAAAAAACAAACAAACTCTAAAAAGAAAAACATCCCCAAGTTATAGAATTTCATCATTATTTGTACACAAAGCCTGCATACATTATTTGTATACAAAGCCAAAGCCTGTATTTCACGATAAGATGGAGTCTGACAGTTGTGCCTGGTTGGAGTGGGATTTATTTTTAACCTATGTAAGGAACTAATTCCACTTACTTTGCTTTTGTTTTATAATGGACAAGCCAATCTGATATCCTTAAGCCATGAACTTTAAATCTTGGCAACTCCTAAGAATTTCTGCCAGTTGCTCCCATAAAAATAGCTCTCTTAGATACAGTAACTGGAAGACGACACAATTGGATGGAAACTTAGACTATTTTCTTCTCTATCACCTGTATACAGAGCTAGATGATATTACCAAGGCCATGTCTACTGCCTTTCCTCCACTCACTCACTCTATTTCATTCTTGTCCCATTTTGTTACTTCTTGCCTCCTGGGATGGTCCTTCGCTCCAGCCTCTGCAAAGCACTCTATAAATTCAAGCTAATCCCTATGATATAGTCCTGATTGCCAGTACCCAGTAAGGAACCAGTAGGCATTTCAATTCTAGGGAGTGAAAAGGGAGAGAAGTCTGCTAGGAGACAACAGTGGAAATGCTTCTTCCCCTCCTACAAAACCGCTGGCTGGGAAGTTACTACTCTTCCTGATCTTTTGATGTTACTATAAGCATAACAATGCCAGAGGTTACTGCAACCATTCCATGATGATGAGGAAAGCCAGCCAAACAGCAAGAGGCTCCACTGATAACAGCAAAGAAAGATAGAAAGTCACCGAACACATGGAAGTACCTTATTCCTGGACTGTTCATGAAGTTAAATACTATTTTAAGCCATTTTAATAGACTTTTTGTAACTTCTAGTAAATGTATCTTAATAGTGGAAGATCTAAAACTGCTTCGTGATTTTCTACGTTTAGGTCCACCAGACATGTCATGCCAAGTATACCTACATAGACGTTTTGAATCTGTATGAGTTTACGATATGATAAGTAGAAGGAGGGAGGTCAGATTGCCAAGAACTCTAAATCTCTAAATAAATAACTCCTTATAGATAAAAGTTTCTAAGTTGGTAGTCATCAAACCAGACAGTGCTAATGAAATTATAATTAATCCATACTGGAGATTATCTTATTATTAAAATCGTCTATTCAACATACTACTTGTATATCTACAAATATATGGTATACTACTTATTTATCTATGAGTATATGGTGATAATAGTTGTTTAAGAAATTCATGAAACATTACTTTTCTTTTGTGTTTAGTTCTACTAAAGAAGTAACTATCTCACTTTGGAAAAATATTCACATGTGTAAGCACTAAAATCTGAAAATTATAAAGTTCTGACCATTCAAAAGCACCCAATTACAAAATAAAATTCAAACAATGAAGAAGTTTAACTGAATAGCATAGTATAGTTGAACTACATGGATAATAGCTATGAATTACTGTATCAAATTAATAGTAACAATTTAAATCAAGGGTTGTCAAGCTTTTTATATAAAGGTCAAAATAGTATATAAATATTTTTTTAACTCTATGAGCCACCTAGTCCCTGTTGAACCTACTCAACTCTATCATTGTAGCCTTACAATTAAGTCACAGACAATAAAGGAATGAATGGACATGGCTAGGTTTTAATAATGAAACTTTATTTATAAAAACAAGCATTGAGCTGGTGGCTCATGAGCTACAGTTTGCTACTCTTTTAAGTGAAGAGTTTTTAAACATACTGTTCCAGAGATTTCTATTTGTAAACATCTTATAAATACTAAGTGAAACTTTAAACAGACTGGAGGATTTGATCTCAAATGATCTAATAGGCCTAGTTAGTTTAAAAAAAAAACAGCAATTAATTTCAAAGGATACTTATTTACTTTTATTTTACCCATCGATAAACCAAGAACTCCCCATAAATGTGAATGATTCTGATCATATTTCAAGGATGGAGCATTGTTTGCAATTATCAAGCTTACTTTAGGCAGTGATCACAATGGAGAGAACAGGGTACTCTTAAAATCTTTGGAAGATGCCAGGATATTTTAGAAACTGCAGTATTGAGAGTTTTGTTCAAGATTTCAAGGCCTTGTGCAATAGTAGGTGGTGCTCCAACACACATATATAAATGTGTGTCATTGTGACTAGTAGAGACAAGACCTTGGATGGAAAAATATATTGTCTCAGACCATGAAAGACTATTTGAGAACACTAAAGCACAAAGCATGTGACTTAAAGAATCAGGGACCTGCTCTGTACTAGAACTGAGTCATACAGAAGCACACACTTGAGAACTATACATGACAACAGTCTTCAGCTCTAATGGAAAGCAGCCAAGAAGAAAGTTACAGAAACACCTTCAAGAAAGTATTTGTCATTCTTGGCCTTTACTGGAGTAGATGGATGAGGCAGCTTCTTTCTAAAAGGGCCTTTAAAGGCAACTTGATCAGATTTAATCTTTTACTATACTTCATATATTTGTATTTTCTCTGTTGAGTGACCTGGGACACTTAGAGGACATGGATTGCTTTTCACATGGCTCGCTATATAGAGATATGAAAATAAACCTAAGGCTAGAACTGTGTCCTAACCATCGAGGGCCAATCTGTGGGAGTGACCCTCACAGAGAGTTTTCTATCCTGCTTCACTGCTCCCTTTAGTAATACTAAGTTTTCTATGCTGTTCACAAGAGATTGGTAAAGCTCACAGGGAAAGATATCTTTTATCCTCCTTATCTTAAACACACACACACACACACACACACACACACACACACACACACACACACACATACATTTCAAATACCAAATACACACAGATCCAGAACTTTTGAGAATACCTTTTCATATATATATTTGGCATTACATGACATGTCTGCTGGACATAAAAGTAGAAAAACACACCTTAGGGTAGAGTTTGGATTACTCATTGGTAAGATGCATTTAACTAAAAATTATGGAAGTTCAATAAAAATGGCTTAAATATGAATTCTTCATTTTACTTTATAAGTAATTTAGAAGTAGGCTAGTTCTATGGCTCGTTTATTCTGTGAATTTCCATCTTTTCTCTCTCTATCTCCATATTTATCTCCCTTGGTCTGTGTATCAAGCTTGTTATTACTAAAGAGAGTAGGGGAGATATATTGAAAACTTCCCAGGTGTTGCTCCCACTGAGGGCATGGTTCTAGCCCTAGCTTCATTTAAAATGTTCCTTCTGACTTACCAAGTCCCCTAGAATCAAAGCAAAGAACAATTAAAAGTTATTCATATTGATAGTTTTGTTATTTTTCCTCCTGGTTTCCTGTTTTCCATTCTATTTACTTTCCAGGAATATGTAGTGATCAAATTGTACAGCATGAATCTGCCATTGAACCAGGAAAATGTAGTAGGTCATGGAAAAGTGTTTTAGGAAGAGACACACAATTAAAGAGAAGGGGATATTTGAATGCTAAAGGAAGTATTTAAATTTATTTCCATTAAAGAGAGCACTGTTTGGTTCATGTGTTTCCCAGGCTGAGATATAAAGTGTATTTATTTCTCAATGTAGATTGTAGGCAAATGTTAAAAGCCTGCTTTTCCAAGAACATAAATTTAAATCTTTAGTGCATCATCATAATAGACTATTAATTAAATGGATTTCTTCTTTTATATAAAATAGTATTATAAATCATTTTAACAGTGAGATAAGTAAGCATTAGGAAGCTCTGGGATTTTTAATTTCCAATAAAGTAGAAGCTTCATGGTTGATGATTACTCGGGTGGTTATAGGTGTGATAGACAAAACAGTGAAGAAATCCTGAATTAAAGAAAGCAAATAGAGGTTCATGACTATAATTAAGATGAGATATAGGGTTGAGGGCAGATGCATGACAAAGTGATATAGCAATGATGACAATGATAATTATCATGTTGATGGAAATGGATAGCTTTTATGGAGAATGTATGAGATGTCAGTAGATGCTTTAAACTCATTATGGTTGTTACTACATTTAAACCTCACATTAATCCATAAGACCACCAATTAAATTTGGAAAATGAGTACAGGGTGAAGCTACAGGAAATCATTAAGGTAACTTCAAACCCATTCCTGGAGATATTGGGGAAGAAGAGAGAAAGTTGACCAATGCTTTTTGCAAGGGTAGGGAAGCTTAACTTTAAAGAAGCACATACATGTGTTCTTTCACTTCTTACAGACTTAGCAGTGTACTGAGCCCTGTACCTGGTGTTCTAGATCCAAAGGCAAATGATACATAGCCCCATCCCATAAGAAGTAATGATCCTCTGTAGGAGGACCAAGGAAAGGGTGGTGGAAACAAAGAAAGCACCATTAATTCCAGAACACCTTGCAGCAGAGACCCTCTCTGAGGCCTTCCAAGCCTAGAAGTCATACATATTTGGTAGTGTTAGATTCTGTTGGCATTTTTAGCAGATTGTGAATTCTGGTCCATATTTCAGCTTGATTTGTATGTATACCAAAGGTTTCTACAAACAGATTGTGCACATTACAGCTGGACATTTCCAGCAACGATAGCATAAACACAGGATAGGGATCTTTGATATCCAGATTACTACTTGACAACCTAAGCCAATAGTTCTCAACCTTCCTAATGCTGTGACCCTTTACTACAGTTCCTCATGTTGTGATGACCCCCAACCATAAAATTATTTTTGTTGCTACTTCATAAGTGTAATTTTGCTACTGATATGAATTGTAATATAAATATCTGTGTTTTATGATGGTCTTAGGTAACCCTTGTGAAAGGGTTGTTAGATCACCCCCCCCAAAGGGGTCACGACCCATAGCTTGAGAAGCACTGATCTAAGTTTGCTTCTCTTGTCTACTGGGTTACTCTTTCTAAATCAACATCTAGTCACAAACTGAAAGCAGCTGCAGTGTTCTTATAAGAACACCCGGTTTTGTTATTTTGTTGAGTTGCTAATTTGGGTTTTAGTAAAGGATAATGACAAAGGCCTGCTTTATAAGGAGGCCATATAATTGAGCAATTCTGAGGTGTCAGGTGCTTTAAAAAAAATCAGAGCACTCTCTTCTAGAGCATTGTCTGCAGCTTCTTAAACTGTTAACTAATACCATTTTCAAAACTCATAAAATCTTTCTCAATTCTTATATTGGAAATTAACTAAAACAAGAAGGAAAAGAAATAAAAGTTTTAATTTTAAAAGTAAAATTAAACAAATTAATTAAAGAAAATGAATATGTCATTTTTTTCTTATGAAGTGATTTGGCTTTAAAAACTTAAATATAATGAGGTTAAGCCACCCCACCTACAGTAATATCCTATACTGATTGTGGAAAAAGTCAGTTACTTTCTTTCTTTTTACCTTAAATCAGCATTTTTTCCTACAAAGGGCAGAATAGCCATATTGTTGCATATAAGATATACTGTTGTTTACCTATACAAAATAAGGGGTTTCAATATGCTATTTCTATACAAGTACATTTTATGCTTCAATCATACTTATCCCTTCTATTATATTAGTTTTATTTCATTGGGCATTTTCAGCTTGGTTTTATTTTTTAATTAATTAATTAATTTTACAACCCAACCACAGTTTTCCTTATCCTCTCTTCCCAGTACCTCCCTACTCCCTCCCCTTTGCTCCCCCACATCCACTCCTCCTCCATTCCCATTCAGAAAAGGGCAGGACTTCCATAGATGTCAGCAAAAGATGGCATATCAAAGTTTCAGTAACACTAAACACCTCTCCCGGTATTAAGGCTGGACAAGGCAACCCAATATGAGGAATAGCCCAAAAGCCAGCAAAAGATTCAAAGGCAGCCCCTGCTCCAACTGTTAGGAGTCCCATAAGAAGACCAAGCTACACAATTGTCAGAAATACATGTGTTTTGTGAGTGTATGCACTTGTGTGTGTGTGTGCCCACGGAGTCCATAACAGTGGTCAGATCCCCTGGGGCTGGAGTTAGAGGCAGTTGTGAGCCACCTGACATAGGTGCTAGAAACTGAACTCAGGTCTTCTGAAAGAGTAGTAAGCACTCTTAGCCACTGAACCATCTCTCCAGCTTTTATCATAACTTCTCACTATGATGTGTAGTAAAAGCACCCATGCATGCTATACTAATTAACAAACATGTCAAATTTTCCAATATAACTTAATTTACAAACCTGAGCTGTTACTTAGTTTGGACCCACTAGTTCATTTATTAACTCCTAACTTTGACCACTACTGTTAAGAAGCTATCAAATATTCATTAAATTTAACACATTACATGATATTTAAGATCTTTCCCCATGTGCTTCCTGGTTCTGGTAGTAAAGTCTGTGTTATTTATAGACTAGTTAGTCTGATTTAAAGAGACCCTGCAAATGCAGCAATCAGAACAGTCAAATCATCCCTGGTTGTTTCCATAGGGGTAATCCCTCTATCTGACAGGGAGAAATCTGATAAATCCTGATAGAAACCGTCTGATGAGAGCCACTGAAGATTTCTTTATGTTCTCTAGGATTTTAAAAGCTGCTGCATTTTAAATCTTAAGTTGAGAAGCTGCAACCTCATTTTATAAAGTTGATGAAAATGTTTATTGGTTATTTAGTATTTTTAATCTCCTGGATCAGTAAATATAAAGAAGGGACAGGCCTCAGGATACAAAAAGCCTGCATCTGTGTAGCTGCATGGAACAGAATCAACCTTTCTCTTTGACCAATCTGCATTGAATGATGCTTGAGAAACATAGACATTTTTCTAAGGAATCAAGCTGTTAGCCTAGCTTAACTAATTCAGCAAGTATATTAGATATGACAAATGTTGTCAGAAGAATTGGTGGGCTATTTCAAATTAGAATTTCAAATTGGAATGCAATAGTTTACATCCCTATCAACAGTATATGAAAAATGTTCATTTTCCTATGAAATATATTATCCAACATTTTGGATCTGTGACAATCTGAAAGAAAAAAAACTTACTGCTGAGCTTGTGCATCTCCAATAGATATAATGGTGGCTTTTAAAATTTTTATATTTATATTTAATGTATTTTACTGTGAATTGTCTGTACTTTGTTTACATTTTATCTAGATTTCTTTCTTCCTTTTATGTTATAAGTCAACATCTCATTGGTCAAAATGTATGATAAAACTGTATGTATTTATTTGGCACACAAATGATTCTATTTTTGTGCATATGCAGTTCTGCAAGCATATATGTGTACTTGTATATGGAGGTTAGAGGTCAGCATTGATCATCTTCCTTAATCACTCTCATCCTTAATTTACGTCTTAAATACAGGGTCTTCCACTGAACCTGGAGCTCATCAATTTGCCTAGATTGGCTCACCAGAAAGCTCCTAGGATCTTCTTGTCTATGCCTCCTTCACACCATGCCCAGCTTTTATGTGGGTGCTAGGGTTCAAATCTAGGTCTTCACGTTTTTGTGACAAATACTTTACCTCCTGGGCCATCTCCCTAGCCCCATGTTTTTTATATTGTGGGATTTGTTCCTTTTTATGTTTTCTGGGTGGTGCCTTTATAATACAGTGACATACCCTAATGTTTTTCTTCTCCATTTATACTTTCATTTTTAATCTTCAAGTATTTCTTTTACATCAATTTATTTTTATGTAAGAAGTCAGAATCAAACTTTTTTCTTCTTCAGTGATTGTCTCATTGACTCAAATATAACAATATTCCATAAGTTCCCCTGATAATGAAAATAATACATCCTTGTCATATAATAGATTCTCATACATATTTTGGTTTATTTTTAACTGTTATCTCTTACTTACTTACCTCTCTATTGTACATCAGCAAAATATGCTTTTAATTGCTTGAGTTTCATGGTGCACTTTAATAAGTGAGCAAGGATAATCTCTGTTAGGTTGATTATATACTGCCTGACTGTATTCACACAATTAGTGGCTTAAATTATGTAAAGGTCAATTTTGTGAAAGTTCAAAAATTTACATTGGTGCTACTATTTGGAATCACATTCAGTTTATAGATTATTAATGGCATAGTTGGCATCTTTATATTATTGATTTTTTTACTTAAGTGAACAATATGTTTGCTATTCTCCCTATTTTGATTCTGGAGCCTGCAATATAGCCCAAGCTGGCCTTGAACTCCATCTTCCTACCTCAGATTTCTGAGTATTGGCATTAACAACTACAACAAGCACCCTATCGTCCATTCATATTCAACTTAAACCCCATTGTCTTTCATTTTAATGATTCCCTTGGATAATATTTTGGTTTCCTAACACTGCTGTAACAAATGACCCCAAACTTAGAAATCAACAATTCTAATTTATTGCTTTGCAATGCTGGATGTAAAAGTCTGAAATGGATCTCAGTGGGCTAAACTAAAGGTGTCAGAAGGACTGCATCCTTTGGGGCACTTTGGGAGAGAATCTATTCCATTGACTTGCCCATCTCCCAGGGCCATTTATATCCCTTTTATTATGGCTCATTTGTTTCATCTTCAAAACCAACAGCATTGTATCTCTCTGACAATCCTTCCATAACCCCTTCCTTCCTGACTATGGCTGGGAAGTTTCTTCATTTACAATTAATCATGTGATTAGTCTGGGCCCTTTCAGACAATGTAGGATAATTGCCCTATGTAAAAAATATTACTGTATTACATTTGAAAGATTTTTTTCTGTCCTATGAGCTAATGTGTTAATCATAGGATTAAGATGTGTCCACGTTTGGAGTGTCATCATTCTGCAGAGTGCAGACACATTTTAAATTAGTTATGAGCCTCTCCCCTTTCATTTAACTCCATTATAATATTAATTGAAGGAGATTTTGAAAACTAGGGTGAAGGAATTTAATGTAAAAATGAAGTGTATTAGTTTTAACAATGTTTAAACACCAGGAAGCTTATTATGCAGTCTAAATTTCCAACTACTAATTCCAGATGGATATTCAACTTCTCTGAAATCCAGCATTATTGCTGGTCCATTAGATCCCACTTCTTTTTCTCTTTCCCAGACTTCTAAGACCTCCTCCCCATCTTTACTGCTAAATAAAACTACATCCTACTTCCCTGGAAGTGCAGAAGCAATATGAACTGAAATTCTACATGGTTCCCTCCCATCTTGTAACTCACCTGAGTCTTTGCCCATGTAGTCAATGTCTAGTCATTATGGCACCAGCCAAGGTAAAATTCTCCACTGTTATTCATTCTAGAGAATTATCTCAGTGACTTCCCAACCCTCTGAGCCTCAATTCTTCCCTCTCTCTGATGAATTTTGAAGCTATGGAGTATGCCAGTTTATCTTTGTTCGAGACCAGGAAGCTCCAGTATCCACAAATCATCTTATACATTCATCCCCAAGTGACAGGAAATGCAAATGTGAGTTTTAATAGGTTTTCATGTCCAATGTGTCTCCTGTCTTATCAGGAATGGTATTATTTCTTTAGGTTCCAGACACTGGATGCTGTGTTTATTTTCCTTGGGGAATTATTCACATAATGAATCTGACACTGTTTAGAACTTCTACTTGGGAGTTTGCCTGGGAACTAAGTGGACACATCCATCCTATAGATGCTATCATAGCATTTGGCACTGGTCACACATTCAAAAGAGCTCAGTTGGTATTCCATGTCTATAAATTACCTACCCCAAACAATACTTCCAAAAATTCTTGTCTGACAGCTGACTTTTCCTACTTAGTCACAACTTTTTTCTTCTATAAATAATAAAACTTATTTTTAAGCCATTAATTTTCATTTTGATAGAAAATATGAAAATATCCCTCATGGCCTGGTGACATTTTGTAACAACTCAATAGCATGAATCATTCCTTGAAGGTGTTTGGAACCACACAGTTATAGACAGAGTCTCTAGCAGACAAATTTTATAGCAGTTCTATTTGCTAATGGCTGTTTTCTTTTATGGCCTCTTCCAAAACCATGAACAAAGAGAAACACCAAATTAACTAGAATTTAAAGTAGTGCTACAAACAATAATCTCTTTCCTGATAGCTTATCTCATATGCATTAAACTAAAAGATCTTTCAAAGTTATCATGCCCTTCATTATAAACTGCATTTGCCAAAACTTCCACTTTTTTTAGGAATGCCAAGAATGTTTGCGTTCATGAAAAGGAGATGGGATTATTGTTGGTGGTTACATAGGGCACTTGTTTGCTAAGTGGGTAGGAAGGACAAGTTTCTCCTACACTTTATAAGCAAAGCAAGGCCAGGCAAGGTAGGAAAGCCTGTAAGTGAAATGGTAGTATGACCTGGTAGTTTGCAGAACTGCACAAGAACATTTCATCTGGGCTGAGGGTATCTATGTGTGAGATTCGCATGAAATGGAATGACACAGAATAAGGATGGCAGAGGTGACTTCAATTATCATGACAAGAAAGCCAAAGAAACACGGCTTCTGTTATTGGCATACATATCTCATCAGTCCATAGCTATACCCTATCTTGATTCTGAACTCCATCATAGCCCAAAACAGAGTATCAGATGTCAGCCTAAAGAAAAAAACAAGGCCTGTCCCTAAGACTTATCACCCAATTGCAAACTCTGTACTTAGAAATCTTTTTTTTTATAGTAGGGGAATTTTATTTATTGAAAGTCAAAACCTGACAGAATGCCAAGTAACAGAAAATACAAAGTGTTATCTTTAAATAGTAATATTAAAATTTTATACTGCCACTATTTTGCATAATATTTTGATAGCATTCAATTCATATATTCCTATCAATAATGTCAAAATGACCATAACCGTAATTACACAAACCATTTTGTTATAACCACTATTTCCAACGATACCAAGAAGAAAATATAATTTATTTGTACCTTCCATTTTTCTTTTTCCATTTTTTCTTTTCTTTCTTTCTTTGTTTGTTTTTTTTGTTTTGTTTTGTTTTGTTTTTCGAGACAGGGTTTCTCTGTGTAGCTTTGCGCCTTTCCTGGATCTCGCTCTGTAGACCAGGCTGGCCTCAAACTCACAGATATCCACCTGCCTCTGCCTCCTGAGTGCTGGGATTAAAGGCGTGCACCACCACTGCCCGGTCTATTTTTTCTTTTTTTTAAGAAATTTTTTTCATTCATTTTACACATCAATCAATGATCTCCCTCTTCCAGAGGCCACCGGCCTTCACCCCCCCCCCCCCACAAGAAGGCAAGGCCTCCCGTGGGGAGGAACATCCAGTAGAGGCAAATCCTAGCTTTTCCCCCTGCCTCAAGGTTACAAGAGGTGTCCCATCATAGGTAGCGGGCTCCCAAAAGTCCCCTCATGCACCAGGGATGGATTCTGATTCTACCACCAGGGGGCCCCCAAGCAGATCAAGCTACACGATTGTCTTGCCATGCAGAGGTTCTACTCCAGTCCCATGCAAGCTCGACAGCCATTGATGCAACTTTCATGAGTTCCCACTAGTTTGGTTTGGCTGTTTCTGCAGATTTCCCCATCATGATCCTGATGCACTTGCTCATAGAATGCCCCCCTCTCTCTCCTACTGGACTCCTGGAGCTCTGCCTGGTGTTTGGTTGTGGATCTCTGCATCTGCCTCCATTAGCCACTGGAGAAAAGTTCTGTGATGACAGGATATTCACTGATCTTATTACTGGAGTAAACCAGTTCAGTTCAGGCACCCTCTCCACTATTTCTAGTAGTCCAAATTGGGGTCATCTCTGGGGATTTCAGGGAACTTCTAAAGCACCCGTTTTCTCTCTATCCCCATGATATCTCCCTCCATCATGTCATCTCTCTCATTGCTTTCCCACTCCATCCCTGTTCCAGCTTGAGCATCCCATTCCCTTATGTTCTCCTCCCCTAATCCCTACCCTCCGTTGCCCACCCCTCATCCTCAGTTTACTCACAGAGATCTCATCTATTTCCCCTTCCCATGGCAATCTTAGGGTCCTCCTTGTTAGTTAGCTTCCCTGTAGCTCTGGGTTGTAGTCTGGTTATCCTTTGCTTTACATCTAGTATCCACTTATGAGTGAGTACATAACATGTTTGTACTGCTGAATATGGGTTACCTCACTCAGGATATTTTCTAGTTCCATCCATTTGCCTGCAAACCTCATGATGTCATTGTCTTCTCTGCTCAATAGTACTCCATTGTGTATATGTACCACATTTTCTTAATCCATTCTTCACTTGAGGGACATCTAGGTTGTTTCCAGGTTCTGGCTACTACAAAAAATGCTGCTATGAACATAGTTGAGCATGTGTCCCTGTGATTGAGCATTCCTCTGGTATATGCCCAAGAGTGGTATAGCTGGGTCTTGAGAAGGATTGATTCCCAGTTGTCTGTATGCAGAATTTCATGTTACTCCTTGTAAAATCAAGAACTAACTCTCCTATTGCAAAGGTAAATCATCTAAGTCCATATGACTAGTGTGTCAGTGGAGGGGGGGATGATAAAATGAGTTCCTAAATTCTAGTCTGTAGACTCCTCAACTAGTACAGCCCCATCTAGAAGCAAAACAAAAACAAAAGACAGACCTATCAGCACTGTGAATGGAAGAATGGGAGCATATGTTTGTATGTAAGGTAAAGGGGCTCAGCCTTGGCCCTTGAATATTTGGGACCTGATAATAACTATTGAGGAAGGCTGTCACATGTATTACAGGTGATTTAGCAATATTTCTGGCTTGAACACTCTTGATGCCAGTAGAACCTTCTTTCAAAGTATGATAACCAAATGCATGGCCAGAAACTGGCAGATGTCCTGTGGGAGACAGGAGGCAAAATCATCTCTACTTGAGAACTACATTACACACACACACACACACACACACACACACACACACACACACACACACACACACACACACACGTGATACATTGTGCTAGTTAGTTTTTTTTTTTCTGTGTGTGGCTGCAGCAAAATACCTGAAAAGGAACAAATACATGTGGTATTATAGGTTTCAGTCCATGGTTACTTGGATCCCCTGTGTCTGCACCTATTTTGAGGCAGAGCATCATAAGATTGTGGTAGAAAAGAACTGCACGTTCATGATGGCAAGGAGGCAGACAGAGAGGAAGCCTTGCTTGGAGCAGACTTACTTTCATATGCATGCTCTAATGACCTACCCCAACCCCCTTACTTCTATCCCTTGCAGTTTTCACCACCTCCTCATAATCAATTCACTCATGATTTTTGTCATTGGATGAACCTATTGATAAATGTCAGAGCCCTTGGGATCCAATTACATTCCTAAAGCCATACCCCAGCAATAGGGATAAAACCTTCAACACATGAACCTCCAGGGAATTTTGAGATAAGCTATAACGCACATGTATTCATGGACTTAATATCTGATAAATATCCATAACCTTTCAGAAGCTTGCTGTCCCTATTCTACCCCCCCTTTTTTTTAATTTGAAGAGTATTGGTCAAATCTTTTTGTGAATATGTTTACTATAATCTTCATAATGGATTATGGTTTTCCATTCTGCCTCAAGTGAATTTTTTGCTTCATGCAAATATAAAAACTGCCTTTACAGATTACAATAACTGTTCAGAGACACACTTCTATGGACTAAAAGAATTCTGGTGCCTGCTTCTCAGCTTTATGGAAATCGGTCCCTGTGTCGAAGCACCAGGCAAGCAGGTACATCAGGAAAGACTGGCTACATATTGAGTTCATGGCCATAGCTTTCTCAGTTTGCATGAAATCAAACCTGCAAGCTTAACAGATCCGAGGCACTCTTCGAAGATGTTGACTTTGAAATCAAATTGAGACAGGCCCAGCTTGTCTTCCAAACCTTTTTTTCTCCTCTATAATTATTTATTTATTTATGTTTTTAATTAAGAAATTTTCCATTCATCCTACATATCAGTCACAGTTTGTCTTCCAAACGTTTTAGTTCACCTCTCTGTATGCTTTCTCCTTGATTGATGTGAAGCCATGAAGACTTTTGAGATTATTCCTGGCTTTCCATTGAAAGACTACCAGTTAACCATTTTGTTGGTTTGCTTGTTTTAATTAGCTGGCGTGCGAACTGTCCTGCTTGGACACATCTTTCAAAATAGACAGGGATACCAGCCACCCACCAAGAAGCTATAGTTTCCATTCTGCATTAATGCCAGGCGTGAGAAGAATCTGCAGCCTGTGGCTTTGGCAGAACAGGTGGTTGACTGGCAGAGGCCCCACAGAAAGGTATAACGTGCGAACAGGGCCTTACCTTTGGGGATGGTGATCTGACAGCCCAGGTAACAGTCCTGCTGCAACTGATAAAAAGCCACTTCCTGCAGCCGTGCCCGCTCCAGCTCTGAGAGGCTCTGGATGGGGACTGACCTCAAGTGCACACTGCGGCCAGACATGCTGTTCCACGTGAAGTCACCCTGCAGGCCAAGGGAAAGACATTAAGTGTTACACAGTTCATTTGTCACAAACTTCTTCTCTCTTAGGTGGTAAAAAAGGCAAACAAATTTTCACACTTGTGTTCCATAGCTGGCTGTCTAGTCCTCAAACCAAATTCTGTCTTAGTTTAGCATGAATTCTTTTACATGGTTGCAAAAATTCAACTGGCTAAAGTGACTGCTGGGTCAAAAACTCACTGATGTTGCATAAATAGACCAAGGAAAACCAAGTGGAAAGAAGTTGCAAGGGTCTTACTTCTTCTTACAGGTATATATAGAAACTATTTTTTGTGTGTATCTTCATAACAGGAAGAACTGTGCTGTTACTTGTTATCATTTGAAAGAGTGCTGTGTGTCATTGTTTGTGCGATGTGGTTTTTAATCTATCTAGCAACCCACTGAGGTGGCCAGCATTTTTTAACCTTATTGATAACATAATAGCAGCATTGAATAAATGATATAGCTAAATTATACTATATAACAGTATAATTTTTATTTAGTATCTGGGGGCATCTCTTGCAGTAGTCCCTGTGCTTATTCAAATATACAGGTGTTCAAGACTTTTATTTTAAACTCTCACTATTGTCACATGTATCCTCTTGTATGCTTTGAATAATTTCTAGATTTCTTTTACTAGCTACTACAGTTTAGATGCTGTATAAATGATTGTTGTAATGCTTCATTTAGAGAATAATGGCAGAAAAAAAGATCTGTACATGTTCAGTACAAATGTAAGATTTTCATTTTAGGAAATGTTTGCTTCATGGTCAGTTTTGCCTGTGGATATAGAACACAACAACACTGAACACCAGACATATTTCAACTCTGAACACATATATAATAAATGCTTAAGGTACATTATATTACTCTGGCAATATAGTATCCACAATTATGATAGTATAGTACTGGAGATGAACTTGTGTCTTGGGGAGGTTGAATAATTTTCACCAAATCCTAAGGGCTAAGCTAAAAACGTATGGCTTTAAAGTCTATGGCAAAATAGTAACTACTGTTTTTACTTACAGCACTTTCATGAGCCATTTAAACAAAATATGTACAGACAGATGATCAGCAATCATTCAAATTTATAGAGACACGATTTTAAAGTGCTATATGTCAGTAAATCTAAGCATGTCTTCCTACAACTGTAAGAGTATGTTTATGTGTATGCATTCACGCAGAGAGTGCTGGCTCCCAAGCACACTGAAGATTGGGAGAATGTGATGAAATACTACTTCCCACTTCTCTGAAACTCACCATTCCTTCCTTCATAAGAGGCCATTCTACAAATCATAGATAACAGACACAGTGCCATGGATTCAAAGAGGCAGCATTCCCTCCACAATCAAGAGGGAATTTTGTTGGCAGTGGTCTTACATGAATTAATATCCAGTGGCTAGTAAGCACTCACATGTTCTTAGTAAGCTCTGGGAGGGTAATGTGGGGGGAAGAGTGAGTTAACAAATGTACTCCCCAAGAGAGTAGGCTGCTGCTACACTTGGTCAACTGAAGAAAAGTCCAAGACCAGTACATTTTTTCTTTGTTTCGTCTAATGGAGCAAGCTCAAGTTTAAGCAGTTAAGATCTGGAGACTCAGGTCTTGGCTGTGCCACTAATTCACATCCCTGGAGACTAGTATTCAATACATTATGTTATCTGTGATTTGCATTTTTCCTCAGATGAGAAATCTTAGATGAGTTTGTGACCTTAAATTTTGTTTCACAATTGTTTATTTGTGTGTGTGTATGTGTGTGTGTGAGTGTGTGTGTGTGTGTGTGTGTGTGTGTGTGTGTGTGTGTGTGTGTGTATGCGTGTAGGCACAGGTACAGGCAGGTCAAAGAATATGTGTGGATGTCAGAGGACAACTTAGGACAATCAATTTTTTTCTTCCATTCTGGGCTTCCTTATATTGTACTCATGTCCCCAAGATCAGTATTAAGTGCATTTGCCCTCTGAGCCATCTTGCTAGCCTATATTTGTGTCTTTTAGATATGAAGTTTGGATTTTTTTTTCGAGGCAGGGTTTCTCTGTAGCTTTGGAGCCAGTCCTAGATTAGCTCTGTAGCCCAGGCTGGCCTCAAACTCACAGAGATCCACCTGCCTCTGCCTCCCAGTGCTGGGATTACAGGCTGCACCACCACCACTTGGCTTGAAATTTGGATATCTAAGGAAACTGATTTTTATCTAAATGTCACAATGAAATCACATACTCTTTTTAAAAAAAGTATTTGAAAATGTGACCTGTGGAGGACTCAATTACTTATTAGCAGGGATTGGCAACCCTTTTCTGTCAAGAGTCAGACAGTAAATATTTCATGTTTTGTAGGCCACCTTGATCCTGTCTCAACAACTTAACTGCCTCTGGGGCATTCAAGTAGCCATAGATAATTTATAAAAGAATGCATTGTGGCATAGTTCCATAAAACTTCATTTACAAAATCAGATATGCAGGCTGCATTTGGCTCTTGGCCTATATACGGTCCTAAAATCTATCTGAAGCTTTTTGTGTAAGCAATGCAAAGTAGATTCATTGTTTTTTCCTCAATAGCTAAAGGCCAGTATATTAGAAACACTGACCAAAAGAGGAACACAATCAGATCTTCAAAGAAAAGGAGGATGAAAAGAAATTTCTTAAAGAAATCAAGGAGAGAACAAATCAAAGATGAAAAGATAAGAAATGCAGAGATGTTGGGCATCTGGGCATGGTGGTGTATACATGTGAGTTCAGTACTGGGGACATAGACCCTAGAGGGTCTTGAGATTGAAGACAGCTTGGGCTATGTAGAAACTATCCCCCCAAACCAAACACACACACACACACACACGTGTGTGTGTGTGTGTGAGAGAGAGAGACAGAGAGAGAGAGACAGAGAGAGAGACAGAGAGAGAGAGAGACAGAGAGAGGAGAAGAGAATGTCAAACTAAGCATTTTGATTCAAACTTGAAAAGATATTTTAATGAGCCAAGCAGAATTGTTAGTATACAAGTATAAAAAAATATGATTACATGTGATCCAGGAAAGGCTTAATCTATGGTCACACATGCGTACTCATCAAATTTCATGGAAAAGGTAAGACATAAACACAGAAGTCAGCAATAGCAGAAAATTACAAAATCATTCCCAGAAAGATCACCAAAGCCCACCAGCACAGCCTAGAGTGTGTTCTGGAGGCGTCTCAGTTCTCAAATGTGTGTTCCAGGTCAGCATTTTTTCTTAGTGACCATTTTGCTCATAAATGAATGATTCATTCATTGTTGAGCTCTTGGAACCCATTTTTAACCCTCTCCTTCCCCTGAACCCAGTATTTTGATTTATCATCATATTACACTGTGAAAGGATTGATAATGTCTTCTGTCTTCTATAAGTTGCCTTTTGCCAATGATGGGAGACATTTTGGTCATCCCAATTGAAAGGGAGGGAGATTATCATGTATGCCCTCACGTGCATGCCCGTGTGTGTGTGTGTGTGTGTGTGTGTGTGTGTGTGTGTGTGTGTGTGTGTCTGATACCTGGAGGGACTAAGCCAGAGATACTACAAATTTTATAATGCATGAAATATTTTGCCACAGTAAATGTCTAAGTGATTCAAAATACTAATAGTTCAGAGAGTGAGCAACCCTAATGGAGTATACATTAGGTCTACTGTTAAGCTCAAAGTGCAGAAAATACCCTTAAAATCATGGTGTCAGGAAATCTTAACAATCACTTATATATTTTGTTTATCCTCAGAGACATGATCTATATATTTTATGCATATTATGTAGGACTCTGTATATTATGCCCATAAACAACTGTGGTACCTATTTTTGAACCAGCCTTAAGAAATACAAATGCCACTAAACAATTTATAAAAAGCAAACAAAATTCTCAATGAAATATAATTTTGATTAACTGGAAAGCAACTCACCAACAGTATTAACTAGGGAGATATCTGTAGCAGGCAGCCATTCCAGCCTTGGCCTGGATGTTCCAACCCCCACTGAGGCTTCAGTAATGGTCATGCCTACAAGGTATAGCTGAGAGAGGACACTGAAGACCCAGGATCCAAATGAGAGGGATCTCTTGGTGCCCGGACCCTGGACGCTGGAGATAACCTAGAAGAGTTCTCCAGAGAACACTGCTGGACTGTGCCATACCTTTGCCAGACCCTACAACCTACCTATCCCTTCATTTGTAAGGAACCCCACAAAATAAACCTCCCTTTTAACTATATGGAGTGGCCGTAATAATTTCACTAATATCTGGCACCCAACGTGGGGCCCAAAACCACGACCCTGAGATTAAGAGTCTCATGCTCTACCAACTGAGATAGCCAGGCTAGCTCTCATCAGAAGTGTATGCTGTATCCACATTTAGGCAAAAGAATCAAAAAGCAAACTCAAAACCCAATATCTATGTTTTATTCAGAAAGTTCATTCTTTTGAGCTGGTCTGTGTGTCTTTACAAACAGACTTGATTTTTACATGAAATAAAATTGATTGAAATAATTTTGGTTTGAGCCTACACCACACTGTTTTGTTATGTGTTTGGGGATTGGAGTATCTCTTTAACCACACTCAATAAACTGCCCTGACCAAGAGTGCTAGCAAAAGATTGATGCAGACCTGATCAAAATATTTTCTATGGGTGCAGTATGTTACAATCACAGTCACAGTTTATCACTATCAAACACACAAGTTCTTCAGCTTTAAAGCAGGCTTCAAAATTTAAGTTACCAAGCCTCAGGGCTAACTATATGTGAACTTTTTGACAAGATTCTGAACACCTCAGCTTTCTCAATAGTACTGAGGAAAGAGGAAGAATTAACTCTCAGGCATGTGTAGATCACACAAAACAATGCAAATGAATTTCTTGTGGAGGCTTATTAGCTCCTGACAGGCTGTGAATAAGTGGTAATTTAAGTTATAATTAATATTAATCATCATTCTAAATTTGCATCTCATCTGAATCCTGGCAATTTTAGTGATATGAAAAACTCTTAAAGAAACATGTGCTGAATTTCTGAATAAATAGTTCCACCATTTGTTGGAGTAGATTTCTTTTTTCTAGGAGCCAGTTGGATTGTGGTTTCTTGAAGGCAAGATGCACAAAATATACTTAGGAACTTAAGAATGGTCTGTCTTTTAGATCATATATGTCACAAGTAAATCCGATTATTTCCTAAGGTAGACGGGATTGTGTACTAATAATTAGTGAAGGCACTCTTTCCACATAATCAAAGTGCACCACTGAAGCATAGCATAAGCTGAAATACCAAGCCCCACAATCAAACACTTCTGAAAAGGTCTGCCTTGATCTTTATAACTCCAAAATAAGCACGTTGCAATGACAAGAAACTTCCTTCTTTGTGAGCACCTTGGGAAAGATGAGAGAGTTTGTATGGTTGTTACACCCCTGGCTGGATTCACTGAAGAGACTGCTCTTCTATGCACTCAACAGGAAACCATTTTTCACTTATCCTCTCTTGACTCTTTAGTTATTCCAAAACACACTTTTCTTTATGGGGAATTTAATACCTCTACTATACCACACACTTTTAGAAATGCATTGAATCTGGACTTTTTTAATTAAAAAGTTCTATTTTATTTTGAATAGGGATTTCAGAAAGTTAGAAATAATTTATAAGAATGGTAGTCTACTTTGAACTTTTGCCTTCATATATTACTGTTACTTCAGAAGTGTCTAAGTCTAAACATGCAAAAGCTTATCTTGCTGGTTCAGCAAGCACTTGATGGGGGAATTCTATAGGCCAGGAACTCTTCAAGGTACTTAAGACTCATTAGTGAACAAAATAAAAAGCAGATAAACACACACAATGACTGAGTAACTCACAGGAAGTTACAAGATGATAAGCACTAAAGAAGCAGGTAGGGCAGGGCAGAGGAAGTAGGATTAATGTGTGAGCTTTCTGAACAGCTTGACTGGGAACACTGTATTTGAGTAGGCCCTTATGTAAATGATGAGATGAATCAGGCACAATTCAGGGGCCAAACATTCCATTGGTTGTCATGGAGTAGTTGCTAAACGAAATACCTTCCTAGATTTGGGCCCCAGTTCCAGTGTTTGCCAGCCATGTGGGTTCTTAGCAAGCTACTTACATGTCCTGTCCTTCACTTTCCTCATCTGTAAAATGGGAATGGTAAGTATTTTGATTATAATAAGTTGACTAGTCAGGAATCAATAATTCACATATAGCAAACTGCTGCCCATGAGTCAAATCTTGAAGTTTATTTTTTGTTGTTGTTGTTGTTTTGTTTTGTTTTTTTCAAGACAGGGTTTCTCTCTGTAACTTTGGAGCCTGTCCTAGACTAGCTCTGTAGACCAGGCTGGCCTCGAATCACAGAGATCCGCCTGCCTCTGCCTTCTGAGTGCTGGGATTACAGGCGTGTGCCACCACTGCCCGGCCAAACCTTGAAGTTTTATTGGAGCACATCTACACTCACTCACTCACTCACTCACTCAGGTACAGCCTATGGCAGTGTCCATGCTTCAGTGGTAGAGCTGAACAGCTTGCAACAGAGACTGCCAAGCCTACAGAGCTAAACAATTTTATTATTGAGCCCTTCCAGAAAATATTTGCTGACAACTTCACCAATTTAAAAGTATTAAGACACATTTATGTTTAGAATTAGCCTTTTGGAGCAACATTTTCTAACTCTAAGATTGTGCTTCTTTGGAATATATCCCAAAGAGCCCATAAAGAAATCATACAAGATGGAAATAATTGAGATGCTGGAAACATATAAATGGTAGGGTGAAATACAAGTGGTTTTCTAAAGCCATCATCTGGTGAGGTAGCTCAGTGGGAAAATGCACTTGTTGCCAAGCCTGAAGACATGAGTTCAATCATTCTGAAGCCTACATGGTATAAGGCAAGAACCAACTCCAGCTGCATGTCCTTGAACCTCCACAGGCATGCTAAGCCATGTACAGAGCACATGTGTCCACACATCTATAAATAAAAATGTGAATAAAGATAAAAGAAATGGTCATGTGAAAATGGCCTGTTTATGTGTGTATTTTATTGATAAACCCAAATGAAAGAAATGAACATTGTCAAACCTGGAACTGTGCTAACACCAGCTGGGAAAATAAATGTCATGTACATATTTTCTTGTAGGGAAAAGCCTTGTTAATGGTTAGCACAGAGGAGACAAATCCACATATTCGACGTCCTTATGCAAAAAGATGTCAAACTGAAAGGCCATTTTCACTTCGGAGTTTCTCCAGCTGAGTCGTGAACTTTTCTAGTACCCATAAATTCAATTCTTGGCTTTAAAAGCTTTGCTCAAATCATGGAGGCAAAACAGCTTGCATGGAGCACATGCTGTAGAAGGTAGAAATAACCTGAATGGATTAGAAATGTCTCAACAATAAGGCTAACCTTCAACAGTTCTTGCCTTTCCACAATTTAATCAGTTAGAACAATTGACCTTTAGCAATGTATTAGGCCCTGAAAGTTCTGCTCACAGTAGAAATGGTTGATTGGCTACCAAGATCTTTATTTACATTATCTCATGTAATGGTTGCAACATCCTTGGGGGACAATGACACCCTTATTATCTTTGTATTTGCAGATGGAGAAACTGAGGCACAAACATTATGCCACTTGCCCAGATCATAAAATGAATAAATATCAGAGTTGGGATTTGAAGCCTGGCTTCAGGCTGTAGAAATTTGTCTGATAACCAATACTATATTTGCATGCCATCATCTCCCAAGGGAAACCAGCCCAAACCTGTAACCTTACAAATAAGTAAAGCAACAGCTATTAGTAAAGTTAGTCTTACAGCAGCCAAGTAGGACCTTGAACTTGAGAGCTAAGTTGCCCTTCTTTCTACCACCAAGCCATGCCAACATTAGATTCTTTTGTTTGTTTTGTTTTCAAGACAGGGTTTCTCTATGTAGCCCTGACTATCCTGGAATTCCCTATGTAGACCAGGCTGGCCTTGAACTCACTGAGATCCACCTGCCTCTACCTCCTGAGTGCTAGGATTAAAGACAAGCACTACCACTGGCTGACTAGATTCATTATAGTTAGCAAAACCAGAGTATTTACAGTGTTTGAAAATCCAGTAGCTTAAGATCTTTCCTTTGGTAAAGTAACATGCCGATTTAGCATTAGCCTTATCTCGAGTATAAGTTGTTCTCCAAAGCCTGTATCTGTCTCTGCCACCACAGGTAACATGTTGCAGCACATGCAAGAAGTTGAAAGAGGAAGGTTAAACTTCGGGCTGGGAGACCTCCAAGCAGCTGGTGCCAGAGTCTTGCAGCAATCACACTAATGCTGCTGCTCCCGTTAATTGCAGAGCACTCCTTCCTGCTGCAGTTCGCATATTTCCCGCTGCTTCAGCATCATCAATCAGTCTGGAAATGAGCTATGCTCAGGAATCTCTATCGGTGCAAAGCAGTTTTTAGCAGCCATACATCACACATGCTGATCACCCATTTTTCTTCCCAAATCACACAGTAGGAATTACAGATTCACATATCTTATCATAATCATCATCTGCAAAAGAAATAGATATAGATTTGGTGCTTACCCATGAATTCTATTCTCGGCGTCTTTGCTGTCCTCTCTAATGTAACTGAACTTAGCTTGGACTAGGAACTTGACTCTGCTTTTTGTGTGTGTGTGTGTGAAAAATGAATCTTGTGACAGAAGATCTTATCAAGTGTGAGAGAAATTACCCAGCTGGCTCTGCTATGACTTCGGGATACTTTTTGTTGCCAGATATATCCACTACCTCATGAATCTTGGAAGAAAAAAAAAGCAATCTTTTCACCAGATAACTGAGAAGTTCCTGTCTCTTTTGAACATAGATAGGCCATGTCACAGAGTGAGTAAGTGAGATTAAGAAAGAAGTAAGGAGGAAGAGAGGAAAGATAGGAGGGAGGGAGGGAGGAAGAGAGAGAGAAAGAGAGAGTATGTGTATACACGCTGGGGAGGAAGTGGGAGGGCAGGACAAAAAGAGAAATTGAAACTGGGTTTCTCTACTTTGTATTTTAATAAGACTATTTTGAAAACACACACCACACACACACACACACACACACACACACACACACACACACATACGAATTAAAAGAGGGTTCCATTTAAAAATCCCCTGACCATAGGGATCTACAAATGGCAACTGAATTGTAACTGCAAAGTGTCCCCCCACGAGCACAATGCAGCCCATAGGATACTTTCTCAGCTCAGAAAAATTTCTCAGTTGTTAAACTGTACTTTAAAACCCTGATTTTTTCCCCTGCAGACATTAAAAACCAGAACAGATTTATTTCCCTTTATAATGAAGCATACCACACACTTCTTTGTTTTATTCTTTGAGAAGTTGTTCATTTTCTGAGCAGAAGGGGTAGAGGTCCAAGTGAATGTACCCCCTCGACTATGTTTAAGAGGGTATGAGAACAGGTAGAGGTGAAGCGTGAAAGTCATGGAGGGCAGAGAGAAAATAAAAGACAAAAACATATTTTTTGCACATATACATATAACAACAATCAATTTTAAAAGAGGCCATAAATTTAAAAGAGAACATGCAAAGGTATATGGGAGGGTTTGGAGAGAGGAATGGGAAGGGAAAAAATGATATAATTATATTACAATCTCAAAAAGAAAATTTAAAAATTCCTATTTATTCTACATGGCACCAAACCAAACACAATTCAAAAATGCATCTTTGTTTCCCTGTTGATATAAAGTTATAATTCTCTCATGGTTTCAAGTGAATTTTAACAAAATAATTGCTGTTGTTGTATTGGACTGAGCAATGATTTTATGGAAGATCTTACTGATTAAAATGCAGGGATTCAGTGTGATTTTCCTGGAATTCTGTGGCATTCATCATGGAAGGCACACATAGTCTATGTTGGCATTATTTATTTAGCATGGGAGAAAATTGAAAAAGCAATAAAATGTCACATGATGTTCCTTACTAGAATGACTAAAGTTGAGAGAAAACCAGAGTAAAAGCTACTTGTTCCTGCACATACAGCCACCTCCATCAACCTCAGTCCTCCCATGTTGGAAGTGTTTATAACTCTGACAGATGACCAATATGGTTCAAATAATGCTAGAGAGTCATTGATAGATGTTAGATGTATATTTAAAGTTATTTGATATTATTACTGCACATGAAAATAATAAATCTGCAATTTCATTTTTCATCATTACTTACTTTATGAATACATGACAATATTTAATGCAGATTGTGTCATGCACTGTCCTAAGCATTTTATGAGTACTGAGTCATTTACTTGTGAAAAAAATCTAAGAAGTAAGTTAATGACACTTTTATTTCCCCACCATAGACAAAAATAATCTTTGAGACATTAAATAATTTGCCCAAACATTCACAACTCTTGAGTGATGCAGCTGTGATCCTAATCCCTATGGAGTTTACAAGTTAATCAGAAGACAAAGTCCCTGTCCATAAGGATCATCAGTAGAAGCTGTTTTGTAAGTGTTCAGTAAGAAATAGTGATTAAATAAGATCCAGCAGACCAACCCCCAGCTCCCGTCCGCCCCGGAACTCCCATCTGGACCAGAGGTGAGTGCCTGGGTTATAGTCAGAGAGGCAACTTCCCCTGGGTCCCACCGCTGAATACAGTCCACCCCAGGAGGACCTGACCAACTTGGCCCCAGTTTCCTGCCAATTGGCAGGCCCTGCGGGAAAGCTCCCCTTTTCCAAGACTGCAGGCAGACACTGCAGTCTCTACACCCTGCCCCCACACCCATCTTCTGGAGACCCCAGCCACTTCCCAAGAATCAGAGACCAGCCCCCAGCTTCCATCCTGCCGTGGAACTCCCATCTGGACCAGAGACCAGAGGAACTCCCATCTGGACAAGAGGAGCTCCCATCTGGACAAAATAAGGAGACATCAGGGACTTCCCAAGACTCAGAGTACAGGCCCCCAGCTCCTATCCGGCCAGCACTCTCAGCTGGACCAGCGCTCCCATCTGGCCCAGAGCTTCCATCTGGACCAGAGAGAGGCTCCCTAAACCTGTCAACTCTCTCTGGACCAAGTACACTGATAAGACCAAGAACAAACCCAAGAGGAGATGGGCAGACATCAAGGCAGAAGTACATACAACAAAATAAAGAGCAATACAGCATCACCAGAACCTAGCCCTCCTCCAACAGCTAGACCTGAACATCACGGAATGGAAGATGAAGAAGAAAACAACCTTATAAGTAACATCATGAAGAGGCTAGAGCCTTATATAGAAGAAATCAAAAATAAAGTAGAGGAACAGACAAACAAAAAAAGGGAAAAACGTTATAAAAAACTAGAGGAAAGGACAATTAAAGCAGAAGAAAAAAATAAGTCTCTGAAAGAAAATCATGAAAAAGCAAGGGAGACAGTCCAAGACCTGAAGAGGGAAATAGAAAAAAATGAAGAAGACACTAGCAGAAGGAATGCTGGAAATAGAAAATCTGAGTAAACAAACAGGAACTTCAGAGGCAAGTATAACCAACAGAATGCAAGAGATGGAAGAGAGGATCTCTGGTGTTGAAGATGCGTTAGAAGAAGTAGATTCATCAGTCAAAGAAAACACTAAAACCAACAAAGTCATGACCCAAAATGTCCAAGACATTTGGGACACCATGAAAAGACCAAACCTATGAATAATAGGGATAGAGGAAGGAGAAGAATACCAACTCAAAGGCACAGAAAATATATTTAACAAGATCATAGAAGAAAACTTTCCCAACTTAAACAAGGAAATGCCCATGAAGATACAAGAAGCCTATGGAACACCAAACAGACTAGGACCCCCAAAAAATTCCCCTCGCCACATAATAATTAAACAACTAAACGTACAGAACAAAGAAAGAATTTTAAGGGCAGCAAAGGAAAAAGGCCAAGTGACTTTTAAAGGCAAACCCATCAGAATAACACCTGATTTCTTGATGGAGACTTTGAAAGCCAGAAGGACCTGGAGAGATATAATGCAGACACTAAGAGACCATGGATGCCAGCCTAGACTAATATACCCAGCAAAACTCTCAATCATCACAGATGGAGTGAACAAGACCTTCCAAGACAAAACCAGATTTAAACAATACTCATCCACAAACCCAGCCCTACGGAAAGCAGTAGAAGGAAAAGTCCAAACTAAGGAAGGCAGATACACCCATGAAAACACAGGCAATAGATAACACCACAGCAGTAAACCCAAAGAAGAGAAGTACACACTCACTACCAACAAAAAATAAAAATAACAACAGGAATGAACTATCACTGGTCATTAATATCCCTTAATATCAATGGACTTAATTCACCTATAGAAAGTTACAGACTAACAGAATAGATACGAAAACAGGACCCATCTTTCTGCTGCATACAAGAAACACACCTCAAATTCAAAGACAGACACCTCCTAAGAATAAAAGGCTGGGAAAAGACTATCCAATCAAATGGTCTTAAGAAGCAAGCTGGTGTAGCCATGTTAATATCCAGCAAAATAGACTTAAAACTAAAATCAATCAAAAGAGATGATGAAAGACATTACATACTCATCGCAGGAAAGATCCACCAAGATGAAGTCTCAATTCTGAACATTTATGCCCCAAACACAAGGGCACCCACATATGTAAAAGAAACATTACTAAAGCTTAAATTACATATAAAACCCCACACATTAATAGTGGGAAACTTCAAGACCCCACTTTCACCTCTGGACAGATTGGCCAAATTGAAACTTAACAGAGACATAATGGACTTAACTGATGTTATGGCTCGAAAGGACTTAATCAATATCTACAGAACATTCCACCCAAACAAAAAAGAATATACCTTCTTCTCAGCACCCCATGGAACCTTCTCTAAAATCGACCACATACTTGGCCACAAAGCAAATCTCAACAGATACGAAACAATTGGAATAACCCCCTGTGTTCGATCAGACCACCATGGTTTACAGTTAGATTTCAACAACAGAAAAAACTACAGAAATCCTACAATCTCATGGAAACTGAGTAATGCTCAACTGAATCACCAATGCGTTAAGGAAGAAATAAAGAAAGAATTTAAAGACTTCCTAGAGATCAATGAAAATGAATACACCACATACCCAAACTTATGGGACACTATGAAAGCAGTGCTAAGAGGGAAATTCATAGCACTGAATGCCCACATAAAGAAGCTGGAGAAATCTCATGCTAGTGACTTGACAGCACACCTGAAAGCCCTTGAACAGGAAGAAGCAAAGTCTCGCAGGAGGAACAGATGCCAGGAAATTATCAAATTGAGAACTGAAATCAATAAAATAGAAATAAAGAGAACAATACAAAGGATTAATGAAACAAAGAGTTGGTTCTTTGAGAAGATCAACAAGATAGACAAGCCCTTATCCAAACTAACTAAAAGACAGAGAGAGAGCATCCAAATTGACAAAATCAGAAATGAAAACGGAGCCATAACAACAGACAATGAGGAAATCCAGAGAATCATCAGGTCATACTTCAAAAACCTCTACTCCACAAAACTGGAAAATCTAAAAGAAATGGATAATTTTCTGGATAGGTACCACATACCTAAGTTAAATCAAGACCAGATAAACCATTTAAATAGTCCAATAACCCCTAAGGAAATAGAGTCAGTCATTAAAAGTCTCCCAACCAAAATAAAGCCCTGGACCTGATGGTTTCACTGCAGAATTCTCCCAGATCTTCAAAGAAGACTTAATACCAATACTCTTTAAATTGATCCACACAATAGAAGAAAAAGGAATATTACCAATCTCCTTCTATGAGGCTACAATTACCCTGATTCCTAAACCAAACAAAGATGCAGCAAAGAAAGAGAACTACAGACTGATCTCCCTCATGAACATTGATGCAAAAATACTCAATAAAATTCTGGCGAACAGACTCCAAGGACACATCAAAACAATTATCCACCATGATCAAGTAGGCTTCATCCCAGGGATGCAAGGGTGGTTCAACATAGGAAAGTCCGTCAATGTAATACACCATATAAACAAACTCAAAGAAAAAAACCACATGATCATCTCACTAGTTGCAGAAAAGGCATTTGACAAAATCCAACACCCCTCCATGATAAAGGTCTTGGAGCAATCAGGAATACAGGGAACATACCTAAACATAATAAAGGCAATCCACAGCAAGCCAATAGACAACATCAAATTAAATGGAGAGAAACTCAAAGCAATACCACTAAAATCAGGAACAAGGCAAGGCTGTCCCCTCTTCCCATACTTATTCAATATAGTACTTGAAGTTCTAGCCAGAGCTATAAGACAACATAAAGAGATTAAGGGGATACAAATTGGAAAGGAAGAAGTCAAGCTCTCCCTATTTGCAGATGGCATGTTAGTATACATGAGTGACCCCAAAAATTCAACCAAGGAACTGATACAGCTAATAAAAACCTTCAGCAACATTGCAGGATACAAGATCAACTAAAAAAAATCAGTAGCCCTCCTATATACAGTAGACACACAGGCTGAGAAGGAAATCAGAGATACATCACCTTTACAATAGCCACAAATGATATAAAATACCTTGGGGTTACCCTAACTAAGCATGTGAAGGACCCATATGACAAGAACTTTAAGTCCCTAAAAAAAGAAAGTGAAGAAGATGTCAGAAAATGGAAAGATCTCCCATGCTCATGGATAGGCAGGATTAACATAGTAAAAATGGCGATCTTACCAAAAGCAATCTACAGATTCAATGCAATTCCCATCAAATTACCAACACAATTCTTCACAGATCTTGAAAGAATAATACTCAACTTCATATGGAAAAACAAAAAACCCAGGATAGCCAAAAGAATCCTGTACAATAAAACAACATCTGGAGGCATCACAATCCCCAACCTCAAGCTCTACTATAGAGCTACTGTAATAAAAACAGCTTGGCACTGGCATAAAAACCGACATGTGGACCAATGGAATCAAATTGAAGACCCTGACATTGACCCGCACACCTATGAACATATAATTTTTGACAAAGAAGCCAAAAATGTACAATGGAAAAAAGAAAGCATCTCCAACAAATGGTGCTGGCATAACTGGATGTCAATGTGTAGAAGGCTGTAAATAGATCCATATCTGTCACCTTGCACAAAATTTAAATCCAAGTGGATCAAAGACCTCAACATAAATCCAGCTACTCTAAACCTGATAATAGAGAAAGTAGGAAGTACTCTTGAATGCATTGGCACCAGAGACCACTTTCTAAATATAACACCAGTAGCACAGACACTGAGAGAAACAATCAATCAATGGGACCTGTTGAAACTGAGAAGCTTTTGTAGAGCAAAGGACACGGTCAATAAGACAAAGCGACAGCCTGCAGAATGGGAAAAGGTCTTCACCAACCCCACATCTGACAGAGGGCTGATATCCAGAATATATAAAGAACTCAAGAAATTAGACATCAAAATGCCCAACAGTCCAATTAAGAAATGGGCTATAGAACTAAACAGAGAATTCTCCACAGAGGAAGTTCAAATGGCTGAAAGACATTTAAGAAATTGCTCAACATCCCTAATTATCCGGGAAATGCAAATCAAAATGACTCTGAGATACCACCTTACACCTGTCAGAATGGCTAAGATCAAAAGCAGAGAAGACAGCTTATGCTGGAGAGGATGTGGAGCAAGGGGAACTCTCCTCCACTGCTGGTGGGAATGCAAGCTTGTACAGCCACTTTGGAAATCAATATGGCACTTCCTTAGAAAATTGGGAATCCATCTCCCCAAAGACCCAGCTATAGCACTCTTGGGCATATACCCATGGAATGCTCAATCATACCACAAGGGCATTTGCTCAGCTATGTTTGTACCAGCTTTGTTTGTAATAGTCAGAACCTGGAAACAACCTAGATGCCCTTCAACTGAAGACTAGATAAAGAAAATATGGTACATATAGACAATGGAGTACTACTCAGCAGAGAAAAACAATGGCATCATGAGGTTTGAAGGCTAATGGATGGATCTAGAAAAAATCATACTGAGTGAGGTAACCCAGACTCAGAAGGACAAACACGGTATGTACTCACGCATAGGAGGATACTAGATGTAAAACAAAGATGACTAGACTGCTACACAAGTCCAGGGAGGTACCTAGAAAACAGGACCCTAGGAAAGACCCAAGGATCACCCAATGACAGAGAAATGGATGAGATCTACATGAACAACCTGGACAAGAGTGGGAGTAATGAAGTGCAAGTTTTGAGGGAAAGAAAGCTTAGGGGAGCAGGAGATCCCAGCTGGATCAAGAAGAGAAAGGGAGAATGAGGAATAACAGACCATGATAAATGAAGACCACATGAGAACAGGAATAGGCAGAGTGCTCGAGAGGTCCCAGTAGTCTGCTGGCAATGGTCTAGAGAAAGCCTGATCTGACCTAGTCTGGTGATCAGATGGCCAAACACCCTAACAGTGGTCTTGGAACTTTCATCCAATAACTGATGGAAGTGGATGCAGAGATCCTCAGCCAGGCCCCAGGTGGAGCTCCAGGTGTCCAACTGTTGAGAAAGAGGAGGGTCTGCAAAAGCATGAATTGTTGAATCCAAGATTGCAAAACGCACAGGGACAAATAGCCAAACGAATGGAAGCACATGAATTATGAACCAAAGGCTGTGGAGCCCCCAGCTGTATCAGGCCCTCTGGATAAGTGAGACCATTGAATAGCTTGATCTGTTTGGGAGGTACCCAGTCTTTGGGACCAGGATCTGTCCTTAGTGCATGAGCTGGCTGTTCGAAACCTTGGGCTTACACAGGGACCCTTTGCTCATTCTGGAAGGAGGTGACAGGACCTGCCTACACTGAATCCAGCAGGTTTAAATGAATCCTCAGGGGTGCCTTGATCCTGGAGGACATGGGAATGGAGGGGAGGGCCTGGGGGGAAGGTGGTGGTAGGGTCGGGAGGGGGTAGGACATGGGAACTCATGGCTGATGTATAAAATTTAAAACACATAATAATAAAGAAAAAAAAATGATAAGATCCAGCACTTAAGGCCAGAGTGGTCTTTTAATCTATTATTATTTTTATTAAAATTCACTTTTATTTTAATGTATGAATATTTGCATAAATGTATTTGTGTGCACCACATACATGCAGTGCCCACAGAAGCCAGAACAAGGCATATGACCTTCTGGAGCTGGAATTATAGGCAGTTGTAAAGGCCATGTGGGTGCTGGAAACTAAACCTACATCATCTGCAAGAGTAGCAAGTGTTGTTAACCACTGAGCCATCTCCTCAGATCCCATTATTTATTGTTATCACCACCATTATCATGATCATCATTGTCCTCATCATCATTATGAAACAGAGTCTCACTGTGTAGCCATGGTTGCCCTTGAAGTCACAATATAGACCAGACTGGCTTCAAACTCACAGACATCTACCTGCTCCTGCCTCCAAAGTGCTGGTGTTACTTACCACACCACTATGCCTATCCAATAGTGAAATCAGAAAAAAAAGAGGTTTATTCAGTGTGGGATAAAGTTACCCAACCATGTCCTCCAGCTAAGTCAATGTTCATAGCCCTAACAAGAAGTTATTTTTAAATATGTATGTCATGTCAATGAATATGTCATGAGAAAGTGACTACTTCTTTAAATGAATAATCTCAATATCAAGAAAAAATGTATTGTGTAATGAAAGTTTATTGGTAGAACCAAATCAAGCTTTCAAAAGAAATACAGAAATGATGGGAAAGCTGGGTATTTGGCATTCTTTAGAAAATACACTTAAGCCAGAAAAACAAAAAGTGAAGATAAGGAGTCCTCTTTAATATTTAAATATCAGCCCTTTGAGTAGAACCAGTAAAAGGCCCCAAACCCTCAAACAGCCTTGTAACTAAAAATCAGAAAACAAGTAAAAGCTTTGATTTGTGGCTATTTTGCTAATCATAAAAAAAAAAAAGCTGAAAACACAACGGTCTTCTTCCACTTAGTACTTGTGAATAGTGTCAAGTAATTATTTATAGCCTTGGAGTCCATGCATTAGCATTCACACTGCCTTCCAGGCTTTGCTTCTGTTTCTACAATTGGTGATATTGTACACATTTATGACAAAATACTGTAAAAACACTTTCTGAAGCTTTTATTTTATTTTATTATTATTATTTAATTTTACACATCAGCCATGGGTTCCCCTGTCTTCCCCCTCCTGCCCCTGCTCCCACCTTCCCCCCAGGCCCTCCCCTCCATTCCCATCTCCTCCAGGGCCAAGACTCCTCCTGGGGATTCATTTAAACCTGGTGGATTCAGTGTAGGCAGGTCCAGCCCCTCCTTCCAGGCTGAGCAAAGTGTCCCTGTGTAAGCCCAAGGTTCCAAACAGCCAGCTCATGCTCTAATGACAGGTCCCCGGTCCCACAGCCTGGATGCCTCCCAAACAGTTCAAGCTATTCAATTGTCTCACTTATCCAGAGGGCCTGCTCCAGCTGGGGGCTCCACAGCCTTTGGTTCATAATTCACATGCTTCCATTTCTTTGGCTATTTGTCCCTGTGCTTTTCCAATCTTGGTCTCAACAATTCACACTCTTACAGTCCCTCCTCTTTCTCGACAATTGGACTCCTGGAGCTCCTCCTGGGGCCTGGCCGAGCATCTCTGCATCCATTTCCATCTGTTATTGGATGAGAGTTCCAGCATGTTTGGCCATCTGATCACTAGACTAGGTCAGATCAGGATGTCAACGTGTAGAAGGCTGCAAATAGATCCATATCTGTCACTGTGCACAAATCTCAAGCTTTTTTAGTATGTTTCTGATTACATTAGTAATGGCTTCAACTAAGTTCTTTATCATGATAGCCAATACAATGTGTGTTGACTTAAATAGGATAAAAAATAAAACCCAAAAAAGTCACTACATAATAGTGAGTTACCATTATGATGTAGAAATTAACTGAGCATAAATATGTGCTAGCAATTTATGTGCATCACAATTCCCTTACTTACACAATTCTATTGGAGAGAAGAGGTGATGGAAATTCAGATACAAAGTCTACAATGAGAAAAGGCCTGGCTGCTCACAAAAATCTGTAGCCTATAATCCATGGGCATTCTATTAGACTTCACTTTCCAGGCTTGTTTGTGGTTAATGTTTAGGCATATAAGTGGGCTATAGCCAGTGGAATTTTGGAGAAAGTGGTCTGTGCTGCTTTATTTTTAGTCCTGGTTCATAAAAAAAATGGGCAATCCTCTATGGCATGTGTGGAACTCCCAGATATGGGCCACACCTCACCAGTAAGCATGCTTATTATATATCTCTTTGCCCTTCAGTCCTTATTGGCCTTGAGGTTTTAACTACCTTGATATGGTAGGAGGTGGTTTTGTGACAAATCTGAGCCTAAGACATAAGAATTCCCAACAACTACCTCTCCTTTCTTAGGACCTTTAAATCTCCATAACATAAATCTAAATACTGTGTTGGAGAGATTATCAAAAGAGCCATGAGAAGACCACATGGAAAACAGCAAAGGCTTGCTTGTCCCAATGTCTCAACTAAACCCAACCTTAACTAATCTCTGAAATGAATGAAGTATTCTAAGTGAACACTGTCAAGTTCAGAAGGACTATCATGTAGTAGAACCAATGGTGGCTGCTTTAATTCACTAAGGTTTAGAGTGGTTTACTTGTTGTGAATTCCTGTGTAACCAAATCAGAAATCTCTTGTGGGTAGGGCCCATCTTTGTCTTTAGATCTTTTCATCCCACTAATCATTACCTTTAGAACTGAAATTAGGAATAAACTTTAATTGAGAGATCTGTATATGTGCCTGATGGATCTACTACTATTCATGCTGTCCTATGTCCTCACAAATAACAGGCTTCACCAATCTGAATCTGCAGCACCTCCTCCCCATATATCTTCCCAAGGGACTATAATACATATAGTTCCTTCTCTTTTCATAATTCCTTTGAAAGAGAGGTAGGTGATCAAGCAGACAGTGATCTTTCTGCACTGCTTTACAGAGCATGTGGGGACTCCTTCAACAATAGAGCAGATCAATATATTTTGGCATCCTTCCAGGTTTAAACAACATATATTCAATTATTAGAAATAGGTAATGCTTTTATTTTTCAGAACTATAACTGAATCCCAAAATGCTATGGTGAAATTTATTTAGATTACAACCATTACTGCTAGATCTTTTGCTGGTCTGCTTAACCTCCATTGGCAAGGAGCATTCAGCTGCCACTTCGTTCTGGATTATTTTAAGACTATACCCCAAACTATACATTGTGAAGGATATTTCCATTTATCTATTCCTTTAAAGAGCTCAGTGAAATGTGGCATCTTTTTGGTTAATTTTTGGGATTGCTGAGAATGTCCAGAGGCTTTGTGACCAGCCAGAGGGCCAGAAGATTCTGCTTTCTCTCAATGCTGACATTTGCTTCTTGAACTGTACCTGCTTGTCTTCTCCTCACTCCAGGTATATTGACTTTGATCCTACTTCTAGTATCCTCCTGTGGCTCTTGTGACTTATCTACAGGAAGAATAATGGTTAGCTGTTTCAAATGTAAATATGCCATTAAAGTAAACCAATAGGTAGCTAGAACATGAATCTCAAAGTCAAAACCACAAGAAAGAAACCCTAACATTTACTGAATATTTACCACCTCCTTGAATATTTTTGTACTGGTGGCAGTGATCAAGCAGGCAAACCAAGGGGGTGATTTCTTCATAAGTAGGTTTTTTTCCCCCAAAATAACTTTTGGATCCTAGAAAATCAGAGTGGCTTGTTACATTGCTTCATTTGAAAAAAAAAAGGCTTTTTCAAGTGAGAATTTTTTTTCAAAGAGAAAAATAATTTACTTACTTTTAGTCAAAGGCTAATAGTTAACTTATTAAATCATTCTTGGCAGAGCAAATGAACAAGTAAGCACTAGAAGTGAAAATGTAATGTAGCTACCTTTCTAAACCTTTGAGAAGTCTAGCTTTTTCACTAACTCCACTTGCTTATATTATGTGAATGGATGCTTTGTCTGCATGTATGTCTGTGCACCATGTGTATGCCTTGTGCCCACAGAGGCCAGAAGAGAGCATTAGATCCCCTAGAACTAGAGTGACAGGTGTTTGTGAGCCATCATGTGGGTGCTAGGAATGGAACACAGGCCCTTTTGATGCTCTTAACCACTGAGCCATCTCTTGAGCCCCAAAGTCTAGCTTTAAGAATGCTTTCAAAAGAAACCCCTGAAGCAAAATTAGTTGAGCCAAAAATAGTGACACATTTTCAGAAGGAATAAGAAATGCACATTTTGTCTTATGTCATTGCCTCCTGGTTCACACAGAGAAACTTTCATGTGATACCATTTATTCTGATAAGGTATAGAGAAGGACATTTCTTCTATAGCTGCTCTTTCTGACTTCAATAACAAACACTTTTTGGATTCTACAAGTTTCTTGGGATGCTGCTGCTAAATGAAAGGACACTCATTATGAGTATGATGTCATGTGAATTCTCAACAGGGCAGGGCACTTATTCCAATATGGGCAGATTCATTTCTCAATGAACAATGAATAACTTTGGAAAAAGACTAAGAAATGCAAAGATGCTGAAATTATGTTACTTTAAACTGAAGAAATCAATTCCAAAGCAGATATTTACAGATCATCATGCAATTAAACAGGCCCTAAGCATATATCAATATCATATCTGGGAGACAAAACTTTACCTTAAAATTCTTAAGTGAAACAAAATAGGCTAAAGCAAAAAAAAAAAAAAAAAAAGAAAGAAAGAAAAAGAAAAAGAAAGAAAGAAAGAACGCCACCAAAGGGGATTCTTTCCAATCCTTTGTATTTAAGTACTACATTTGGTCACATTTTGCTTTGTCAACTGCCTTTACTGCATTACAAAAAGCCTCCTCCTATAATATGATTTGAATAACTTCAAATTTACATAAGATTTAATGAACTCACTCCATCAACAAGTTAATTACAAGTATCACGAGAAATACAAATTTCTATCAGTTCTAATTTGGTGCCTAAAATGTGATCTATGGACAATAGGTCTCTTAGTTTTGGTTTAAAACCATTTATCTTATTAAATGTTCCTAATTAATTTATAACCAGCATAAATGGTAACACTTTATATGAAGTAAGAAAAAGCAACATTTTCAGTATAAGACTGACAGTTAATTGATCTAAACTTCCACTTGTGGAGCAATTGACCAAGGGACCTTTCAAAAAAAACATAATTTTTTATTGACACTTTGGAAATTTCACATCATGCACCCCAATCTCACTCATTTCCCAGTCCTTCCCTATTGGCTCTCCACCCTTGTAACAACCCTCCAAAAAGAAAATTAAAAAATGAAATTAAAAACAAAACAACAAACAAACAACATCTTGTTGACCCCTCTGGGCAATAACATGTTCCTCTATCAAACATAGACTTCTCTTATACCAGTCACAACTGTCTCATCTCTAGTTCCTCTGTACTTGTACCATTCTGATCCTCCATCTTTTTCCCCTTTCCATCACATGTTCATTCATTGTACTGGCATTGGAAGCTATGGTATATCACACAGTACACCCTTTGGCCCAAACAGTTTTACTTGCATATGCTCATTGCAATGAGTCGTCGGTCTGGTTCAAGCCCTCTGCCTTCTGTTACACCATCAATGCTGGACTCTCCCTGAGACTCCTTTCAGATATCCTGTTGTTGTCCTGTGTCAGGGGGATCCTGTGACTATTGTGCATAGGACTGGTCCTTTCACATGCTCCAGAAGCTCATAGGTGGGGTAGTTGTTGGGTTAGGCCAACTGAAGGCCCTGGATCTAGGACTGGGTGATAGCTGAGTTGGTTAGCCCAGGTCTGTGCCTGCCTCCAACCCCTCCCCCCCCACAACGAGAGGCAGGGACAGCTCTCCTGCAACCTTGCCACTAGGGCCAGCTCTCCCATGCTGTCCCAGAAAAGGGTGTGGTCAAGGGAGCTTTTCTATTTATTAATAAGTTAGTTCTTTGACAGCTTCAAAAAATGTACATAATACATGCATTGCTTTCTTTCTCCCATCCTCCTTTATCTTCCTTTCACTGCTATCAACACCTTTCTCCTCCTTACCTGTCCCTTTCCTAGATTCATGACTTTTGGCTATCTTGTGTAATCCATTTGGTTTAACCAAGGCCATCTGTATGACCACTGAATTGGGACTATCCTTTGGAGCCTGATGAGGTCATGGGTAGGTGCATCGCTGAAGGCAGTGACTTCTCCTCTTCCCATATCTATCACTAAGAAATAATTCATCATTGAGGGGGAGGGCCCTTTGAACTCCTCTTTCATCCATGCTTGGTGGTTGATGGTCCCAGTCTCATGCAAGACCAGTGCATATGTCTACCGTTATTAATAGTACATTATTGCAATGTCTGTGTTTTGCCCAAGAATCACCTTTCACGGACATTCTCCCTATTGTTAGGCTCATGTCTACATGACCCTGTTCCATCCTTCAGAATATTATACCCTATTAGAACTATATATGTTTATGAAAATATTTTCTATACCTACTGTCTGACAAGATAACCACTGGCCACTCATGGCTGACATTCTTTTGAGATTTGACTAGTGAAAATTATTAACTAAATTTAAATTTTTACTTAAACGTAATTGCTTTTTAATCTAAATAGGTACAAGTAGCTTGTGGCTACTGTGTTTGACAACACAGATATAGGTCAAATCAACAAGACTCCTTGGAGTTGGGGATCAGGCAATAACAGGTATATGAAGCTCTCTTCTAATGGGCAATCTAAGTTGAAAACCGTGGAAAGGCTTGGATAATCACAATACTATTGAAGGAAGTTAATTCCTTAAACATTTTCTGGGAGGTGTAACTTGTTTTCTAGATTTCATAAATTATTTGTTCTGAACTTGAGCTTCTCTCTGTCCAGCCTCTCCCACTAGCTTCTTGTACCCTTCCACTCTCGTGGGATGCATGACCTGTCTCTATGCATTCACTGACTGATCTTGGCAAATCTCTCCCATGCTGCAGGCATAATATGACTGACCTCACTTTGAACTTGAAAGCTAGGTACTCTTTCATCTCCTCCACAGGGAACAGAAATAATCTAATAATGCTACTAATTAAGACAAGTCCCTACACTTATATACTGTTAATTTAAAATTCTTTTCATTGTATGCAGGATTGCTCTAGATGCCCTATGCTGAAGACCATTTCTAGTGGTATCAGTTAAACACCTGCCATTTAATTTGCTCATTTTATTTTATCTTTATTTTTATTTTTTTCGAGACAGGGTTTCTCTGGGTAGCTTTACGCCTTTCCCGGATCTTGCTCCGTAGCCCAGGCTGACCTTGAACTTACAGAGATCCACCTACCTCTGCCTCCCAAATGCCAGGATTTAAGACGTGCGCCACCACTGCCTGGCTTAATTTGCTCATTTTAATTCCTTTTTCTTTTTCTTTTTTTCAAAATGGTGCTGGGTTGGTTAAACCCAGGTCCTTGTACATTCAGGGAAGTACTATACTACTGAGCGTACTGCAGCTCCTTCTGTGGTTGTTATTTGAATATGGGACTTATTTGTAGAACATGTTGCAAAGAGGGCTCTATGGTCCCAGTGCTCAGCTTTGAATTTCAATTCAGTCTTTTTTGATTCATCCTTTATTCTAAGGGTCAGTTACTTACTACATATAATGGAGCTAAAAATGGAAAAATGCACACAATTTTTATGGTAAGTGAAATGAGCCACATATTCTCCTGAGCCCAGATTTTTATGTCTCTCTCATGTACACATAAGTGAATAATTAAATAAGTGTAATTTTAAAAATTAAAAAAATAGTAAGATCCAGAACCTAGAATTTAAGCATAATGGTTGCTATTTAGGCACACCATCACTCTATTGACATATTGAAAACCCCAACTGCTACCACCTAACATGTCCCCATGATTACTACTGATTTGTGCATGTGCACATTCTCTACAGTGACATTTTCTGCTTTTTCCTTGTAACAATTTTTTCATGTAAAGAACCATAATATGACAAACTATTAGTGCCATGAGAGTTTGAAGACAGCACGGCTATTCATAGTACACAGCAAGAGGATTGCTCATCAGTGACTCACAGCAAGGATAAAATAAGTGGAAGGCTATGTATGCTTCCAGAGGATTGAGATTTCTGGGGAAATAACAAACATCTTGTGGACAAAGAATATACCCACTGTTATCCCTTGCCTTTACTGTGTACTCACAGCTTTAACCACAAATCTATTTTATAAGGTGAAGTCTATTAACACTCTTTTTTTTTTAACAGATGAAAAAAAAATCCAAGGTAAGGGCAGATAAAGTAACTTGTCCCCAGACAGACTGCTTGAGGCTTGGCTAGGATTGACCTTATACCATTATTCTGTTCTGCTTTTCCATTATTTCCTTTCCTACTCTAGACAGTTCTTTAGAATGACTAGAAGTGTGATGGCAGCCCTATGCTGACCTCCAAATCTGTCTCATTTGGTTTTCTTATAAAGTCAAATTCTAAAGTTTCGTGACTTACCTCTATCATCAGAAACACTTCTAGCATATAGACTGAAGCATTCCTTGACCTTGGGGTGGCAAGTGTTGTTCAGTTAGATAACTACAATCCTGGCTCTCTTCAGCCCAAAGGTCTCTGGGTTTTTGTTGTTGTTGTAAATCAAGCCTTACTGGAATACAAACACACCCACTCATGTCTATATTGTCTGTTGCTGTTTTCCCAATATAATTGCAGCATTCAGTACACAATAAAGCCTGTCCGACTTGCAACACTTTTGCTGACCTTTTACTGAAAAACAATCTAAAATCACCAGACATATGATAGAGGAGATGGATATTCACACTGGATAGATTGTTTCACTATTCTAAAAGCAAAAGAAACTGATCTTTTAAAATGCTTAGGAATCATTGGATTTTATGAGTGGTCACCTATGTCAGAGTGGGTTTTTCAGTGACACAACTGCTTTTGTTTACCAATGCTATTATAAATAACCCCAAATAAACAGAATTGTTCCCCAAGCTCAACTTGGAAAGAATAATTTCCTTGGCATATTATCAGTGCTTTTTATCTCAGATAAATAGACATTTGTTTATGTCTCCCATGAAAAGTCATATAATATCTCCAATATAGGGACATTACAAACGAAACAGAACAAAGCATCAAATAATCAAGCAAACAATACCTTCTAGACTATGATGACATGTTTGCTATAGATGCTATAAGGAATGAGTTAAAACATGGCCAGGGGGAATCTACTTTTGTGTTAAAGAAGGTAAACTTGGTTCTTTGAAGGTCTCAAATAATAGGTCTCAAACCTAGACATGTGTAGACAATCTCTTGAGGTGTCTAACTTAAGGGGGACAGTGGAGGTTTGGGGATGTTTAAGTGTCAGCTCTTTTCCCAGAAGACTCTAATGTCATAGATACCACTTCTTATATGTGAATGTGAATGCACTCTCCATCTCTCCCATTTCAGCTATTTGCTTGATTCTTTCCCAAGGCCAGAAACAATGGCTAGAAGAGAACAGCTTTTATATTTTGTGCCTTTGCATATCTGTTGGTTGGAAGGTAGTTTGGAGGAGAGCAGCAATTCTACCATCTAGACAGAAAACCATTTGTCCCTGTTATGTGGAAATGAGGCCAGCAGGGAATATTTATATTGGGGACATTTGTTTTAAAGTAGCTAAAACCACTTCCAGTAAAAACTGAAAAAAAAACAAAAAAACAAAAAACCAAAAACAAAACTTGCTTCTCAGCTTCTCCTATTAAATGTCAAACATGTAAAAGGGGAAATTGAAAAGAGAGAAAGTAATTTACAGAGTCACACCAAACACCAGGTAAGACATAAAAACAAACTGGCTGTTTTTTTCATTTGCTATTTCTCTGGGATGTTTTTTTTTTTCTCAATATACTATTTTTGAAACAATAAATTAAAATGTGTTTCACAGAGCTCCCTAAGCACTTCTGTTTTGATATATAATGTATCCTCTGGGCAATGAAATATATTGAATTTTAGCTTTTAAAAAGAAAAATGTAGCAAAATAATAAAGGGACTTGATGAGTTGTAATTAAACTAATGAAAATAATTTCTTGAGTTAAAAAATACCACTTTTAAGTTGTGCAATTTACTGTTTTGCTAAGCATATTTAAAGATATATGTGATCAGTATCAATTCTGAAGCTCCGTCATCACCTTAGAAAGTCCATACCTGTTATTAATTGCTACTGATGCTTCTCTCACCCCAGCACTTGAAAAACACTAATGTACTCTCTGTCATTATGCGCTTGTCTAATTTTGGCATTGAATATAGATGAAGTCATACAATATGTGCCCCATTTATGTCTGGTTTCTTTCATCTAGCATACTTTGAGATCTTTCACTGCTGTAGCTTTTATCAGCCCTCAAACTGTTTCTTATGGTGAAATAGCATAGATAGATCATATCTTATCATCTGTTAGTTAAGGAGCTTTTCAGCTGTTTCTACTCTTTGGCTATTATGAATAAAGCTATTTTGAATACTCACAAACAAGTTCCAGTGTGAGCATGGTTTTGATTTTCTTGGATTTTTTGATTATCTAAAGGTGGCATTGTTGGATCATATAGTAACTGTGTATACACCAAAAATCAAAATGGGAAAAAACCTTAAACAATACAACTCAAACATCGAGAATTAAAAATACATTTTCTAAGGACAGGTCCGGGTCCCACTGCCTGGATGCCTCCCAAACAGTTCAAACTATTCAACTGTCTCACTTATCCAGAGGGCCTGATCCAGCTGGGGGCTCCTCTGCTTTTGGTTCATAGTTCATGTGTTTCCATTAGTTTGGCTATTTGTCCCTGTGCTTTTTCCAATCTTGGTCTCAACAATTCTCGCTCATACAATCCCTCCTCTTTCTTGCCAATTGGACTCCTGGAGCTCCTTAGCTGGCTGTTTGGAACCTGGGGCTTATGCAGGGACACATTGCTCAGCCTGGGAGGAGGGGACTGGACCTGCCTGGACTGAATCTACCAGGTTGAGCTGAATCCCCAGGGGTGTCTTTGCTCTGGAGGAGATGGTATTAGGGGGTGGGCTGGGAGGAAGGTGGAGGAGGGGAGTGGGGGGGAGGACAGGGGAACCCATGGCTGATATGTAAAATTAAATTAAATTATAAAAAAGAAAAAATATTTAAAAGAATATATTTTCTACATAGTTGCTTGAGATATAGATACCATTAATAATGAGAAAATCCATAACATCTCTACTTCATGTCTGTTGGCCACTAGAGCTCTGGCCAAGCTAAGAGAATGAACAAAATCTTTGTTTCCTTTTGTTTTCATACACTAATGATCATGAATGACTTGCGATTTTAAAAGATTTCTAGTGTCCATTTCTTTACAAGTGAGCTATATACTGGGTACACCAAAACAGAAGGTAAACTATTTATATTTTAATACCAATAAGTTGTTGATATCTAGTACAGAAATTATATATGTTAAAATACAATTCAGGTCCATATTGCAAGATATGCTAAAAATAAAATGCTGCATAGAACAGTTCAATAACCTTGTTTTATTTACTTTCATGCTCTTTGACTTTATTGCTCTTTGAATGAAGCCAGAACTTAATATTACTTACAAGGTAATCATTCCATACATGAAGGCTGATAGGATGTGAATTAAACAGCAAAGGTAATCGCTGAATGTCTTTCTGGCTCTGTGGACTATCACCAATGTTAAGAGATGTCAAAAAACCAATGAAACAAATAGTGTAGAAGATATCCATGTGTGAATTCCCAGAACCTAGGAGTCTAGGAATGTGTTACCTTGAATGGCAAAAGGGCCTTTGCATATGTCATTACATTTGCAACATTGACATGTGGAGAATATACTAGATTATCCAGGTGAGCTCACTCTAACTACATGAGTCCTTAACATAGACGAACCTTATCCAGCAGAACTCAGAGAAGATGTGACTACTGAGGAAGGGCTTTGGAGATGAAAGAAGTCGACAAGTCAGGGAATGGAGGCTATAGAAGCCACCCACATTACTTGGTGCCTGATCTTATGAAAGTTAGACCTCTAGTGGGAGAATAGGGTATCAGGTAAGCTACATCCCAACAAAACTAAAGTTTTCTTCAGCATTGAATATACATTATTATTTAAAGTAAAAGGGTTTGGCCAGCTCTTCATTAACTTCATATTATTAGCAAGAGTAATACAGTAAAATATTTCTTAGAATGATTGAGACTGTTCCAGAAACAGCCCAATTCTGTTACTGAACACCATTTTCTACTACTTCTTGTTTCTATAAATTCTGTTGTGAGAAAAAAAAAAGATAGACACAACCAAATGCTGCTATCTGCCTTGGAGCACCCAATAATGCTTTATTCATACCCTCCCACATACACACTGGATATCTGAAGAGCTCTGAGAATATTGTCCTTTGGATATTTTTGGACACACATTTCCAAATCATTTTCTCTAATACGTGAGTATATATTAACTCCTCAGTCTTTTAATAATAATAATAAGGATAAATATCACAACTAATAGAGAGAACAATTTTATATATTTATTGAATGCCAGACCATGCTAAGTGCTAAATTTCATATAGGCACTTAGGAATATATATGTATAGATGCACATTAATTTTAAAAAGAGGCTTTGGATTTGAAAGAGAGCAAGGAAGGGTATATGAGAGGGTTTGCAGAGATGAAAAGGAAGAGAAAAATGTGATTATAATCTCAAAAAATAAAAGAAATATTTTTTAAAGGATCTCATTTATGGGCTGGACCACAGGACTTGGGTTCAATTCCCAGCACTCACATGGTGGCTCATAACTCCCTGTAACTCCAGGTCCAACACCAGTTGCCATCCATAAGTAGACAGGGAAAATCTTATGATGCCCTACCCTTAGATGAATAGCTACAAGCAATTATCACTGCCTATAGAGGGAGCATTAATCTTATCCAGGGATGAGATTAGTTATCTAATATCAAGTAGTTGACCCTAAAAATATATAATATAATCAGCCTTGCATGGATTCAGCAGGTTGTATTTATATATTTATTTTTATGAGTATATGTAACAACAGGGGCTAAAGAAAAGGAGGATGTAAATATAGGACAGAGTGGGAGGCATGTATAGGAGTTATGGGATGGAGAAAAGGGATGGGGAAATGATGTAATTATATTTTAACATAATAAAATAGAAAAATAGGCTGCAAGTTTATCCTATTCCCTAGCATCTTAGATGGACCATTAGGTTTTTCTGCCTTTTTAGAACACCCGAGAAAGGCACTAGTTCATTAGAGAATGTCTGAAAAGTCACATAAAGAAGAATGTGATTTTCCTTAGCCTAGCCTGGTACTTCAGAAGGCACACAAAAGCACCTGTACCACAGACCATTTCAAAAGCACACAGCTATAATTGATTGTTAGAGCTTACCTTAAAATTTAAGTTACTTTCAGGTAGCAGTTCTGCTATAGTTACTCAAATTGTAACTCTGCACTGTTTCAGCCTCCTGAGCACTGGGTACTCTGTGTCCATAGACCTAGTGAGGCTTAAGCCAAGCTCGCAGCCAGATCACCTAAAAAGGCAAATATACCAACTTCCATGCCAAAAAAGACATAACTAATCAATCTCTGTCCTGTGCAGCCCAGCTAAGGCCTTTCAACACACTCCTGGTGCCAATTAGGAGTAGCTGAAATACATGTGTGCACCATCACATGCACTAATTATAAGTATTCAAGTTATAAGATTGCTTATAAAATATACAAGATGCATTCATGAGATATTCACTTCAGAGCCAGCAAGATGGCTCAGAGGGTTAAAGCCCTTATTGCTCAGGCCTAACAACCTGAGTTTGATGCCATTATCCTATAGTGAAAGGGTAGAACTGACTCCAAAAAGTTGTCCTCTGACACATACATGGACTGTATCACATGTGTGCCCAAATACACAGATGCATCTCTCTCTCTCTCTCTCTCTCTCTCTCTCTCTCTCTCTCTCTCTCTCACACACACACACACACACACACACACACACACACACACACACACACTAAAAAATATAAGAAAAAGTAAGATATTAACTAGAACAGCCTCTTCAATAGTGAAAATACCAACAATTCCAATCCCAGTATGCAAAAGATAGACCCAAGAACATCACTAATTACATCCCTCTAAAACCCTCTCCTTTGGATACTTAGTGGGATGTTGCAATAACATCAACAAAACAGAAAACCCCTCTCTTAAAATCAACAGAAATGTGTGCACATATTCACCACAAGATGCATGGCAGAATGCTCATAGCGTCATTATTCACAATAGCCTCAAACCATAAACTAGTAAAATGTCCATCAAAGTAGAAAGGATAAATTGTGGTTTATCCACATAATGGAAAGCTACATGGTAATGAGAATGAAAAAAACAACTTCAACCACTTAAACGAATACACATGAGTCCCACAGATATCATGTTGACACCAAAGACAGCATATGACCCCATCAATGCAAAGTCTCAAAATAGGAGAAATCAATCTAAAGTGTGAAAAGACAGAATAGGTGTTATTTTTAGGGTAGAGTGATTGGAACACTTTAGGGTCTTAGGTTGCTTCTTCATCTGGCACACATAGGTTCATTTTGTGGAAGCCATTTTAGTTTGTAAACTTGCAAAACATGCATACTTTATATGGGCACATTAAACTTTACCAATATCTAACATACAGTATTAATATAGGTTATAAATAACTATGTTGTATTTTAATCACATGTTTACAGACATCAGCAACCTAAGTATCATCTATCAAGGGGCAATTAACTAAGTAACCTCTGGGATAACTATTCAATGTAATTCTGTACAGGTACTGAAGGAAAAATGAAGTGGCTGTTCCTGTATAAACTTGAGGAGATATCAACTATATATAAAGTTAACAAATTTATAGAACAATATAAGGTGTCCATTATAATTCCTCAGAAAGATCAGGAACTATCTTCTCAGATATTAACAGTGGCTATGACTTGACAGAGAGATTCTTAGGGCATTATGCCTAATGCTTTTCTATATTATGGAGAGTCTACTTACAAGCATGAATCATGTTTGTACTAAGAAATAAAACCATACAAAAATTAAGAACAAAAATGTCCTAAGTTTGAGTTTCTTATTGTCTCATTTGTGAGGATTGAGGCTTTTGATGGATGGAGGAAATGATAATGGAATAAACACAGTGCCTTGCCTTCAGGGTTGCTAAGTGAACCCAGGGATAGAGGTCACATTGGTTGGTTGCTGGCAATCTTAACAATTGATTCAAATTAGCACTTGTTTACTCTACATTCAAATCTAGTTGTGGTGTGGTCACCGCAAACAGGATTCCTGGCCACACAAATAATGTGTCTACAAAATGGCAAAACAACTGGATTTGTTTGATTTAATGAACAAAACCATATACTCACAGGGAGGGAACAAAAATCAAAACAGCTACACCCAAAATAACCCAGTCAGATGGGTGGTTCACCAAATGTACCATTTCATTGAATCAACATGTTAGCAGCCTCTCATGGACTCTGAGAAACTCAGTTTCAAGTGAAATACTTGTAATAAACCAAGAAGCCATGAAAGAAACACATTCCCCATCATCAGCAAATGCTCTCTGAGTATTCCTTGAGGATCTGCCATTATGCTTATGGTCTGAAGATAAGATACTACTTTCATAATCATCAATGATGTTTTTGTTAGGTGCTCTTAATATAACCTATTGCACTGAATGATAATCTACATTGGCTTGGGCAAAATTGATAAAACTATAGCTTTCCACATAAAGTAAAGATTTAACAGATAAATAGAACAGTTTGTTCCCAATAAATTGCCTTTGTATATCTCAACTCTGACTGCACACTACATTCAACAGAAACAAAATTTCCAGAAATAGCACCTAGTCATCAATATTTTTCAAGCTTCTCTGGTTACTGAAAGTCACAATAACATATGAAAGCTTTGCTTGGTCTAATTAAATGAGAAATTGGGTAGAATGAAACCAAGACATAAATGTCTTCAAAAACTCACCAAATGGGTCTTTAATGTAATGAGCATTGAAGATCACTACTTCTAAATTATATTAGAAGTCAAGTGTAATCATTCAAGAAGTGCTTTGCAGAGACCCAATGATACCCAGCTATTCCTCTGTGTCCAGTTTTGCTAAATATTCAACCATGCTAGAACTTCATGTATTATGCAAATTATGTATGTATGCTCTTCAACCTAAAATGGGGTTATATTCTCTTAAGCTTATCATAGCATGAAAGTATCATAAATAAAAACATTTGATATACATAACCTATGAAATAGCCTAGGCCACCCTACCTTAAACATATTTTAAACATCATCTGTAGCTGAAGACTACTAGCTCATTTTATTCTTGTGCATGATTTTAACGGTATGTATGACTACTGAAGCTGTTTAGTGATAGAGCTCTTATATAGTATGTTTGAGGCCTTAGGCTCTGTCCCTAGTACTGTGACAGAAAAAGAAAAAAAGGAGAGGAAGAAATGAAGGGAAATGGAGCAAAGAAAATGGTAAAAAAAAAAAAAAGAAAGGGATGGAGGGAATAGTAGGGAAGTGGGTGAAGAGCAGAGGGGAGAGAAGAGGAGGGGGAGGAGAAGGCAACAAAAGATGAGGCATGTTCACACGTGGACTTTCTGAAGTTTCTATGGCCCAAGTACTTCCTGTCTTGCCTCCATTCCTGAAACTAAGATTAGCAGGATATGATCAATAGTGACTGCCCACTTGTTTTCATTAGCCACGGTATAAATCAAATCTCATGCTTCCTTTTGCTGTTCAAGGAGTGTTTATAGACCAGAGAATGATTTTAAAGCTGACTTAAGTTCCTTGAGAAATTGTACAGCCACTTTGGAAATCAGTATGGTGGTTTCTCAGAAATTTGGGAATCAATCTTCCTCAAGACTCAGCTATACCACTCTTGGGCATATACCCAAGGAATGCTCAATCATACCACAAGGACGTATGCTCAACTATATTCATAGCAGCATTATTCATATAGCCAGAACCTAGAAACAACCTAGATGACCTTGAACTGAAGAATGGATAAAGAAAAAGTGGCACATATACACAATGGAGTAGTACTCAGTGGCAAATAAATAAATAAATAAATAATGGCATCATGAAATTTGTAGGCAAATGGATGGGGCTAGAAAATAACATCCTGAGTGAAGTAACCCATATTCAGAAGGACAAACATGGTATTTATTCACTCTTAAGTGGACACTAGATGTAACGCAAAGAATAACGAGACTACAATCCACAGCTGCAGAGAAGCTAGCTAACAAGAAGGACCCAAGGAGGGATGCATGGATCACCCTGGAAAGGGGAAATAGACTACATCTCCATGGGTTATCTGCAGATGAGGGGTGGGCAATGATGGGTAGAGGATAGGGGATGAGAACATAAAAGAACTATGAACATGTTCTTACAGACGTAGCATGGGAAAGCTCAAATTCAAATTTAGAGATTTTTTTAATGTTATTGACACCACTGTGCTAGCCATTTAAATGAAGATTAAAAACCACTTGCATAGATCACAACTTAATTTTATTTTAAAACAGCAATTTATTTGTATAATTTATTTATTTAAAATTGTATAAGACTTTTGTTTATTGTTTGATTTTGTGTGCGCATGGATGAAGTGTGTGTCATAGTACATGACTGAGGTCAGAGGACAACTTGTGGAAGTTAGTTCTGCTTCCCAACATGTGGGTCTTGGGGATGAAACCCAGGTAATCAGAATTGGAGAAGTGTTTTTACCTGATCAGCCATCTTACCAGCCCCAATTTATTAATTTTAATTGACTCTTTTACTTTTTTCCTGTTTATAACCTTTTAAAAATTAATATTTGACAATTTCATACAAAAATAATGCAATCTGATCACATTCATGTCTCAACCTTTCTTATATTCCTCCCATCCCTACTAATCCCTAAACTCTCTTCCTAACAATTTCCCTATTTTTTCAGCAAACTGAATATTAGATAATTTTATCTTCCAGGTAGTTTTTAACTTTTATCTCCCAGGCAGTTATCATTTAAATAATTTTTTAATTGCTATTCCCCATTTACCTTTCTATTTCTATTTTAAATAACAGAGAATCTTTTATTTATTTATTTATTTTTACAATTTTATACATGGGAACTATTGATCCATTATTTTTTTTAAAAAAAAGGAATCAGAATTTTGAAAATGAAGGTGGAAAATATGGAGTTTCCAGGATCCTGAGATATTGATCTCTTTGTTCTTTTTTTTAATTAATTATTTTTCATTTTACATACCAACCACAGTTCCCCTCCTTCCCCTTCTTCCTTTCCCTCTCTCCTCCTCCCCACCCCAACTACCATCCACTAATCAGAGGGGGTAAGGCCTCCCCTGGGAAGTCACCACAAGATGGCATACCAAATTGAGGCAGGACCAAGCCCCTCCCCGCTGCATCTAAGGCTGAGAAGATATCCCACCATAGGAAACAGGCTCCAAAAAGCCATTTCATGCATCTGGGATAAGTCCTGGTCCCACTTCCAGGGGTCTCACAAACAGATTAAGCCACATAAATGTTATCCCCATTCAGAGGGCTTAATTCAGTCCTATGCAGGTCTCCAGTTGTCAGTATGGAGTCTGTGAGCTCCCACTAGCTTGGTTTGGTTGTCTTTGTGGTTTTCCCCTCGTGATCTTGACCCCCCCTTCCTCATATAATCCCTCTTCCCTCTCTTTGTAGGACTCTAGCTAACTACATACCAGCTTAGTTCATAGGCACCGTAGGGCCACAGCTCCTTACTCAGGACAATTATCCTCTTTTGGACATGTGACATGTCTGGAGATAGTTTTAGCTGGTCATATTTTGGAGGCAGGGAGTGGGATGAGGTGGAGTGTTGCTTCTGGAATATAGGGAGAAGAGGCCAGGGATACTGAACATACCACAGCAAATGATTGGCTATCCCCAAATGTCAACTGTGTCACAGGTTGTCAGAGATCTGTTTTTCAAAAATGCATTGTATGATTCCATAAGAAATATTAAAAACAGATGGGGATTGAGTTGAATCTGTAGATTGCTTTTGGTAAGATTGCCATTTTTACTATGTTAATCCTGCCTATCCATGAGCATGGGAGATCTTTCCATTTTCTGACATCTTCTTCACTTTCTTTTTTTAGGGTCTTAAAGTTCTTGTCATATAGGTCCTTCATATGCTTAGTTAGAGTATTTTATATCATTTGTGGCTATGGAAAAGGGTGATGTATCTCTGATTTCCTTCTCAGCCTGTTTGTCTATTGTATATAGGAGGGCTACTGATTTTTTTGAGTTGATCTTGTATCCTGCTATGTTGCTGAAGGTGTTTATAAGCTGCATCAGTTCCTTGGTTGAATTTTTGGGGTCACTCATGTATATTACCATGCCATCTACAAATAGGGAAAGCTTGAATTCATCCTTTCCAATTTGTATCCCCTTAATCTCCTTAGATTGTCTTATAGCTCTGGCTAGAATTTCAAGTACTATATTGAATAAGTATGGGGAGAGGGGACAGCTTTGCCTTGTTCCGGATTTTAGTGGTATTGTTTTGAGTTTCTCTCCATTTAATTTGATGTTGGCTGTTGGCTTGCTGTAGATTGCCTTTATTATGTTTAGGTATGTTCCCTGCTTCCTTAGAAAATTGGGAATCCATCCCCCCCAAGACCCAGCTGTAGCACTCTTGGGCATATACACAAGGCATGCTCAATCATACCACAAGGGCATTTGCTCAGCTATGTTCATATCAGCATTGTTTGTAATAGCCAGAACCTGGAAACAACCTAGATACCCTTCAAATGAAGAATGGATAAAGAAAATATGGTACATATAGACAATGGAGTACTACTCAGCAGAGAAAAACAATGGCATCATGAGGTTTGCAGGCAAATGGATGGATCTAGAAAAAATCATCCTGAGTGAGGTAACCCAGACACAGAAGGACAAACATCATAGGAGGATACTAGATGTAAAACAAGGATGACTGGACTGCTACATAACTCCAGGGAGGCTACCTAGAAAACGGGACCCTAGAAAAGACCCAAGGATCACCCAATGACAGAGAAATGGATGAGATCTACATGAACAACCTGGATGAGAGTGGGAGTAATGAAGTGCAAGTTTTGAGGGAAAGAAAGCCTAGGGGAGCAGGAGATCCCAGCTGGATCAAGAAGAGAAAGGGAGAACAAGGAATAACAGACCATGATAAATGAAGACCACATAAGAACAGGAATAGGCAGAGTGCTCGAGAGGTCCCCAGAAATCCACAATGATATATCCTCTGTAGACTGCTGGCAATGGTCGAGGGAAAGCCTGATCTGACCTAGTCTGGTGATCAGATGGCAAAACACCCTAACGGTCGTACTGGAACTCTCATCCAATAACTGATGGAAGTGGATGCAGAGATCCTCAGCCAGGCCCCAGGTGGAGCTCCAGGAGTCCAGTTGTTGAGAAAGAGGAGGGACTATAAGAGTGTGAATTGATGAGCCCAAGATTGGAAAAAGCACAGGGACAAATAGCCAAACAAATGGAAACACATGAATTATGAACCAAAGGCTGTGGAGCCCCCAACTGGATCAGGCCATCTGGATAAGTGAGACAATTGAATAGCTTGAACTGTATGGGAGGCACCCAGGCTGTGGGACCCAGACCTGTCTTTAGTGCATGAGCTGGCTGTTTGGAACCTTGGGCTTACACAGGGACACTTTGCTCAGCCTAGAAGGAGGGGACTAGACCTGCCTGTACTGAATCCACCAGGTTTAAATGAATCCCCAGGGGAGTCTTGGCCCTGGAGGAGATGGGAATGGAGGGGAGGGACTGGGTGGAAGGTGGGGGCAGGGATGGGAGGGGGAGGACAGGGGACCCATGGCTGATGTGTAAAATTAAAACACAAATATAATAAATAACAAAAAATAAATATTAAAAACAGGAAAATCCAAAAATCTATAGAGGCTGAAAATCCACAGAGACTGAAAGTATGTAGTTGTTTGGGGTTGGGAGTGGAGACACCTAAGAGCGACTGCTAATCACTATTTCCAGGTAATGAAAATGTTTGAAAATTAGATTATGTTGATGGTTAGAAACTGTGTCAAAATACAAAGACTATTAGAAACCATTCAATTGCACATTCTGAGGGGAATTTTATGGTACATAAATATGTAAATTATATATGAATAAAACAATATCAATCATTTTAATATGTTTCATCTGATTTTATTCCTTACTAAATAAGTACTCATTTAATAGAGTAATATCTAGTTGCCTTTGAACAATAATCTTTGGCAACAGATCTCATATGTAGCCCTATATTTCATATGAAAGTCATTAACTAAGTCCTTTACTTTTTAAACACATAGGTTATCACTTTGTCTAGGACCCTGAGATATGTAAAGTGTATATGATATATCATTTCTGTCCAAGAACAATGGGGGACAACCCTACATATTAAAATATGAGTGATAATGTCCAACCTTTTGACTATTTTCTCCTTTGTTTTATTGATTTTTCTCCCTTTCCTTCACCTGTTATTACTAAAATTGTCATGATGGTGCAGGCTATTAATCCTAGCATAAGAGAGGTAAAGGTTCGAGGCTAACTATAACTATGTATCAAGTGCCAGTCTATCTAGTAGGTACTACATAGTAAAACCCCATCTCAAGAAAACAAAGGAAAAAATGTCACTCTTACTTTTGCAAAACATATTTAAGATTGAACATTATTAGAACCCCCTTACTTCAGAATGCCCATTTTCCCAGTATTATGGCAAATGTGCAAAGGAGTCAAGTACGTGGGCCAAGGTCAGATACAAGGGATCAACGACCCAAGCATAATTCTGCCCTAGTCTGTCTTCTGCCAAAGAACAAATTTCTTGCATAGAAACTACAGGTCAATGTGTGTGTGTGTGTGTGTGTGTGTGTGTGTGTGTGTGTGTGTGTGTACACAAGTAGGAAAGTAAAACGTATTTTGGTTTATTCTATCCAACAAACAGAAATAAAATCACTCGTTTTTACATTACTGTGTTACCTCTGTTAACACAGGTATAACATTTTCACTCCTGAAAATTACCAGCTAATTATAACCCAAACAACACATTGCCATGTGCATATAATTTCCTTCACTGAAAGTTGTTCCACCAGATACTTAGCAAATGCCTGCAGACTTTCCAAATTACAAGCTATATGAGTTCTTTCTGTGAATATTTATATTATTAAGGTATTATCTATATGCAATCACAAAGGCCTTTCTCACTTTAAAAGTACTGTGCTTTTATCTGAATTTTTATTCAACCTTCCCTCACTCCAAGAGAACATTGAATAAACCAGGGGTCTATGAAAATTTGGGCATATCTTGTACTCATCAATCCTGCTGAACATGAATGAAAAAATACTGTACCCCGAATGTCTTATATTTCTCCTGGGTTTATTGAATTACAGATTACTTTAAAGGATGAAATGAAATGCTAGCTACTCAGAAGTGTTCAGAAATGAGTTCCTTATATAACTACTGTTGGTATTTTGGTAAACATCTGCACAAATTAAGATTAAAAATGAAGGGAGGAAGGAGAGGAAGGGCTTTGGAAACAGCAGATCTTTCCTAGGTAGTCAAGTACCTCACCTAAATTACTGCAGTCTTTGCCTATGAGAAATTCACATTAAACAACAGCATTTTCTATATTTTCACAATATTATGGATCATTTTGACATTTTCACCAATCAGCCATCTAGCAACTACTTTGTATACATTGCCAGACATACCTCAAAGGAAGTATAAGACACAGTACACTCCAAGAGTTTCAACAGGGCAAAAGGAACCAATGTTTGTCAGAATCAGTAAGAGGTGACACGTCAAAGTTCTGACAAGGGCACTACTCCAACTATATTCCAGATATATGATATTTTCTATTTTCTTGGAAAAATAATTTTTTGAGAAATTTTTACATGTGTACATTGTATTTGGATCTTTTACAACCCATCCCTCTCCCAACTTGTGTTCCCATAATGACATGCTCTTTAGTTCATGACTATATTAGTCCAGTATTTTCATGAGTTTAGGGTTGACTCCTTAGGATTGGGGTTATGCTTTTTTTCAAAAGGAAAAGAAAACTGGTTTACTCCCTTTAACAGCTCTTGTCATTGTCTGTAGCTCTTCACTTAGGGGTGGGATCTTGTGAAATTTTCCTCTATCCACGTGGGAATTGCATTTTCTTATGAATCAATGTCTACAGCCAGAGAATTTTAAAGCTAACTTTAGTTCTAATTACCCAAAAGTAGTTAATCTTGGAATGATTCTAGAATATTAGACAATTCTGAGTCTATTTTAAGAAAAGGCATGAGAATTGAGGTACTCAATTAGCTGATATGAAAGGGCTGCAGTATTCATAATTCCCACTTTTCCAACAAAAGTGGCTGAGACTCAACAAGTAAGCTAGGAGACTGAATTGCAAAGAAACAATAGAAAACATCCCGCCAGAAGCCACCATCAAATGCTATAAAACTGAATCTCTTGAGCAGTTCACGCAGGTGACCTCCTGCCCCACCACATGAGCAGACCATGTTGGCTGAGAGTGTTCCTTTGCTTAAAATTGACACACATCTTTAACTAACTTATGCATATGGCTTCTCAGCAAACCATAAATCAGAATCAGCTAATTGAAAGGGAGAAAATTGCTAGCATAAGCATCCTGGGAACAGCAAAATGTGAGGGTTTGCAAGTCAAATAAAAGAGTAACAACTACTGAGAGTAACAAAAGAATTATTATAATTCAGAAGGGTATTTACATTTATTCACTTATCACTTTCAAGGACAGTGTTTAGAAGTAGTAATAAATTCACATGTTTTTTGTTGTATAATAACAAGAATAGCCTGCAGTTCTTAATGTAGTCAGCAGACATACATGCACACACAGATATCTGAGACGAAAGTAAGAGCAGATAAAGACATATTTGGGATCCATATCATTACACTTGTCCTAGAGATATCACAATACAGAAAAATATTTTATGCTTAAAATAGTTTTAAATACTAATTTAAAAGAATAAAGAAATACTCAACTTCAAAAAGCAATAGAAACAAGAACATTCTAAAAATGTCATAGACTATATGTAACAAAATTTAAAAAATTTATTAATTAAGTTGTGTTTTCCAAAGTCAACTTATACAAAAATAAAATAATTATATATATATATATATATATATATATATATATATATATAAGCAAAGTATCAATTGAAATTTTCTTTTTTCCTAAAACACTCAGTAATTTATATATATTTTGAATAACCTGCATTATTATGCATATTATTGGAGTATAGTGTAATATTCATTACTATATGATCGGTATGCACTGATCATATCAAGTTAATTAGCAATTTCTTCTTCTAATAATGTTTTCATGTCTGTAGCCTTTAAGCTCCTCTCTCCAAGCACATATAATAGGTAATGTGAACTATAACAATCCCACTGTACTGTGAAACACCAGAATTTTATTACCTCTATCAAATTGTGTTTTGGTATCTGTTATCCAACATTCGCATTCCTGCTCCATTTCTAGGAATCACTATTTTACATTTAATTTGACATTTATAGCTTCTACTGTAGTAGGATAATTTCACTTAACATGATTTCCCTTAATTGTCTCTAGTTCTATCTTTTATTTTTGCTGGAAATGACAAGATTTCACTCTTTATTATAGTACAATAAAACAAGATTGTGTACATATACACTTTATTTATCCATTCATCTGTTGATGAGCATCTATGTTGATTCTGTATCTTAGGTATTGTAAACAGTGTCACAATAAAGTGGGAATCAGATGTATCTTTGAAGTAATGAAAACATTTACTTTCCTTGGATATATACAGAGATGGGCATATCTGGATCATAATAAAGTTCTATTTTTAGTATTCTGATGGCTGTGTATTGAGAATTTATCTTAACCAAGGTGTTTAATACTTTCTTTTCTTTACATCCTTGACAGCCTTTGTTACTTCTTATCTTTGTGAGAGTAGCCATTCTAGCTTCAGTAATCTAATATCTAATCATAATTTTGATTTGTATTTTTCCAATAGTTAATGACATTGAGCATTTTCCATGTATTTGTTGATCATTTGTATTCCTTCTTTTTGACAAATGTCTATGTAGATCATTTGCCATTTTAACTGGACTTGGTAATTTCTTTGGTGACATTTTCTCACTCTGTAGTCCAGCTGTCCTGGTAGACCAAGCTCTTTTCAAACAGTGATGATTCTCCTGCTTCAACCTCTAGAATGCTGAGAATACAAGTATGAGTCACTATACATGGTTGTACTTGATATTTTTTTTAAACCATATAAGTGGTAGCTAAATTAGGGAAGAAATTCCAGATAATAGACCCATATTTTAATATTCAATAATTCAGGACATACAATAGAGGAAAAATATAAATAACTAAAATATTTTTATGGAACAGGCCATCAGTGTCTGATCAATTGCTATTCACAGTGAATACACAGTAATTATTTTAGTCCCAGAAAAATAAGTGTTATAATAAGAACAAATCTGTTGATCACTGTGACTAAATCTATTACCACTCTTTCGTTCTTGAATAAAAAACAGTAATGAGATACACTGCATGCAGCTGTAAGGCCAAAAGTAGTTCATCAGTGGCTTTATTAATTAGGTATTATTATCCACAGTTTTGTAGAAGAAAATATGTCCTAAATCCTTTCAGGCATCCCAGTACACATAATTAAATAAAATGAGTAAAAGACTGAAGGAAAATATATGATCCACATTTTCCATGCTCTCTCCTTTACTACAACAGGGTACACCTCTACCAGATCCTAAAATCCTTTTTACAACTTCCTTCAGAGAGAATACATCTTGCTTTATATATATATAAAATTCAGCAATAAACATTCATAAATAAGTGCAAATCTTGGACATATTATTTTAGAGCCCCATTCTGTGTTCATTTTCTTGTATACATTTGGCTTACTATGTCCTTCCACTTCCTGTGCTACCATCTTTTTCTTCCAAATTGAATGATCACCTTTCATCACAATGTGTCATTGTCCTTACTAATTCATTCTCAGAGATAAACTTAGATCTTCAATCACCTTAGATCTTAGGTATTATTAGCATTCTTTCAACAGTCACTATTTTACAGGTTATAGGAGTGGAATGGGTACATTCCACTGTTTCCCTGTGTCTGTCTCTCACCTATTTTTATTTTAATATTTCTAGGTAGGTTGTATTATTGTACCCATCCTACATATGAAGAATCTGTGACTCAAACAATTCATGAGTAATTTCTCAATGTTCCCTCAATCTGTGGTGAAGCAAGAGTCAGGATTAACATTGCCTAAATTCAATATTGTCATGAATACTATACATTACATACTTTTACGACTATTTCCTCCTTGTACTAATTTATCAGTTTGAAGAATTTGTAGAACTTATGTATATTTGTAGCTATAGAAAATTGCATATATGTGTGAAAGTTTAAAAACTCTGTTGAAGTATTTGAAAGATCTGACTACAACTGTAATTGTATTGGACATGATTTAATACTGATACAAACACCATTAGTTCCTGTTGTTAGTTATAAGTTTGTTTCTTAAATGGTTAGATTGTAGAAGAAAGTAAAACTAAGCCATGTTCTATTAAGGCATAGAAGTAAAATAAATGTAAATTTGATAGCTAAATCAGAAATCCTCTTACAAAGTGAATGGACTTGATGTTGTTTAAGTAAAGGAGAGAATGTTGAAAACATGGAGGCAATGGCACTAGAGGGACAGTTAATAAGTGCTGAAAAAGAGATAGCAATGTCAGTTTCCAATATGAAAAATTGGGCTTGGTAAGGGCTGGAAAAGACTTGAGCAGTGGTTTTCATCCTTCCCAGTGCTACGACCCTTTAATACAGTTGTGGCAATTCCTCAACCACAATTTTTTTGTTGCTACTTCATAGCTGTAATTTTGCTACTGTTACAAATCATAATGTAAATATCCATGTTTTCCAATGGTCTTAGGCAACCCCTGTGAAAGGATCATTTCAGTCACAAAGGGGTTATGACCCACAGGTTGAGAACCACTGGGACAGAGTTGCCAACTGGCTCTGTAGTAGAACCAGGGCAATATCTCCTGTTACACGTGTTTGTAAGTACTCAAGTAGATTTCCAAGTACATTGGTATGTGATATGTGCCTACTTTGTCCTTCAGGGAGGGCATTAGAATAACTGTTGTGTGTTGTGGCAGTAATAGTCTTGAGGTCATGGTAGTTTGCATGACAGGTGGTTTTCTGAAAAAAAAAAAAGGCCTTGGTCTTTTCTTTTGGTGGCCATCAGAATGGTGATAAAGGACACAGGGGACAGAACAGATAATTTTAATAGAAGCAGAGAAAGAACAGTGGCAATTGTGGAATTCTGGAAGAGCTTTCGATTTCTTACCAGAATGGGATTTGAATCTATGCATCCTGATATGAAAAGTCTGGAGAACCTTAAGTGGCTATTTTGAGTACACTGGAGAACCTTGACCATTCACTTTTCTAAAAAAGGATAATGTTAACTGATAGAACTGAGAAGTAGACAATGGAATAGAACTTTCTTAAAAAATGAATTTGAATGTATCAGCATATGCAGTAAACTAATTTGCTGACTTGAAGACAGCCTCCCAACCCTATTATTGCCTGTAATGAAAGACTATATGCACTAATCACAACATGCAACCTTAACAGTGCTCAAAGCATCTCAAAAATCATGATACAGGGATTTTTCTTTAGACTCAACACATTTTTCGTTCAGAAACCTGATTGGCTGTTCTAGATGCTCTGCATGGTATAAATTCAGGCTCAGAGCTGGAAGAAGTCAAAGGATCAAGCATCCCTGAGCTTCAGACAGAAGTCACTCAGAACACATTCAAAGGTATGTGGATTTCGTTCATAATTTACCACCTTTTTTGTGGTCATTTCTTTCTCTGAATTTCATGTTTCAAAGGTGTGAATATATTGCACATTTCTATGACTCTGTGCTAACCACATCATATGTGCTTCTTCAGTTTTACTATGATTACATTTTAGTCTCTGATCATTGAAATGAATTTTTAACTTTATAGTACAGTAATGTGTTTGTGTGCATGTCTATAAGATTCAGGTCAGACATTCCAAAGCTTTTGGGGAAGCAGATTTCACACCAAAATGTTTATTTGCTTTTTAATTAAGATAGTGCTTTAATAGGCTATGACCTACTTCCTTACAAAACTTTCTTTAATTATATCAAGTGTAAGTACTTTTTCTTATTACTGTAACCTCTGAAAAACATAGACTTAGAAGGCAGAAAAATCTCAAAGTACTTTTCATAGCCAGCACCATTACATATTCCATTCATATCCTACATATACTTGAAGGTGTTGTCATAAAACAATGTGCATGTTTCAGGATGGCCAGTGCTTGCTTCATGTCTCAAGGACCTTAACATGTAGAATTCCAGTGTAGTTGATATGCAAAAAGAGGATGCTACTGGCTGAAGACAGAATTTCTTAGGTAGAATTCATTCCAGAACCATTAAAGAGGCATCGAATGTTACCACTGTTCCCTCTCTTTGGTTTAACCATGTCTTTTGCTTCACACCTGGAGCTCAAAGGTGTTATGAGAGATTCTTGCCTAAAATTCTACAGATGGTGACATCTGGACCTAAATCCACTTCTCCATCTATCTATCCTGGAAAATTATTAAACATTCTCTTAAATAATTAGTGTATGCTCTTAACAGTAGCAATGCTCAAGTGGGCTGTACCCAAAAATAACATTTCTGTCTCTTACAAACCTATAAAATTACATTCACTTGATTATCTCTTCAACCTCTCTATTCGACTCTATTCTTTTAAACATTATTTATAGATTCCATTTAGCTTCCATGAGCCTACAAGCTGTATAGGTGCAGAAAAATTGTATACAAAATCATGTTTGTAGATCACTTGTGTTCCTATAACTTGTTAACCTTCAGCTTAGTTGAAAAGCCCCTTTATCATTATTATAACTCCAGAAGGAATTATATGAGTTGAAAAATTGGAATCACACATGAATGAAGTCCTTTGCCAAGAAGGACTCCACCTTCTTTCTTATTAGCAACACACTAATGTTGACTGTATACATATATGAAACATAATTATGATCATGCCTACAAAAATATTTTTTAAAATGGCTGGGGTTGATTTACATTTCAGAACCATCAAGAAATGGGGACCTGGATTTTGTTTGCCTGCCTCCTGGGAGCAGCTTTTGCTATGCCCGTGAGTAAAACACTCCTTTTATTGATTGTATCCAATTTCATAAGCTTAGAAATATAAATCTGTCCCCCTAGTTGGTAAATTTCAGGGTTTAATACAGCACAAGATCTGATATCCCCGAGTATCTAAGTGTTGAAGAAACCCTTAAGGAGCTTGTTAAATAGAAAATCATGAATGTCTCCACCACAGATTGTGATTCAGTGTAGCTAAAGTGGGGCCAAGCGCTCAGCATTTTAACAATTATTTTACCCCCAGAAGACCCTGCCATAACAATTAGCTTGTAAGCACCACTGCCCATCTCTACAAGGAGTTATCTATTTGAAGGAATTCTTGAAAGGCTTCCAGAGAAAGTGTTTACTCAGACTTAGGCAAATGCAACATCCAAACAATCTCTCAGACTCAATTCTTCACAAGTTTCAAAATTTCTTCTTGCCCTCCAAATACCACTGCTGTTACCCTTAAGGAGGTAGTATTTCTACATTAGAAATTCCTTCTTGCACTACCTCACTGTTAAAAGCCCTCCCCCTTACTCCTTAGGTAGGACTCAGCATTAGCAAGGTTCTCCTGCCTATGCCAAATGCTTTGAAAGCAAAAAAAATATAGTACAAGGTCTATTCTGTACCATTCAAATGTCCCAAAGACCAGGAAGTCTGGCCTACTCTCTAGACATAAGTACATAAGGGCAGAAAGCTGTGGCCACATGCCAGCAAAGATTTTGGTGATAAAAAGAACATTTGATACTACAGAAACCAGTAAGTTTGTATACCTGCCTCTCTTCTGTCACATATAAGACCAAGACTATGCTCTGTATTCTTGTAATCCTGCATTTTGGTGATTCCTTATCCTCTGAGGAGCTCTGACATTTACAAATTCAGCCCTTTATAACACCCGAGTCTCAGAGAGCTTATATCAAGACAATATAGGGAAGACAGCAACCTAACTAAAGTTCATTTACATTCAGTGAATAAATCCAATTGCAAAACACAAGCATTTTGGAAGAATAGATTTGAACTGACCCCTTAAGTAGCTTTGTGTCTGAGGGAGGTTTTCTGCTTTATACTCACACCTTTTTGTCTCCTGCCCCCACTGGCCTGGGCCATCCAGAACTCCATAAGTCAGCTACTAGTCAGCTGGCCCCCACTTTGGGAAGCACAATGAGTTCTGGTTTAGAAAACTGTTCAAGTTGCTTTTTATTTGGAACTTCTAAATGTCTGTCATAAATCATTGACACAATAATAAAAACAGTTGGCCTTGAACTTCAATAAATTAATTATTTTCTTGTTCAGGGGATGTATTTAGAATGTTTATATTTTATTATTCTCATATTGTTCTCACATTGAACAATAGAGTTGGTGTGTTATTTATTTACTTTGCGTGTTAATTACTAGGAATCCCTTTGATACTTGAACACTTAATCAGCTGATATATAATGGGACCCTTTGTGAAACACCCTTGCTTGTTATTTTTAAATTGCGTAACAGAAACATATCTCGTTTCCTAACACAAAGGGAGTTTGATCAACAAGTAAACGAGTGGGTGGAAGGGGGTAGGATTCTTTGATGGTTGAGGGGTTTAATCCAAAGATCCCTGGAGGACAAATGTATTCTGCATTCTGCTTCCAGGTCTCCCCTGGGAAAGTCAGTCAGCTACTTAGAGCCTCTTTGAAGTGAGAAGGCTCTTCCTCCACAGCATACACACTTAGACTAAAAGTAGCCCTCATTCTGTGCTATGCATATATATTTTTAAATGTAGCTTTAGACACCCTTAATGTGAACAATTGTGTATTGACATAATTTCCTTCTTTCTCTTCCTCTTTCTCTCTCTCCCTTTGTTTCTCCTCCCCTTTTTCTTTCAATTTGCCTTCTCCCTTTTCTAAAAAAGCTACCACCTCATCCTGGGAGCCCTGGTTATATCAACTTAAGCTATGAGGTAATTTTTCTATTTACTAATTTTGACCATTATCTGAGTTAAAGATGCCCTGAGATCTGTAAAGAGTGGTGTATTGATTCTTCATTCAAGATGTTTCTCAAATGGTCACACTTTTTCAGTTCCCACCAGCAGCTTGAAGCCCCGACTGATGGCCTCAAGCCTGCATTTCCCAGCACCCTCCTACCTGGTCACTCTGACTCAGCCTCTACTTTTAAACCTAGTTATAAATGTATCCACCATGAACTACCACTCAGGAAGGCTCCATGATAGGGCAGAAACTGAACTCGGCTTCAACAGTCTTGTTCTATGCCAGCCTATAAAATTCGAGGAGTAAGTAAGATGTTAAAATCTTTTCTAGCTGGAACAAATTGCTGATTCAAAGATATCCACACACTGTGTACATTTCTCATTGGCTATGCCAAGTGATCAGTGAAAAGTGGTTTATAAGAGTCTCTTCAGGGTGATAGAAAGCAGAAGAGTTCTAGAACAGGGTTTGGGATTCTTCTCAACCACATGCAAACTATATCACCTTGGTAAGATCTGTTTTTCCTTCTGGAACTTTGTTTTCCTCATCTAGAGAAGGGAAACAATGATAACTGCATTTAAAAAATATTATTCAGAGAGTAATAAAGGGCATGAAAAGTGCTCTGTCACTCATAACTTGAGAGAGGTTAATAGTTTTTTTGTTGTATTGATTAAATGGTGTACTATATGAAAGAGCTATAAATATGGGTCTAATTAATAAGACTATACTGTCCAGAAAGGGATGAAACTCTATTTATCTCACAGGTTCAGATAAAGTCTGTTTAGTCATATAAACTGAAGAAAAATGCTTATAGAAATCTGAGGCAAATTTTACTGTTTTATCTTAAAATGTTGATATATTTGACCAAGAAACCTGTGTCTTAAGGATGAAAGACAATGTTTACACCTCCTTTCTCCATTGTGATATCAAATAAGAAAGAACTAAATGAATATTATATCACATTGTTGGGTCTTAAGTTTTTAATTGTTTGTTTTGCTCTTTCAATGAAGAGCAGGAACTGTGGAATGAAATCGAATTACTACTTTTGTAACTTCAGCTGAGTTTTCATAACATTACCTATAAAAGTGAGGGTGATACCTGCCTCAGGTCATGGAAGAAAACATGAAAAGTGGATGGGATGGATATAACACAGTACCTGACACATAGGAAACATCCAACAAATGTTTACCTTCTTCTTTCTTTTGTAGAAGTCACATTCTCAGGCTATCAATACTGACAGGACTGCATTAGTGAGTCTATATTTCATACTGCATTAGTGAGTTTAGTATTTAGTTCATATGTAATTAAACTTAATCAAATGCATTCTAATATCTCTTTCTCTTAAGGTGCTTACCCCTTTGAAGTGGTACCAGAGCATGATAAGGCAGCCGGTATGTAGACATTTTGTTCTTCATTCCCTTAAGAGAATAGGCATGCATTTAAATCCCCCTTTTAACTGAAATATCATGTCTACTCTACCTACAAACACTAATGGAAATTTTAGTTTGTAAAAGTTCATATCTTTACACTGTTAGAAATTCTTGCAAAGGAAAAAATGACTAAAATATTCATAAGGTCATAATAACAAACACTACTGCTACTTCTCCAGTTAGAGGTCAACTGAGCCAATGGTAAACCTGACTCTTTGTTTCTCACCAGTATCCTTCCTATGGTTACGAACCCATGGGTGGATGGCTGCACCACCAAATCATCCCTGTGCTGTCTCAACAGCATCCCCCGAGTCACACCCTTCAGCCTCATCACCACCTCCCAGTGGTGCCAGCTCAACAGCCAGTGGCCCCCCAGCAGCCAATGATGCCAGTTCCTGGCCACCACTCCATGACTCCAACCCAACACCACCAGCCAAACATCCCTCCATCTGCCCAGCAGCCCTTCCAGCAGCCCTTCCAGCCCCAGGCCATTCCACCCCAGTCTCATCAGCCCATGCAGCCCCAGTCACCTCTGCACCCCATGCAGCCCCTGGCACCACAGCCACCTCTGCCTCCACTGTTCTCCATGCAGCCCCTGTCCCCCATTCTTCCTGAGCTGCCTCTGGAAGCTTGGCCAGCGACAGACAAGACCAAGCGGGAAGAAGTGGTGAGTATACCTTAAAACCAGAAAAAGACAAATCCTAGAAAAGTGATTTAACAGAACTGGCCCCAGTGTTCTAAGTTCCAAAACAAATCAGAGCCCAGAGTTTCAGACACTATAGGTCTTTGCTTCTGTTTAGTCCAAGCATACATTGAATCTTTGTTTTCTTTTTTACAAATGAATTTGTTGACATGGCTTGGTAATAATTAACATCATGGGTTTTATGGTGTATTTAAATTCTAATTATTGAATTTTCGCCAGAATATGTATTAACTGAAATGTACCCATTTTAAGAGTAACACAACAGGTGAATATCATTTTTTAATATTTCAAAGGTTTGACTAGTTTGAATGGGCTAAACTTCAGGAAGAATATTAAAAAGGAGTAATTTTGAGAATGAGGAGGGCAAATATATGATCAAGTTGAAAGAGGTAGATAGGAATTATATTTCAGGACATATAGGAAAATTGTCGGTCTAAAGGGATCATTCAACTTGAAAGTGGCTAAATTAATGAGACTGTTATGTTCTTCTTCAGTACTAGGACTCCACAGACTAAGCGTTTGACAAGGGGTTGTCACAATGTAGCATTAAATGTTCCTGTGTTACAGAAAGCTCTTACAAGCCAATCAGAATAATTAATAAAATGATCCTTATGCACACATATAAGTTACATATATGAAATGATGTGATTATACTATGCACATGGAACCAAATGTGATTCCAACTCATAAATACTATGAATGATTTGCTACTAAGATTCAAAGAGGAGCAAGACAGGAGTGACATAAATTGGGAGCAAGGACACTTGGATTCTAGTCCTAGATTTTCCCTCAAAAGAAGAGGTGGTAGGGTACCAAGTTACTTCCGTTTTTGGGGTGTTTCACCTCTTTAAAACAGGGAAAGGAAAAAAAAGATAACTTTCAACTCTAAATATCAATGCCACAGTTTCCTTATAAAATAATGTCATGCATGTCTTCCCAATTGTAAACCTGTTTATGGAAATGAGGTAGAACTTATAGAAACTGACTGGAATTGAATAACCTGGTAGTTATCACTGATTATCCTAGACTAAGGTACATGCTAACACTGTGGATTTGATCATGTGTTTTTATCTTGCCCAAATTATTTGTGGAAAGGTGACTTTGGGGAGGTATTTTGAACTTTTTAAACTCAGTATTCTCCTGTTTACAATTAGAGTAAAAATACTGATGATTGCTTAGAGTTGCCTTATGGAAAATGAAATAAAGTAATGAGATTACAGCAGGAAACACTTGATGCAAGGTGGCAGCTACTATTATATCATTAAATAATATGTCTTAGTGCCCTGGACATAGGGAACTTCTATTTAATGACAAGATAAGAGACTATAGAAATTACAGAATAAAACTCAATGGTTGTACATTGTTTTGACAAAACAGAAACCATAACTTATTATTGTAAATAGTATTCACTAGGAATGTTTGTAAATTATGTTAATTGTTCCTTTTGCTATATTTTTTCAGGATTAAAAAATTCAGAAAATGAGAGAACCGAAGTGGATACTTCGGTTGTTTTTAGGAATAACTCAAGAACACAATGATTTGTGCCTACAATCACTTAGTAAATTCTGTAACTAAAAATAAGTATCATTAGCAGATAATAAAATGTTTTAAAAATCATTCATGTCTTTGTGTTGAATTAAATTTAAAATTTCCTATCACTTGAGAGAACTTATAAGTGAATATTTGTGAATAACATAAGGACTGGTCATTTGCTCCTACAGATTGACCATTTAACAGGCATATAATGACTATATGTCTTCTTAGAGAACCTTTATATTATCTCAAATCTTTTTTTAAAATAGAATTTTGTACATCATTAAGAATAGCTGAGAAAGTTAAAAAAAATGTTCAGCATGGATAGTCACTGAACCTGATCCAAATCAAAGCAAGTTTAGAAGAAAAATTCTTTACATTGAAAAAGATAAACTTTAAAAAAATGTTTATATTCTAAATCAAATTAAGACTTGGAACTCTAGCTTTATCCTTCACACCACATTACTAATCAAAATCTGGTCTTTTGAACTCATTCTACAGAAAAAAATATTTTCAGTGAAATTATGTGATATGTAGAGTAATTCACTGAATTTGAAATTATCGAAACAATTATTTTGCCTAAGAAAAATTTAATAATGGAGCTTCAAGCAGAGAATTGCAGTGATTTTATACACAAGTCATTTCTTTCACTTCATAATCTTTAAGCTGATGAAGTCTACTGCATGGTCTTCAAAATGTTAACAGATGCATAAAATGGACTCAAAACAAGTTTTCTGTCCCACTCATATTTATATTTGAATCATTTTTTCCTGTTACACCCACACAAAATTGTAAACAGTCTTTGCAGGGTTTATATTACACAGCACCCTCAGTAACTTTATTCCAGTACCTTCATGATTAAGGTCCCTTAAATCATTTTCTGGAATGAATAAACATAGCTTTACTGGGAAGGTATCAATATGCAAACAAATAAGCTGATTTTAAAGAACTGACATTCAATAAGAAAGGTAAGAAAGCACTTAGTCAATTAGCATAGGCTACTTTTAATCAACTGAGTAAATATTTTTCAGGCACTCAGTAGACTAGGTACTACTGTATGTAATAGTGAAAACAGTAATTCCCTATCCTTAGGGCTCTAGAATCTACAAAAAGGGATGCAATAAGCTATTGTCAACAGTAAAGAATGCCCAAATGGCATTAATCCTATGGCAGAAATACAGCTAAAATTCTATGGCACATAGCAGTCACAATTAGAAGCTGTTCATCAGCTTGCTCACAACTCATTTCTCATTGGCAGAGCTGGAAGTGATCCAAAATATGGCCTTCCACCTACTTGGGAGAGAGATGTGCCCTCCCTGTACTGTCCAGGGAGTGAAGGTCCATTCTTCCATACCAACTATGACATCAGTTTCCATAGTTTTATACTGCTTGTCTCTTCTTAGTTGAGGGATAGGTTGTGGTGGACCATGAGTGTATGAGGGCAAAGGGCAAGTGTTCTGGGAAAGAAAGAACTCTTAGGGATTAGCTTTCCATTTTATAAAAAGATGTATAGATACACTCTAGGGAAAAAAAAGGGTGCTTTTCTTTTGACCATTTGTTTGAGGTTGTGATTCACGAACTGCGTCTGCTGTCTTGTGATCAAAAGTTGGAAGGAGAAGAATAAAATTTCCTGAGGATGTTTGTGGCATCACTGTGTCCTACAATTGTCCATCCCTAGGACCACCTACAGCTACATGCTTTGCCATTTCAATGACGAGCATGAGCCATGGAGCTTAAACAGAATTACCATTTTGGTAGCCCTGTTGTATAAATTGACTCTAACTCTTCATGACTATCTCTAAATGATGAAGGTGATCATACTTGCCCCAGATCATGGACAACAACTTGCAGAATGTGCTGGATTGTTAGTAATATAATACTTGACATAGGAGCACTGGACATGTATTTAGCTTCTTTCTTTTATAGAAGTCACATTTTCAGGCTATCAATACTGACAGGACTGCATTAGTGAGTATATATTTCATACTGAATTAGTGAGTTTAGTGTTTAGTTTATATGAAACTAAATTAAATAAACCGCATTCTAATGTCTCCTTCTCTTAAGGTGTTTTCTCCTATGAAGTGGTACCAGAGCATGCCAAGACATCCGGTATGTAGACATTTTGTTTATTACTTTCAGTTAATAGGCATGCGTTTTAAAATCTCCTTCATTCAAATATATGCCCTGTGATGTATACATTTAGGGCTAACACTGATGAAATTCTGTTGGAGGTTAACTGGCTTCAAAGGACATGGAGGTCATAGGCATATTACAATGTTTATGTGATGATAAACCTTTAAAACTTGAAGTTTTTACAATAATTTTTATACTAAATAACATCCCAATTTTAATAAATGCCTAATCTATTGCTCACATGAACCTCACAAACTTTACTTTTGGGCTCCTATGTACTTTTTTTTCTTGAATGTTTTATAATATTGGGTTTGTACCGTATTGAAGTTCAACCTCAATAAATAATGACTATAATTAGTAAAATGCTCATAGTTCACATATTAAAAGAGAACATGAGAAATATAACCCCAAAATCATCTTAGTAGCAAATACTGAGGATGGATGTTTACTAAAAAACCTGGAAGTAATTATCAATTATCAAAGAAAATAATGATTGCCATACTACCCAAATCAAAAGGTAGATACATTGGATTACAATGCAATGGAATGAAAAACTATAGTTTGAAACATTCCATTGCATTGTAATCTCATGTATCATATATATATATATAAATTACATTTTATACCTGTGCCATACAACACATTAATATGTGGGCATTTACATTTAAATGAATTAAAAAGGAATAAAATTTAAAATGTAGTTTCTTGGCCATAGTTGATATATTCTAAATGCTTTGCACCCACACTGGTCATATGACTACCAGATTGGGAAACCCATATCTAAGACACTTCTAATAGAACTGACAACTCTATTCACTACTTTCTGAGGCAGAAGAAGAATATTTATTAATTCCAAGATTTGAAACGAAAGATGACACAAAACAGATTGACTGGTTAAAACCGAAAAGTTTCAGTTCTCCCAAAGAAGCTATTTCCTAAGCATATCAGTGATCATAAGCTTGAAAGAGGATTTTCTAAGAACTTTGTCAAACCATATACACCATGATGGTTTCTCCTGTAGTTTCCTTTCAAAACAGACAAATCTGGAATTGAAATAAATAAATTCATTTCCCTGCTTGTAATAGAATTATTTTGGCACCAAAGGAATGGTGTTTCAGACCTTGAACCAGCCACATCTGGATTGGATGTAGGTGAGGTATGCCCTTGACCTAGAGCTTCACTGGGAAGAGGTGAAGGTTTAAGCTGATTAAAAACTGAAAGCAAGAAAAGTATTTTGCTTAATTCTGATAGAAATTTATTGACTGTAAACATCAGAAAAATTTGCATTCTCTTGTGTTTTATGATTAAAAAAATTACAGTGTTATTAGGGCACACACATATATGTACATACATATGTGCATTAGATTGACCTATAGGAGAAGGACACATATGAAGACATATACCATTTGAGCAACTTAAAATTTTAAATAAGCCTTTTCCCCATTCCAACCATCTAGAGAATATATAGTGATGGCATTAGCCATTACTATGAAGGGACATCACAATTTATCCAATAAAAATTCAAGAAAAATAGGTCAACTTGCTCATTTTCTTTTCAAGAAACAGGCTTATACCTACTTTCCTAAACCATACAAAATAAACTATAGACTTTCCCTGAAACCTGATGCTTGCTTCTTGGTAGTAAACAGTAGCAGAAAATACCAAGAATGAGTTTAAGCACCAAACATAGAAAGTTATGTGAAATAGTAAATAACTGTGTTGACTTTGAAAGTAATATGGTGTTCTACTTATCTTAACAGCTTAACATGGAAAGCACACCAGAAAAATGATTTCAACCAGTCTCCTACCTTTCCAGAACATAATGGCATGTAGTAGTGTTCAATATTGCTTTAATAAAATTTTCATCAGCTTATATTTGTTGCAAAGTTCTTGTTCATTTGGGGGAAATTTGTTTGCTAAACCTGTCCTTTATCAGTAGGGATCATTGGCTGAAATTTAGTTACTCAAAAAATGCTTCCTGGGAAGATTCCACAATAGAGTCATATGAAACCCCTGACACTTATAAAAGATAAATAATAATTGGAAACTGTGGGAGGGAAGTGGTATGGAGTAAAGAAAATGAAAACAACAGTCATTTTTGCCCCCAAACATTTACCACAGTAAATAGTAACTGTCTCTTTTATTTACAAAATCACAATTAATAAATCTGTTTTACAGATAACCGTGTCTCTTATTGGAAAAGAAAAAGGAAATGAGGGAATGGAGAGATAGTGAGGGAAGAAAATACCATGGGGTTAAATATTTATCTTTTTCTTATGAGTTAAAAATACCTCAAACAACATTAAATTACCTCAATGCCATAAAAAATCCAAATTCTATATTTTAGTGTGGAATGTGGGTGCACTGAGACCAGTCGAGTGTCCCCAAGTGTCCACACAACTTCAAAGATGATTTCTTGTGTTGTGAGTTTAGTTGGGGGTATTCAGACTTTACAATCAGAGCTTCTGGTTCATAATCATGACCACAGGTGTGGAAATTTCTACATGTTTCACATCCTCCCTAGGTCTCAATTTTCTCACCTATAAAATGTAGTGACATCTTTTTTTTTTTTTAGTCTTTTTTCAAATTGAAAATAGAGTCTTCTCTCATACAATATGTTCTGACTACAGTTTCCCCTCACTCCTCTACTCTTTTCTGTCCCTCCAAACTCCCCTATCCCACTACTCTCATCCACTCCCCCTCCATTTCTCTTCAGAAAAGAGCAGGCTTCTAAGAGACAACTACCAACATGATAAAACAAGATGCAAGAAGACAAGGAAGATGCTCCCATATCTAGGGTAGCCAAGGCAATTCAATAGGAGGAAAAGAGTCCCAAAAGCAGGCAAAAGTCAGAGACACACCTGTTCCCACTATTCGGAGTCCCACAAAAACACCGAGCTAACAGCCATAATGGCCCCTAAATTTAATCCCTGATGAATGCAATTATTTGTAGATGTTCAGGTGTGTGTGTGTGTGTGTGTGTGTGTGTGTGTGTGTGTGTGTGTGTGTGTGTGTTGCATGTACATGTTTGAATGTGTACACATTTAGAAGCATGTGTGTGCATTCACACATCTGTAGGCCAGAAACTGATGTCTTCATATACTGCTCTCCATGTTGTTTTCCTTTGAGACAAGGTTCCTCAGTAAAATGGAAGCTCACCAGTCCTTAAAGACTATCTGGCCAGTAAAGTCCAGTGATCCACCTGTCTCCACCTCCCCAGTACTAGAGATTCCAGATGCACACTCTCATATCTTTTTACGTAGGTATTGAGTATCTGAATTCAGATTCTAATGGTGCCTGGCAAGCACTTGGTAAACTGAGCCATGTCCCCAGACCCAAGATACGATTTTTATATTCACAAATGGGGGTCTTCTGACTGTATAACTCAAAGGGAATGCTACACAGTTTGAAGTAAAATTGACTTCAAGTTTTTTTTTTTGTTTTTTTTTTTTTTTTTTTTTTTTGTAAAACACAAAAGTTTTCAGTGCAAAGGGCTCCAATGTGGAACATGGTTAGTAATTATCAATAAGTAATTTCTGACATGTTGCCACCTAAAACAGTTTCCTTACTCACTATGATCTGCATGATCTCTACCACTTCCCACCTGATATTCCAGATGCTATAAAATGTCTACCCCCAATACCAACCTCACTCTCTGTTCCCAAACTTAGGGATACCATTGTGCAGTGGCCAATTTCTGAGTATTTTTCTATGTCTACCCAAAGAAACATATCTTTTAGTGGGAACACCATAGTATTTGATACAGAAATATTCACAACACATCTTGGGAAAAACCTCTCAACAGAGAACTGAAGCTCACATGGATGAGTGAGAGAGGGCTCCTAGAAAAAACCACATGAGCTGATGCACAATGATGGCTGCTCTCGTAATACAGGATATATGTAGGCAAGTAGATAAGGTGTTAAACTCACTTTCAGGAGTATCTTTAGTTATGGACAGGCCCCTGTCTTTTTTGGTTCCAGTGGTTAAACCAAAAACAAATGCAAGAACAATTCTCAGAGGAAGTGTAAGGAATGGTCTTTCATTGGTTAGTTCTGCGAAAGCTGCAGTGTGAAATCATTATGCCATTTTGAAATATATCCTTTCCCCTTCCCAGTCTTCCTTCTGTGGCCACGTGAAACACATATCTGAAATTCACTCAGATGACCATAATGAAAATACCATTGAAATGTCCCTGGCATGATATTGAATCGTAACTAATTAGTTTACATACTCTCTTTCTCCCTGGAATTTAAGTGCTAGATAAAAACAACTGAAAAGGTTCAAAGATTTAAGAAACACATACACACATACACACATACACACACACACACACACACACACACACACACACACACACACACAAACAAACAGCACACACCACACACCACACACACAGGCTTAGATCTTGCTTCCTGCTTTGCAGTCTCTACAAATGTTAGTTACTGAGGCAGCAGTCCAAACTGCTTCTACAGAGTTCTGACTGGAGACATGAAGAGGAAATGTTTGCAAATTTGCACAGCTGCATGCAATAACAAATGCAGGCTCTAAAGGTTTACAAAATCCCATTTTTGGCCTGTGATGAGGAACTTGGCCTCAACCTGGTTTCTACAAATGATTTTTCACATCCAAAAATAGGTGCAACAGAAAACTTCAAAATCTATTTCCTTTTTTTTAAAGACAGTACTCAGTTTTCAAATACGTATAAAATATTGCTGTTAAATGGTGCAGTTTCTGTCCACAGAATTTACAGAAATGTTAGCAAAGAAAATCATTTTTTGCCTTTGTGGCTCATTCAGGTAGAAAACAAATGTTTCCAATGAATAATAATAGGTAAGCAGGAAACTAAATTGACGAGTTGATTCAGTTGATGGTTGTTATTATAAGTAATCAGAAACATAATAGAAAACCTTCCCTGGCAGATGGAATCATTCAACAAATTTCAAAAGATCAGAATCTAAGAGCAGTAAATTTTCTTCAGAAACAACTTGTCATGTAATAACCTGTTTTGTACACATTTAAAGTATGCATATAGCATAGTGGCCTGTACACATGATGAGAAAGAGAACTCTATGAAAATCAATTGAAATAAAATGCTCACTTTGAAATCTTACATAGCCAATATTTAGAAAACCTTGTGATTTCACCACAATGGTGTTAAAAAAGATCACCAAACAAACTAATATTTACTGTTACTTCAAGAAAGAGTCAAAGAACCTTTTACATATAGATATGTGACAACAGCAAGAAGCTTAGCTTTGTGAACATTTGGCTAATATTCAAAACTAAGAAAATATTACTTTTTGAGATTTTCTATGAAGTCAGAAAAATAAGACATGAAAATGAGGAACAGCAAGGTATGTTCCAAAGGCTGCCTTTCTCGTCTGCAAACAGCAAATGCAAGGTTTTCTGAACCAGTCATCTGCTTTCCTTCATGGAGTAGCCACAAGGAAGGTGACAGGCCTCATTTTGTCATTCTGCACCAATATATAAGGAAAGCTCATGATGTCACAATATTAACAGCATTTGTGGCAACACTCTCTCATCTCCTGTTGTCATTATATAGTACTCAAAGCATGAAACTCAAAAATGTCTCAGCAGCAATGATATTTGGTGTCAATTCTGTTATGGGCTATTCAGATAACACTGCCCAAGTCTTATCCACCAAGACTCTGTTTCCTTAATTGTGACACAAAAATGTTAAACTAGAAGACTACTGGGGCATTCATAACATTATTAAGCTGTGTATATTTGAAAGTCAAGTTTCAAATGCTGAAGAAATAACTCAGAGGAGCAGTGATGGGTCCTTTTTAAGATTTGTTTCTAGTTTTCAACAAAAATATGCATGGTTTTGGCAATGGCATTGCATTCCAGTTAGCCTGCCTTGAAGGTCCCAAACCTTGAAGCAGAAGTTCTCAACCTGTAGGTCAAGACTCCCTTTGAGGGAGGTCAAACAATCCTTTCACAGGGGCTGCCTATCTGATATTTACATTATGATTCCTAACAGTAGCAAAATTACAGTTACGAAGTAGCGATGAAAATTTTTTTTATTATTATTATGTGTTTTAATTTTATACATCAGCCATGGGTTCCCCTGACCTCCCCCCTCCCGCCCCCATCCCCACCTTTCCCCCAGCCCCTCCCCTCCATTCCCATGTCCTCCAGGACCAAGACACCCCTGGGGACTCATTTAAACCTGGTGGATCCAGTACAGGCAGGTCCAGTACCCTCCTTCCAGGCTGAGCATGTGTCCCTGTGTAAGCCCAAATAGCGATGAAAATAATTTTATGATTGGGGTCACCACAACACGAAAAACTGTATTAAAAGTTGCAGCGTTCGGAAGGCTGAGAATCACTGTCCTAGAATAACAGGAGGAAAGACATCTTAACCTCCATCCAAACCTTCTGAACTTAGAATTGAAGGAGATGCAAATGCAGGATGGAGCGAACTGGGTGAAGACAACCCTCCAGTAAAATTGTATCTCTCCTTCCCCACTGTGTCCCCTCCCTTCTATGGGATCCTTAGTTTCTGAAGCCTTCCATATCATGCTGGCTCTGGTCTTAGTCTGCTGCTCACAAGAGTTACAACACACAGATCCTGAAACACACATATAATATCTTCTTACCTCTCTGGGGCCCTTACATGTCAGCAGCAGCAGCAGCTCCATACACAACTGACCCCCCCATACCTCCTGCTCAGTGTGGATACAGAGAAGAAAACAGGAGGCAAGGCTCAGTGCTAACGGAGCCTGTCAGCCAGACTCCCCAGCTGGAATGCATGGCAAGAGGCCCTGGGAGGGAGAAGGCCTTGGGTCACTGTGAGGCTCTGAGTCAGAAACCCTGGGGATCTCCCCGCACCAAAAGGCCTTTGTAGCAATAGCAAGCCAAGAGATCTAGAGTACTCTCTTAGGGAAGGACATCTAAAAGTTAAAATCTTGAGTTAAGTGATTCTATAGACATATGCCTGTTTGGAGAAAACACTAGAAAAGCAACATGAATGTTGGACTAGGAACCAACCATTTAGAAGAAACATTCTGGGAATGGAGGGGCGGGACTGGGGGGAAGGTGGGGGCGGGAGCTGGAGTGGGGAGGACAGGGGAATGCATGGCTGATGTGTAAAATTAAAACACAAATATAATAAATAAAAAAAGGAGAAAAAAAGAAACATTCACACACATACCTGTTAAGGGATTCCTATACACAATATATAAATATAAAATCACTCTTCCAACTTAATGGGTGAAGGATCGGAACTGGCATTCCTCTGAAGAAAATGCATGAGTAGCCAATGTGCTTAGAAAGAGGTGTTCAGCATCGCCAGCTATTGGGGATATGCAAATCAAAATCATGGGAGCTAAGCATCACATATTGAACTAACTTACAAAAGCAGTGGTGAGGATGAGGCTCCATCATACTGCACTACTTAGTGGGAATAGGAAATGCTTTTAAAAACAGTTCGGTGCTTTCTCAAAATGTTCGGCAGAGTTCTATGACTCAACAGCTCAGCTCTAGGATATAAACTCAACAGAACTGAGAGTGTAGATTTGTATCAAAATGTGCAGGTGCATGAATGGACAACATGATGCTGACTGAAAGATGGCAGGCCCAAAAGACCAGATTGTACAATACCATTTCCAAGAAATGTTCAAGACAGGCACATTTATAGTGACGGGTCAGTGGTTTCCAGGGATTCAGGGAATGGGCAGGAGACAGCGATGATGAAGGGAGGCTGCTCTGTTTTATGAGTGATGAAATGGTTCTACAACAGAGTGTGAGAGTGTCCCCGTGGATATACCATTGAGTTATTCAATCTAAATGGGTAAATTGTGTGATATGTGAATTTTATTTTGATAAAGCTGCTTCATTAAAAAAAGGATGAAATACAGATTCTTATTCCTTCACAAGAACCCTTGCCTGATGACAGAAGGCTCTTCTGAATTTTCCATTGCTCCTGCAAATACAGGGACCACAATGTAATCAGGCTTCTACTTGAGAATATAACTAGGAGCACTGTTCCCCAGAAGTAGGACTCAGGGACCTTCTTCTCAGTCACTGAGAGTAAAGATTCTGCTCAAGCACCATGGTGCAGCCCTGCTCCTCCCTAAATGCCACAAACACTGAACACCAGCTCTCATCTCTGTATGCTCACAGCTTCATCTATGACAACCCTTTAGAACATAAAATCACTCTTGAATTGCACTTAATCTATGAATTAAATGCCATTTAGTTCTAGCAGAACAGCTCAGTGTATTCCTCCTAGATGAAATTTAGCAACTCATTGTTGCCCTTTACATTTTATTTATTCATTTATTAGAGAGGAAAGAATCTACTTAAAAATTGTTTAAATTTATTTATCGTGTGTGTGTGTGTGTGTGTGTGTGTGTGTGTGTGTATACATGTGCGAGCACATGTAGGTGAGAGGACACCATGTGGAAGTCAATTCTTTCCTTCCATTACATGGGTCCCTTGGCTCAAACTCAGATCATCAGGCCTGGTAGTAAGCTCCTTTATCTGCTGAGCTATCTCACAAACCCCAAGAATCTACTCATTCAAGCATTGTTTAAAGTTAGAGCATGGCCCCTAGGGGCCAGCGCCTATTTTCACAAGTATAAATAGAAATGAAACTAGCAAGAGGTAACGATGAAGAGTGATCACTGTATTCAGAAAAGCCCCAGCATTTTTATCTGTCATCCACTAGAATAACTGCAGTTGAGTTTATGACACATTATTAAAATTATTTTCATTTCATTACATTTATTAATATTACTTGTTTGCTTTCTATTCTTCATCTCTTCAAATGGTTCTTGGGTACACAGGATCACTGCCTATAAATATGAGTTTATTAAACATGAGTTTATCAGTGCTACTATGTGCATTCTACATTGCACTTAAGATTTTTGTTTAAAATGGTGCCTTATGCTAATAGGGCTAATGCTTCCAAGGAATGATTTGCTAGTTACTTCAGCTAATTACAAGGCACAGTTTCTGCCATTTATTATATTCATGTAATAGCACCAATATAGAACTTTCATCTATTCTGGGTTTGTGTTAAATGTTTCCACCATAAAGGCACTTGGTATTATCCGGCTTTTTAAAGATGATGCCATCACCTTCTAAAAGATATTGGTTGGTGTGAGAAGTAGGATGTTCCTGAGGAAGACTATCAAACAATGTTTTTCCTGAAGCAACCATATAGGTTTCTTTTCAAATAAGCCAGGGTGCTATATAACAGATACTGAACAATGGAACTCTGAGGCACATGTTATCTTACTTTTTAAGGGAAAAATAGGGGAAAATCAAAGAGTTTAACAATTTTATTCATTGGCATACATTCAGCGACTCTGAAATTCGGCCAGTACTCGGGTTTACAAATTTCTATGGAATTGAGCTGTGTTTGGCAAGCTTAACAAAATATGAGACTGATAAAAATGTTTCATGCTTTCTCAAGACCTTATGCCACTAACTGTGTGGGATTGGAAAAATATTGTTTAAATGTCCATTTAAATACCGTCAATAAACAATTTTCTTTATCCATCTAAATTAATGAAATTCTGTTGATTTCAAAGCATAACTTGAACTAAGCTTCTTTGAACTTTGATTAGGAGATGGTGTTTCATAGACACCACAGACATAGATCCATCAGATTCAACAGAGTTCAATTCAAAGCCAAAAATGTTGATAGAGTACTTTATTTTACATTGTGGAGAACTAGCTGGAAATTCCATTGATACTTAGATTGTTAGGAAGCAGGTCTTGAACTCAGAAGAAAAGATTAAACCAAAAGAGATAAAAATATTATTGTAACATCCCAAGCCATTATATAAAAGAACATGATGATGAATTCCACTGCAAAGTTCATGACTCTTAAATATTATCATCTCTAAGCCAATTGTCTCTTTTTTTTATGGCGTTTTCTATCCAACTGCCTTTTGACCCTCTCACCTGCTATCTCAGGTCATATCAAACTTCACTTATCCAATATCAAACTCTTTGCTTTTCATTCTGGCAAATGTCTTTGTACCCCACCCTCCTACATCTTGAGAAGTGTTGATTGTTGATAAAGTATTTGTCATTATGTCTGGCTTGCAGTACCCTCTCAAGAACTGTTATTGTTGTTGATAATTATGAAGATCACTGAAAATAAAAGCATGATGATCTTTTCCACAGAGGTTGTCCAGCCAGAAACTAAATAGTATTTCTTTATTCTTTTCTTGAACTTGAGTCCTACATTTAGTCTTTTCTAGAGTTCTTCTGACTTTATCTCTAAAACAATTGAGGAACCTGGCCCTCCTCTCTAGGTGCACTTTCACCATCACCCCATCTCTTGCCTCCATTAAGCCAATGTAACAATCTACTCTTGCTCTTGTTTAACTAAGTTTTCAGAGGACAAATCAGAATGTTCTCAAAGACAAGCCTTCCTTTTATGATATACACATTATGTTTGGTGTTTATATTAACCACACTAAAGCACATTACTAGGAGGTACACTTCCATTTTATAGGTGAGTAACTAAGCAAAGCAAGGTTGGAACATGTTCAAGATCATTCTAACATAACTCACACCTGGGTTCAGAGCTGTGTTCAACTGCTACATAAAGGAATATGCTATTCTCAAGCTTTTATAACATAACAACAAGCAAGCCAGAAGAGTCAATGGGTTTCCACTGTACTTAGAACAAAATTCATCCATACAGGGCCTCCCTGTAGTAAAACATCTGGCCAACCTCCTCAACTTATCCTCTTTCCTGCTCATCTTTCTCCTTATTCTCCAAACACGTAGGGCCAAGGCAAGCTCTGGCCTGCTTAGGGATTTCCTCTTGCCTTGTTTCCTGTGCCTGAGCTGCTCTTCCAGGGCATTTTCCCATGGCTGGCTCCTCCTTCATTAGATCTCTGCTTAAATCTCATTTGCTCAAAAAGCATTTCCTGACCTTCTCAATCTGAAGTCAATGCTCCCTGGCTTTTCCATCTCAACCTTCTGTTCATTTCTTCCTAGCACTTATCTCAACTTGTTGCTTTTTTTATGATTGCGTATTTGTTTATTGCTATCCCATTGGCTTGGAAGCTTCACAGTGAAAAAGAGTCTCATCTCACTGTATTTCTACCCTGAAACACCCTGCTTTGCAAAGAATTGATGCTGGGAATTTTGAGAAGCAACTGAATGAAGAGTATTTTGGTGATGGAAAATAGCCACATAGACTCAAGGTTCTGCAAGGGTAGACACAGCATCAGACTCAGTCAACTGGGTAAAAAGATCTTTATCTCTGAGCTATGTAAATTTTTGCCTATCACTTTGTCTCCTCAAATATTTTTACAATTTTGGTTTTGAGATGGTTTGGCAACAAGTAATTTGTAGGATTCTAGATTAGTCATGGCTTTTAAGTAGTCAATGTGCATGTGCAGGGACACTGGCTAATAGAACAGAATGTACATTATTAATAGATTTTTTTAAAATACCAGCAACAGTGAAATTGATATATACTATGATTTTAAATATGTAGGTACACATTTACATCAATTAAAAGTGAAGACAAGAAGTATCTTCCCAGCTTGCTAAAAGAACTGTTTTGTTTTTGTTTTCTCTTTTAGGGGAGTAATCTCCATTCCTGAAAATGAAAGAAAAGCTTAAGTTAAAAGCAAAGCAAGAAGAAAACCAGCAGCCATCTTTCAGAAGTCAAGTAAATGAATGTATCACTTTGCCATGCTCCTGCCCAAAGAGCAAATCAATCTCATGAGAACTTGCTGTGTTTCCACCTCTTCAGTATGTTCTCTTAGCCTCCCTAGCATCTGCAGAACTTTCACTCTGAGTCACTAAGACAAGTTCTTCTATTGTTGGTTGTTGTGTTCTGTCAATTAACTCTTTGTTAGAAGTTGCTATTTCTCCTGTTTGAATATGACTTTCTTTGTGAAAGAATATTCTGATTATTAATAAGCCACTTGAGTAAATTTTTTTTTAATCTGTGAAAGTCTTGAGGCAGATAAAACAGAAAAATACAAAAGCAGAAGTGCTACTCAAAATCCCACAGGAAGGACTTAAAATGCTAATCAACAGTGTTTATTCTGCAGTGGTTAACAACACTGCTAATGATGCCTGAATTTTCCTTTCTCACTCATAAAGTAGTATGAGTATACAAT